>NC_134646.1:30219689-30527017 GCF_030463565.1 Pelecanus crispus
TATATTTTTCAGAATGTGTTAGATACCTGCCTGCTCCTAATAACTTAGTTTCACGTGGCATTTCAGCTGCTGGAGAACAGCATTCTGCTCTCCTATCCCTCCTTACACCAGGGAACTCCAAAAAGGAAACATGCAGTAAAAGATTACTAACTTTTTATGAGTCTGGATCAAAGCTTACAAAACCTTCACAATATCTTGATACAGACTCCACAGAGAGATCTCTAGAAAGCCAAGAAAGAGCAATAACACTGTTTTCCTAAGTCCCCAATAGTCAAGCACAGCAGTGTTGGAGGAACAGAGAAAGCAGTAAATTAGGCTCAGTGGGTGAGGAGAAACACCTGAGCCAGTTTAACACAGCTACTGACATCCCCTACTCTTTGCTTTCAGTAGCACACAACAACATTTTTAAGAACCAGAACTAGAGGTGATGGCAAAATGCTGTCATACCAATCAGATTTTGGCATGAGGTGCTCATAGCTTTTTTTTTTCTTACAGACTTAACCCAAGGTTCTTGAGACCCTTTCTCACAGGCTATTTTATATTATGCTTTCCATCTTACTTACTGTTATTTTAAAGATTCACCATAGTTAGAAGCTCCACTTGAAGCTCTCAATGAGAGCCATATGCTTAACACCATCACTGGACATGAATTCATTAATAGGAGGCATGAGAAAGCAGCTAGTATGTAATCACCAGCACTAACTGTGTCTTGCAACACTACCATGTTTCTAGGTGACGTGACACCACTAATACAATTAGTAACACTTTTTAATTTATGCGGAGTCCAAAACCACACAGCTATGTAGAAGTAGCAAGCAATGGAATACAGTTTTTTACTCAGCTATATGTATAAATAAGAGTAATAGAAAGTACTAACAAATTAAAGAGACACTAGTCTACAGAAAAAAAAAAAAGACCTGTTGGGTTTGTATGTGCTCTTTTGATAAATTGCATATCAAATTTGCAGATTTGATCAAACATCCTGCCAACTTTACACAAGGTGATTTGGCAAGTACAGACAATCTGAAAGCTGACAGTAGATAAAAGCACATTAGTGTTGTCATTTTACTGCTCTACTGAGAAAACTCATTTTGTGTCTTCCTTGCCCCTCAGTAACATCCCATTTTATTCCGTGCCTGCAAACTACCAAAACCCATCAGGTCTCTTCAGGAGACTCATCCTGGAAAACAAAACATTCCTTTTCAGAGGGTTGGTTTGGTTTTTGGGTTTTGTTTGTTTGTTTGGGGGGAGGGAGGAGAGGGGGAGAATCTTATCACATTTTTTTACACTCCTGCCTAAGGTGCAGGCAAAACCAGATCCCAATTTGCTAGTGATTAGAAAATTGAGGATACCTTTTTATTCCCTTCCTCCTTTCTAGGACACTATGTGGCTAATTTTCTTCATGCTTTCAATTTTCCAACTAAGTGGCTATTCTATGCTAAGTAAACTGCACGCACACATTGTATGCAACTCGAGCAGTAAGGTGACCTATCTTTCCTGCTCTGCAGGAAAACATGAAGTATAATGTATAGTGTATAATGTACAAGTACAATTTCCCTACAGCATTTCTATCTCGACATAAGAAGCAACAAAAACAACAATCAAGGACTGAGCAAGATTCCTGGTAACATAGGAAATACAGGGCTTTATTTGGATAGGTAGACTAGCAACCAAGTGTTGATAAAATTTTCACCTTGCCTGTCCTTTGATGAATAAACACTTTCTCCAAAAAGGCTGACTGATTTATTTACAAAAGGGAAGGAAGGAGAGAGTAAAACCCACACAAACAAAATGAGACAGTCACTGGAGAATGACCCTGTTGGGTCCAGTGTTCTTTATGACCACTCTAGTGAAACACTCAAAACCTGTATTTACAGTGGTACATTATGTGTTCATTACAGTATGCTGCTTCAGTGGAATTATTGTTATGCTTAAATTTAAGTGAGTGAGGGGGTGTCTAACTGATCTCTCACAGGCTGACATTCTACCTGCTCTCTGGGCAGTTCTGCTTACATACAGCCAACTGTAATACACATAGCAGTGTGGGTGCAGCTTTTAACCATAGGCAGTATAATCCTGAACAAGGGTTATTGGCTCAGGCTCAGAGTCACACTCATTGAAGTATATTGTTTTGGACAGCTTGAAGTGCACGTGGGGTGAGATTATATCTCAAGGCAAATGATGCCATGGACAGAGTATTATTGTATTAGATTAAGACCAGAGCATTTAGCATCTCACAGATCTGAACTCTAGCTTTCATACATCTTGCTGCACAGCCAAAACTGTACACACAGTTAGACCTTATAGACTCAAATCCTTCATTAAAAGTCTTGAAGAGCTATCTATCTGTCACTCCTGAGATGGAGTTTATAATTCTATTAGCTTTCTTGCTAGAAGCACTAATCATTCATTTGGCGGCAAACTACATTTTAAAATTGCTACCTATCAAGAAATCTTCAGTGCTCTTCTGTGCTATTAGAAATTACATGCTGCACTGCCCTATGAGGAGCATTAAAACATTATATCTCTCATATTCAAGGAAAGCAGCCAGAAGGATGAGAGGCTTATGAGCTGTTCAACTAAAGAATCACCATGATCTACCACCACTAAAAACCTGCCTGTGTAGTTTAGGGTAAATCTGAGCTGTGGAAAAATCCATTACTACAACTTCCCTAAACTAAGAAGGAGACAACATAATGGACACAAAGTAAGATTTCAGCATTAAAAAAACCACAAGAGGTTTCAATTATCAAAAACTTTGAAATCGTACAACAAGTAATCAAAAGACTTAGGAACCTGAAAGACTGTATCAGTGAATCTCAGGAAAATTTAAGAATTGGTTTCTTTCACTCAGCATTCTAACAAATCCATTGTGTTTGTGAAGGATGTCAGGACCCATAATACCAAAAGAACAGATCTAAAAAAAAAAGGGCTCAGAACTAAAGTGTGCATAGAAAGAATTTAAATTATAGGTGAAAAAAAAAATCACAGTAGACACTTAATGCTGCTAGTGCCATTTCTCAGTGTGACTTTCAGGTTACTGCCCTGTACATGCAGAGAACTGAGCAAAGCAGTTCAAATGTACCTTACACCAGGCCCAACCAATAACTGCACTTTTTCCCTCCACTGAAGTTCTCCATGAGGTCTCACTGGGAAAAGTGTGAAAGAAAAAAAGAACATATACAAAATGGACTTTTAAAATTTTTTAAAAGGGTGCTTTCTTCTATATTGAACTTCTGTCAGTGTTCTTGTATTCTACACCATTTTAAAATCAGAATCTGTTCTTAACTATGCCAGAGTTGACTATAATGGAGTTATATTAAACTCATTGTCAAAATTCACAGGCACAGATGGGACCTGGCATTTTAAAAGCAAAGCAAAAGCTAAGTCTCTAAGTACAAAGGCTCCAGAACAGGCTTAGACTTCAGCCTACACCCCAAACACCCATAAAAGATACATAAAAACTCTGGGGAAGTACTTTTAATCCTAACTTCATGTGACCTGCAGGTTAGAATATGGATTTGTCGTGAATTAACTTGATGTGTGGCCAGAACCCTCGTTCCTGAATGAAATGAGCCCATTGCTCAGAGACCCCTAAGTGAACTTCAAATCCCCCATCATGGGGGCGGGGGAAGGAAAAAAACTTGGATAAATCTTCTCCAGTATTTGACATAAGGGGGAAAAAAGCTCCTCTGAAGTACGTGGAAAAAGAATTACAGGTTACATCCCCAGAGAAAGAATTACGAGATGCATCCCCAGACATACACAGAGGTTAACTTTGCAATGGAAACATATCTTGCATTCCTAGACCACTCTCAGGGTAAAGAACTGCCCTCCACTATAAGTACACTGATGTAAGAGGAAATATAGTAGGCTCTCTAACATATAGCCAGCCCTCCTCTTTGTTGCACAACTTTCATACTCGCACCACTCCAGTGAATAGACTTTATTCAGCAAAATTACTCCAGATTAATGTTTGGACAGATGAGTATAGAATTGGACTTTAATATTTTAGGATCATCATATGGCTGACAAAAGCTACTTCCAACTCATCCTCAGGTACATGCATGTTCAGTTATGAAATTAGGTGGTGGTCTCAGTAATTTCAGAATTACTTGGTTGACTTAATCCATTTAGGGGGTTTGTTCTCATTTCATAGTTTTACCTAACAAACCTTCAAGTTTTCTCATTATTTCTTGTAACGTAAGCAGAGCAGAGAAGCTGAGTTTTCATTAGGATAAAAATGTGAAATACCTGCCTACAAGTTGATCTTCCAACCTCAAAATTTCTCTCCTTGTCCCTCTTCTCTCTCAGCTCCCATGCAGAATTAGGGCTCTAAATTATGCTGAGAGACTATAACCAACATGGATAAGAACAGGAAATAATCAGATCGCTCAAACTCAAAACTCAAACCAATTGTAAATGTTAGAAAGCCGATGTTATCTAACCAGAGGACAGCTGTGGGCCAAAGAAAGGAAGACTAGGACAGAATCATCAAATAAACTCCAATATAATGGTACAAATAAATACCATCTGGCCACTCACACCTCTAATTTTTATGAAAGAAAAATGTTTTCTTTCCCAGAAAGAACAGTGCTCATCTCTCTTAATGCTGAACTGCTTCTTTTATGTTCTTGGACAGTACTCAATATTTGTAACAGACAAACCCAGGATCCTTAATATTGGATTAAGGGATTACGTGCAGTGGGTTTTGCAGCCTTTTTCATTTTCTCACTCCTATCACACCAGTATTTACTGAGTTGAAGTGTGCTGGAGGCAAGTTCAATTTCCATCTCTGCTCAGGGGAGTGATTAAATTTAGCTGATGCTGAGGAAAAGAAATTCAGTGTGATGAACATAGCAAGACTTGACTACCAAGCCTATGAGAAAGGATTAGTACCACAAGCAAAGCAGAGCTACCAAAACACCTGCGAAAAAGCTTACATATAGAAAAAGTAGGAAGGAAATGGAATTTTAATCTTTTTCTAAAAAAGCAAAACCAAAACACTATAAGTCCTAGACTTAAGCGCATTAAACTCAACTGTATATTTCAATACCAAAGAGCATTCTAATACTACAATTTCAGCTGCATTAGAATAATCCTTAATTTTGAGAGAGTTTGGAACATAATTTAAGATTTGGATTTTGTGGCTAATATGCATCTTTTAACAGAACTGAAATTAAATCCTAAATTTGAAGGGAGAACTATTCAAATACTTGCTTCTGGCAAACTGGAGTAACCTTTCCTACAGCATGAAACTCTCCCACAAACTGAAACAGCAGTCATCACTCAAGGAGATCAATGAACACTTCAACATTAACCATTGCACATAAAGGACAACTTCTACTCATACAGCAGACTGAACATCTTATTTTGGAGTTACACGTTAGTCCAATTCTTTTTTCTGTAACATAATTAGGTTTAACTGACAGCACTGCCTCTTCAAGACTGGGAAAGAAATTTATTGACCCAGCACAACCACATTCCAGAATTTTCTACATTTTTACCATTTAGAAAGAGCATGGTATCATCCCTCTTCTAAGAGCGAAGGATTAGAATGTGTTTTTCAAGACTGAGGTAAACATCTAAGAAGGGATTTTTTTAAACCCTGCTTTTTTGTCAAGGAGGAAAACAGAAGGGTGTTTTGGGGTTTTGTTTTTGTTTGACTTCTTTGGATTTTTTTTTTTTATATATATAAGCAAGCAAGCAGATCCTCTAGAAGTGAGGTCTGCTAACTTGAGTAAAAACTAAGGAATAAAACAGGCCCAAAATTATCTAATCCCATTTTCATTAAATAGTTATTTTGAAAACATTTCCATTTTGAATTAGGAAAAAAATAAAAATGAATGATTTTATAATTAAGCTGAATTACTCATAACAACTGTGTCAGATCCAAACATATCAATATCAACAAAAAAACCCATTCATCACAAACTGCACAGAATCATTTTTATTTAAGAGCAGCACAGTTTGATGAATTACCACGCACAATATGTGTGTGGCTTAATGTCTGCTTTAAAGAATGATTGCTTACACAATTAATTTACCATTAGCTCTGAGCACCTAGAAACCTTGGAGCTAGTATATAGGTACTTTGGCTTTAGCAAGGCCTTTTGGATACTCCACACTCCCAAGTGTGCTATTCATACCAGCTCCTTTCAGCAGCTCTAAGTCGTGAAAGCTACTACCTATCACTGCCATGCCTTGAACACTTAACAACTGGGAACCTACTCATTTCCTGTGCTGAGTGGCTCATATCAAGTTTAGGGTTGTTTTGTCTAAAAATCATAGCCAAAATTGTAACAATGACAACCGGCCATTTACATACCTAACAGCCACAATGATTCGTGGCTTGTAGCAGAAAACAAAATATCTCACCATACCAAGGAAACTGGCAAGCTTCAGGCAGCAGCTGTTCTTCACAGGCAAGAGTACACTACTACAGGAAATCAGTGCAGCTCTTGCCTGATATTTATGCAAGCTTTTCTATACATATGAAATAATTCTCAAAAATAGTTTTTACTAGTAAAACTGTACTATTGCTTGGCCCATCTGCCTAAAGTAGTATCGTGGTTTGTCTTTTTATTTATTCATTTAAGCAAAATTCATATGGTATGGAAAAAACAGTTAGCAGAGAGTAAAGTCCAGTCCCATTGCCCTTTCCAGATGGTCAATGCTAATATCAGCATATAAACAGAAAGATCTAAGAGGCCTCCAAATACTGTAGCACTTTGTTTTTCCCGATTCGTGTCCTCCTTGAGTTAAACTGTGTATACTATCACAACCTTAAATAGCATTTCCACATCAATGTTTCAATACATCTAAGCAGCTTTGCATTAGTATAACTGTGCAGGTAATTGCTTAATTGCTTATCAAAAGAGTTCTACTGATCCAAAATAGTTCCCAGTGTTGGAAGTCAATGATTCAGTTTTACGATCTCTTGGATGATTGCCGTAAGACTCCATGCTTACTTTCTGAGTTTTAAAAGGCAAAAAAAGTTTTAAAGCTGGAAAGCAAAGTCTTGATTCTTTCCCTTATAAAAAGAAGAGTCAGGGGAGATGCTTGGACACTGTTAGGGAATGTTGCTATTAAATCCTCAGCAGGAAGACTAAAAACCCAGGATTTGACAACCAAAAGACACTTCTTCACCTGTGAATGCGCAGCATGAAATCTACACTCTTTTTTACCGTGTAAGAAGCAAGGTGTAGGAGTTGTACTCCTCCTCCTTCCTGGCTTGAGCCCCTCCTAAAAGACCAATCACTGGAGCCAGTAGAACTGCATTCAGTGCAATATTAGCTTTTGTAATTTTTGATCCAGTTCAATAGGAGTTATAATGCAGCTTATTTTCATAAAATAAAAGATTTTAAATGTTTCTAACTTCAGAAGTTCGGCATGTCCGTGAATGGAAATTTACACTTAACACATGAGTAACAATCTATTTTTCACATTAGGCTACAGTACCTCTCAATTAGACTTGAATACACTTGAAACATTGACCATCTAACCTATGAGTCAATTCTTGCTACCATTGTGATAATGTTCCACTCCCAATATTAAAGTAATTTTACTTGAAATACTCAGACAAGTGACAGAGATTCTATATTTCAAGTATAAAATCTCTTCTACAACAGAAGTTGAGTTTATTAGAATATTCATGCTCTAAGCCATACTAAAACTGTTCCTGTCATAATTACACAAGTGTGATGCAAGAAAACCCCACACACCAACACAGGTGCCAGTCACCACAGCAGCTGTTGCAAGGACGAATTCCTGCCCTCTACAAGACAGACACGGGCTGGTGTTTCCATTTGCTTGCACATTAGCATTAAAAAATAAAGCAAATACACCTGTAATCACAAGAATCAATTACCTAATGACAGAAGGGAAAGAGCTCCTTGATTTTGCACACAGAGCCATCTGAGAAATAATGTTTGTTCTGTAGGTCCCCAAGAGCTACAGAGTTTTCCTAACTGCTCTCTACATGAAGTTCAGAATTACATCTTTAAAGAAATATTACTAACTTCTGCAATGCAGCTTGTTGGAAAACAAAAAAAATATTTAAATAGTGAAATCTTTAATTACAAACACCCCCCCCCAAACTTTCTCTCCTCATTTTGTTTCTCACCTGTGTCTTATCAGATGGCATACACATTCTATGCCATAAATACATAACCATCAAGTCATTTGAGGAAATCTTATCTATTCTTTCTAGGAGGTTGATTGAACTGTCCACTGGTGAGGCTTTTATAGCATCAACATTTGTGACATCCAATCAGCTAGTGAGCAAATGCTGCCACTAGTGTACATTATTTACAAGTTGGTGAAGGATAGATCTTACAACATTCATTTAGTTTTAGATTTGTTTTCAAGTTACAGAACTCATTCAGCCATAGTGGAATCAGCCCACATTTTTAAATCCAGAACTAGAGTTAATCTTCTACAGTGCTCCACAATGTTTAGGGATTCATATCTTCCATGTAAAAAAAAGCATGAGATTTGCTACCCTAGATACAACTCCTTCACGTAAAGCAAGTGGGCAGTGCTCAACATTGGAGAAACACAAAACAGTGAATACAATGAAGTCATGGTAAACAGTATGGGCAAACTTTCTTATTGGCTAAAAATCCAGAGTTAATTAAAACAGTATATAGAAACTAAAATAAAGGCTGCCATACAATCCATAACAAGCCAAACATTCTCTCATGTAACTAATCCTGTTATATTTATTGTTGAGTATATTAACTGAAAATTGAATACTTCAGCCAAGCTGATATGTGGTGTTCGAATTTTGGGAGTCATATGATTTATTTACTATGCATTTGTTAAAGTATTTTTCATTCTATCCCCCAAAGGTATTATCAGAAAAACCTTTCAAGAAAGAATTTTAAAGGCCCTTCTTATAGATGAAATGCAAAAGCTCTATCAGCACAAGTATTTGATAAATAGCAACTAATGAACTATTATTTAACTTCACAAGTATCAGAGGTCTAAAACAACAGTGCCTAATTAAGATCATGTGTGCCCCAAGTCTTCCCGCAGGAAACTGATGAATCACAGCAGATTCCCTTCATTGCCAAATATATTCAAAATTATATGAACACATCTGTTAAAAATATATGAATGGCATTAAGTCTCCTGCTGTTAATTCAGATTGATTACTTGTTAAACATAATTAAATGAGGCAGGAGGGAGGTTATTAACTGTTGTTTACACTAGGATATATAAAATAATGGAGAAAAACCAGTTGTGGCATTCAAAGAGAGGTTGAGGTACAGTTTGAACAGCAAAGTTTATATATGTCAGATGAAACCCATGAAATAACTCTAAGAAAACTGATGTTCCCCTTTCTTTTTTTACTCTTGTGTGCCTACTGCTTTAACAGACTTCAGTGCCTGAATAACATAAACCAGGCATGGTGGACCCTTTATTATTTTTGACAACAGATAAATTATATTCTCCCATCATGGAGCAACGACTGCTTCTAAATCCTATTACTTCACTCTTCTGCCTGTTTACACAAACAACTGCATTACTAGATGAAACTCACACTCCTGAAAGTATATTGCATCTAACTAGAGAAGTGTTTTCTACAAATTTTGCCACCTGTATACATCACATTTCCTTTGAATCTGGGAGCCAGAAGGAATCTAGGCAACTGAAATTGAAAGAATGTAAACCCGAAATGATAGTTAGATCAGGTCTTTTCTTTCAATTGGCTTAAACTTACCACGATTTTGCCTGTTCAATGACTGTACATCTTTCTGGGCTAGATCTCAGAAGCCTTCCAGGAAAATCTCAGCTTCCTCTCTTGTAATTGTTGTTTATCCAGAAAGCTGTTATTCACAAAATGCATTTTAAGAACACAGCTATTGTTACTGCAACTCCATCCTCTTTGAAGAGCAGTACCTCCACAAGTGAAATGAATATTACCTTTAACTGTTGAAATTTAGACATGGTGTTTTCATGTCTTCTGGCATATTATTAGCCAAATCTGTTTGCCTTTCCTGAGAGTTAATCAACTTGTTGATTAGTAAAAGGTCCATCAGCTTGACACTTTGATCTCATCTGCTCATCTCAAAACACTCTTGTTCCTTCACTTTGGAATTAAAACAGGTAGAGGAAGTTGGAAGGGAAAAATATAGCAATATAGCATCTAGAAATACTAAGACACAGCCACAAGAGAGATTTTCAGCTAGCAAAAGCATGCAGTTTCATGGATTGCAATAGAACTGTTCTGATTGAAACCAGTTGAGACTAGCCTTATAATTACAATTGTATCCATTTAGAAACTCAGTATTATGACTATTTCTCTTCCTCTTACCATCTTTGTCCAAAATAAAGAAGAAAAATTCTTTACAGTTACAAATGGGGTTCACTTAAACACAATACCTTCACACAGTGACACATTTAGAAGTGTTTTTTTCTGAAAAATGCTCTTCTCTTTGTCCCATAATTCAGGCAGTAACTTCTGTAAAATAAACTAGAATGAAAACTGGCAAGCTGTCAGAATTACTTTTCTGTTAACACTGGACCAAAACATTAATAATCTCAAACCAGGGCAAAAGCCAATTTGTGACCTTATTGCACTTGTTGGGGGGGAATAGGGGTGAGAGAAGAGAGAGGAGAGATTCAGTAACTCTGTAACTGAGTTCTCCCTAGCAGGAAATTCATTAGTAATCTTTCATTCCTCTCCTCACCCACACCAGGTGAATGTGTTAATTTATTCAGAGCTTATGGACCCTAAGTGATGAACTCTCAAAGTCACTGAAGGGCAAGTTCCACATTCAGAGGGAAGAACTGGAATGGAAGATAGATAGTAGGTAAATTAATTTATTGCATGTGCTTAGAGGAAATGAACAGTGTATCAGCAGCATATGCCAGACACACCTATGTCTACAGTGACAGCTTTCAAAAAAACCCACCACAACTGAAAAAGGGAACAGATAAAGCTTAGGGAAGAAATGCAGCTTCTGGAAGAGGTCCAGAATTTCAGAAACTACACTGTTTCCCAAAAGTAACTCAAGCATCTACATTTCTTAGGTTCTTGGCAAGTTTTACCATTACTGTTTCTTGATTCCTATTAATTTGGATTTCTGTCTTTTCATAATACAGACTGCAACCCTGTAAGAATTTTAAGATTAAGGGGTTTAAAACTCAAAGAATTAATACTTCTATTTAGAAATCCTCCCCCCCACCCCTGCCATTTTTGTTGTTCTTTAGTATTAAGCAAATGAAGAGAAAGGCAACATAAAATATACAATTTAGAACTGGATCTGATTTTTTTGACAGCAATATCACAGTAATCCAGTAGTTTCATTACCAGCTTTAATTATTCAAAGTTAACTTTCTGATCACAAAACTATTGAATAAATACGCAGAGTGTAAGGTTAGGAATACATGGCAAGAATTGTTGAATTAATCACCACACAGAGACCAATACAAGGTTTATACGTCATTTAAACGAAGTTCAAACTCTGGATTATGTATTAAAAGAAGTTTTGAGTCAGAGCTACTCCAAGATCCGAGGCTGAAGAAGTGTCCCTTTTCTAACAGGTACGGCATTTGCAAACCTGGTAATGAAACCAACTGGACACTATTTTAATCTCCATAGAAATAACAATATTAACAAGATGTGTCTTCAGGCTCAGAGGAAGCAAATCCAAAGTCAAATGGTACATAACTAAACCTGTTAGCTCAGAATTCCACAGCCATGATATTCTTTTGAATACCAATAACAAACTAACTAAACCTAGTCACCCAAGTTTTTGAGGTTTGTTTCACAGCAGTAGTTAAAGCAGTACCTCACAACATTGAGTAGTATTTATTAAATCTCAACCTACAATACCGATTACCATGAGCTGTCAAGGAGAGTGGAAATGCAGAGGTAGGCATATTAAGCCTGCTGAAAATTTTCCTGTTATGATTTATTTTCAATCTGTAAATACACCACCTTGTAAGAGGATTGGGTGCTTTTTTTTTGTTCTTTAAAACTTGAAGCATTATTGTTATTGCTTCACAGTTATTTATATCTGTGCAACTTTTTTTTTTTTAATGCATAAACTTAGTATGTCCTTCTGTGGAATATCATTAATGAAAAACCCATAATGCAGGTTCTTAACAGACAGGAGTTTGAGCCATAACTGTCTCACTGAGGTACACGGAATTTCACTAATTAACATCACAATTGAATTTGGCCCTCTGAATAAAATCATGGCCACCTCAGGAAGCAAACCACTATGTGATCAACAGATGGTGTTTGGGCCTAGATTCTTTAAAGAGAAGTCTCAAGCTCTATTGTGAATTATTTTAATACCTTGACTTCTTGCTCCCCAGGTTTTCTTCTTACAGTTATTACTGTATCCTGGAAAACTACTGTTGCCTATGAAGTATTAGATCTAATTGTTTTCATCTTTTTATTGACTGTATCGGAATCTCTTAAGAAATCACTCGTGACTGTGTTCCAAGATCATGGATAAAAAACCAACTTTGAATATTAAGCTAGGAAGAGGATAGTAGAATTTTGTAGTGTACCCAAGTCCCCTCAGACAGACCCTCAGACAGTTCCCTTAGTCAAGATGCAGGGAATATGATTTGAGTCTTAGCCTGAATGGAGTTGAATTCAGGTGTCTCCCCTTCCTGAGCTCTACCTAGCCTGGTATAAAGGGTGTATGCTCCCAGCAGCTGTTCTTTAGAAAACAAGTCCTACTTATTTTTTTGGACAGTGAAAGAAAAGGGGGGAAGTTGTTTTCTCTTTCAGTAGAAGATCTATAAATTGGGAGACTGAAATAGGTAATCGTGACCCTTTTCAGTTCCGAGAAGGGTTACCAAAGCCTGAAGAGATACATAATTTATAGCATATCATGACAGAATTTCCACATCATTCAGTTAAGCAATCCTTGCTCAATGCATGGATTGTCATTCCTTTTTAACTCCCAAACATTTTACCCTATGTACATTAACTCTAAGCATCAAAGAACTCTCAATCTCATGCCAGACAGCTAGAAGTCAATTGTTATAGCCCTAAGTTTTACATACTTAAGGGCACCTTTTAAGATGCTCTTACAGTTTCTATGATTCTATTCTATTCAGTTTCCTACATGGACACAATATTTTTTCATATTTTGACACAGAAATAAAAATAAATTTATGGCTTAATATGGAAGCTTTGAACAGTTATTAACATTGACAGCTAAAGAAGCAGTTTTCATCAACCAAATATAGAAGAGGGAAGTAATTTTCAAATGCAGGTGAGCAAGACATTGTTTACAATGGTTATATAAATATTTTGCAAGAAAAACACAGACTAATAGAATCTATTTACTATCTAAATTCACAGTATATTTGCTATGGAAAACTTATTTATGTAAAATATGATGGAAATCGTTGCATCAAAAATTAGTGACATTGCAAAATTACTAATATAAAATATGGGGAAACATCTCAGAGACTTCATAGGTACTCCTGTTTACTTCACCTAAATATAGTCTTTTGATTGCTGATGCAAATTTTTGCCTTGTTTTTGTCATGCTTTTCACAGATAGAAAAAAAGACTTTGAGATTAAGTGACTAAGTGAAGGCAGAAGCCCTATCCAAAATAATAAAGAGGAAAACAAAGAAAAAAAACAGTTTTAAAGTGAACATGTTTGTTCCTAGAATAAGGTTGTTCACAGGAAGTTCTGCATCTCTAGAAAAAGAAAGTGGGACAGTTATCTGCAACAATGGAGACTGAATCTAGACGTCCGATTTACAATGAAAGAGTATTTGAACTAAAAGAAATTAATTCCAGAGAAAACAGTTAATCTAGTGGTATTTCATGAAAAAACAATGATAGAGATTGATTTCTCTTTATTGGAAATCATCACAAAGTGAACTTCATAGGCTTGCTTCCCCATTACACTTTGAGTATTATTTCAAATGAAAATGCAATTGCATTATGAACTCAGTAGGTACAAATTAAACATACTGTTTCTGAGCATACTGCTATCCTCAAACAAGTCAATTATTACATATCACACAGTCAAAATAGCATAATACAGGACAACTTGCTTGGGCATTGTTGAAAAAAAATGGCCTGAAAAGTTGTATTTTTTTTAAAAGTGATATTCAGTAGCATGGACTTTCTGACAGGACTGCCATGTAAATATGGATTTTTGAGCATAATTTTGTATTTATTGAGTCTAATATGGCAAGCTCCTCCTGTAAAGAATTTAAGTGTGAACTTAAATGTATGACTAATCCCAGTGAAATGCTGAAACCTCTTCTGTATATACCTAAGTTCCACAAAACCTCCTAGCCATTTCCAGAGTCCCTAATGAAAACAATGCCATCTACACTTCTGAAGGATTTTGATTTCAGAATATTTATTTTCTAAGTATTTGATAAAGAGCAAAGAATATGATCAGATAATATGTTCTCCTAATCATTGAAAGGGCAAAATGTCAGGCCTGGTTCTCTATTTCCTCATGTTTTGTATAGTTTCGTAAAATACTGCTGAATCATTATACCCTGTTTTACACTGCTGCTGCAGACTAGAGGGTTTACCACAGTAGGGGAAAAAAATTATCAAATCCATTCTCTCTACAACAAGAAGTGCTATAACACACAGCTAGGGAAAAGCAAAATAGGAGTTGATTGAAATTTATAATCCTCTTGAAATGATTGCACTTGCTCAGCTTCAGGTAAGAATAAAATCATTACATATAATCATTGTAAATTGAATGCAGTATCTAATAAATATAAAAGTTTGTTTTATCACTCTCAGAAATACAGTAAAGGTTACAGATCTGCAAAGCGAAGAGTGAACCTCCCTTTTATTAATGACAATAAATCATTGCTCCATTTTAACTGTCACTTAAATATTAACAGAAACAAAATCCCCAAGAAGTTCTACATTGAACAAAACCTTCCCTCTCTTTCGCCCCCCTGTCCCGCCAAGAAAGGAGAACTTTAGATGCACAGCAAGGAGAAACAAGCCTGTTAAGATCTCACAAGCTTGCAACCAGCCAGAGCAGAGGAGGGTATTTGAAGCTCATTCCACCACACTACTGCCAGCTGGGAACACTTGCAGCAATCAAAGATCCTGAACTCCAACGGCCCATTTTTCCACTGTTGCAACACCACAGTCACCAGGATCTATACAGCTCTGAGGAACAAATTTGGGTATCTTCAACATGAACCACTGAAACAGGTTCAGTCAATGAGAATAGTACAGAAACGCACAATTATGCATAGTTAGACCTTTTAAAGAGAAGGCACTATCCCACACAGACATTCAGATTTCTCTGCCTAACAGTCAACAAAAACACATAACAGAAGCTGAGCTGGCCCTATGTAGATCCAAAAGCTTTGTTTACAACATCAGTTTAGCACTCAGATTACCAGGGGATATAAAATTCTTTACCCCCTTGAAATTTTGCTGGTCCACACCAACATTGCTGCCACTGCACAGTTATAGGTAAATGTCTACTGAACATTATCCTGTAACTCACAGTGATTTTCATAACTCAGAGGATGTAAAATACAGAATTCACACCTCAGTATGCAAACTCATACTGGGCCTTAACCACAACAACTCTCCACTATGAGTCAGGACTCAAATCAGTTTGTCTCCCAGCATATAACCTGGTAAATGGTAATGAAATGACAAAGGACTTAATCTTACTTTCACTGAAGTCAGTAGCAAAACTCCCACTGACTTCAATAAGAGCAAAAGCCAGCACTGGATCCAAAAATTATTATTATTCTCTTCAGAGGACCATACGCATTTCCTATCAGCACCCTGCAGAAGGATAACAGTCTCTCAGCTTTCCCATAATATTGCCTCATAGAAAAGCATCTCAGACTGGCTGGCATCTCAGCCAGCACTAATCTCACATTATGACACCTGACAAATACAGTTTGACTTCAGCATACAACCCAAAGAAGAGAAAAGAATCAAGCCCTATGGCAGAAGAAAGAGGCATACCAGCAGTAATGACTCAATGATAACCTTGTTAACTAACAAAAAAATGTCACTGCCATATTTTAAGGAGATCTTGTGCAAGCATCTATTCTTCCCTGCACAATAAACATCTGAGATTCACAAAATAATATTTGCTTTTATATATACACAAGCACTTACTTAGATATTTAGCAGGAAATTGCTATTAGAAGTGACAAAAAAGAATTTCAATCAAATGGAAAACGATATTCTGAAAGTGATGCAGAAATACACTTTGATCCTCTCTGGGTTAAAAAAAGAGTAAAGAGAAAACTCTGTTACAATTAAAACCACTTGCTGTATGTTTAACTAAGCATAAAAATTGCATGTGGCTTTTTTGGAACTGCAGAAGAAATGGATGTCACTGGCTCCTGAATAGAAAAAAAGACTAAAAAGTAGTTCTGTAGTTAATAGTGTTTTCATGAGAATTAACAAAGGTAACAAGACAGAACCTGCACTTTTCAAGTACCTTTCCTCTTTAAGTCATCTAGAAGCAGTCAGAGAGAGCATAAGTATTTAATTCATAAACACAGTATAAACAAAAAGCTAAAGATCACCTTCATACGCTCAGGCACTTTAGTCTTACCATAGTACGCAGTTTGAAACTTATGCCATACCTAATCCATTAAGACTACTAACTCTGCCTTCCTCTTAAGTGAGCTGACAGCACACCTGGCAGCCACTTGCCAGAACAAGCTTCACAGAGAAAGCAATAGCACCTGATTCCTAGTGTACAGGCTGGAATTCAGTTCAAGTTGCCTTGCCTGCTATGCAGTGAAGAGCAGCTTCACTTCAGTAGTTACAGGTGCTACTTATTGGTCTGGTGATGAAGGCATTCTCCTAGGAAGACACACATGGGACCTGAATCTAGGCTTTCCAATTCAATAGTTGTTTGCACAGAAATCAACAGAGCACAGAAGGATTACCACTTGAAATGGGATGCTCTATTCATATTGCCTGTCATTCCCTTCCCAGTGCAAGTATGTTCAAAATTCACCGGTGAAACCATATAGAAATGCAACAGGTGTCCAGTTCTACATGCAACATTTTATACCATCTTTGGATCTCCACTTGGAAATTGGCAACAGGCAAAGAGTTCAGGGTTTTGGGTTTTTTTTCTTTTTTTTTTTTAATTAAAAAAAAGGGGGGGGGGCTGCTGAAAAACAGACTTCAAGTGATAAGACAAGAGCCCATTGCTACCTGGCCACAGCAGAGACAATACAAACCATTAACATACCTCGTTCGGAAAGAGAAAACATTAATACTTTAGTTACTGTTCAGCTAATTAATCCATTTTACTGACAGTGTTCAGAGTAAGAATCTGCAGCAATACTGCATATATCCATTTCCTGCTTTTCTTTATCAACAAGAGATCATCACAACACCTTGCTGAAACATCCTTCTGCACTGAGGTACTTTTTGCCCTGAGCCATTGTACGTTTTACATGCATCCTAACTTATAAGTTCCATAAAACCTCCTAGCCATTTCAGAGTCCCTGCAAAGGCAGAGAGGAACATTACTACAAAATATAGGTGCCCCTAGTTTTCTCTCTTTGCTGAACAAGACTGAAAAGATAATGCAGTTGCCCTTTCTTGAGCAGCTGCTTCACAGAACATCACATGTAAAAGATAACTTAATTCCATACGTTTACAGAAATTAAACAAATCAAGTTTTTTTCTCCAAATACGAAACGTGAATATCAAATAAAAAGGAATTCACAAGTAATTTGCAAGTACTGTACCGCCCTCTGCAGCCAATGTGTAAGTTCTGCAAATACATCTGCAAACCGAACTTGTGCACATTCTTTGCAAAAATCAGTAGGTCAATAATAAATCCTCTACAAGTTGAAACCCAGCAGAAGTAACATTTTTATGATATTGTCTTACTTGTTGGAATCATAGGAACACAATACAGAAACTTTTTAATTTTTCATAAAAATGCTCTGCCTATTAAAGGATGTGGAAACATATGTTTTGCTGCTGTTTCAGAATGGGTCAGATTCCTCAATGATACCTCAAGCATTCACAATCTTGGAACTTGACAGAAATTTGCAATGCCCCATCTGAGAATTTTTTCTGGTTACTTCTAATAAATACCCAAAATAAAGTGCATTTTTTTTAAAGTTACATTAACCAATCCATCAATGACAGAGAAGTATCTTTTAGAGTTCAGGTATTGCACTACTTTATTTAAAACAATTTACAACCTTAATAGGGCATTTTGCTGAGATCTCTACAGCACCGATTTCTTCACATGGATACCCTAAGACAGTATTACTTTCCCTGTTGAATTGCTAGAGAACACTTGACAGTTACCCTTGGGCAAGCTATAGATATTTGCTAAAATGCAACTCCCTAAAAGGCCTTTTTTAAAAAAAAAAAAAAAAAAAAAACACACCTCACCTGCTCTATATATTTGTTTTGCAACCTCCTTGTTGAATACTAGGTGCATGTTTAACTTTTAACAGTAAAAGTTCTTCACGGACTTAATTATGAGCAATTAAGGAGACAATTCACATGGGCAGATTTTACATACACAATGAGGCCTCTAGATATTAACATAACTTTGAATATCTGTTCAAGTAGATAGCACTGCAGCACATAATATCTGATGGGACTACAAAAGCATACAGCACTACGCTACTGTATTTCTGTAAAACAAATCTCAACTAACTAAATTAATAGAAGGTAGCAGGTTCTTCCTCTGTAATGTGACATTTGTCCTTCTCATTTTAGTGTTTGAATACTGTTGCAAACGGAAGTTACTCACATTATGGCCAGCGGTCTCCTTAACACTGATAGCATCACATGACAAAACTGTTTTCTATCAGAACACCTTCATTCCAACTTCATTTACATCTGCTTTTTTCCTTGGATCAGTGAATACAATTTTCAAAAGTAATTATCAGATTTTTACAATCTTTTTCTCCTAAAAGAAAAAAACTTTGTACCTTATGGCAACAGTGTAATGTATCACCACTAAAATGCAGAAGGTTAAACTGCATTTTCTACTGCACGCAATGAAGGCAAGTGAACGTCACTTATTTCTTTTTAAAACAAAGTTCAGCTTTTGAAGACCCGTTCTTCTCTCAGGAGACGTCTGAAAGTTTCTTGTACCACAAACTTTCAACACGGAGCACTAACAGCACTTCATGGTTTGTGGGCCGTGGCGAAAGGAAACAAGCAGGGCTTGAGAACCCCTCTAGACAAAGAAGTAACAGCTCGGGCAGCTTGCTGGGGTTTCCCACCCAGCAAACGCACCCCGGCTGTGGGAAGCGAGCCCCGCCGGAGCGCCCCAGCCCCCTGACGGCGGTTCCCCTGGGGCCCGCCCACAGGGACAGCCCCCTCGGGCCGCCGCTGCGTCTCCCACCCGGCCCTGAGGGGAGCTGGCGGGCACGGCGGCCCCCTCGGGAACCGTGTCGTCCGCCCAGCCACCGGGCTACGGGAGGCACCGGGGCGCAGCAGCTCCGACGGCCGCCCCGCCACCGAGCGGCTCCCCCAACGGTTTCAACCGCCGGCCTCGGCGCGCGGGGCTCCGCCAACGGTTCCCCTCGGCCCCGGCTGCAGCGGGCGCAGGTCAGTGCGCCGGGACGAGCCGACACCACCCCTTCCCGAGCGCGGGGAGAAACGGGGCGGCAGTGCCGAGTCCCGACAGAAAACCCGCCGCAGGCCCACCCCTTCCGGCACCGGGCGGCCCAAGCAACGGCGGCCGGTTTACCTTGGCGACGCCCCGCCCCGCCCCGCCCCGCGGCGCGGGCGGCAGGCGTTGCTGCGCGACGAGCGGAGCCGACGGCGGCTGAGGGGCGGCTCGGTGCCCCCGGCCCGGCCCGCAACTCCCGGGCCAGGCCATGGCCGAGCCTCCCGGGGAGCCCCCGCTCCAGGCTGTCCCGCGGGAAGAGCAGGAGCGAGGCCCCAGGGAGCACTCGTGGCCCGGACACAGCCCCGACCGGCCCGAGCCGTACGCTTCCCGCCCGCCTCAGCGAGGCCCCGAGCGGCCGCCTTTTGAGGGCTTTGAGCCTGAACGAGACCCTTATCAGCCTCAGCAGTCCGAACCGGGACCAGCTTCCTATGAATACCAGGGGGTAAGGCGAGGGTCTGATCAGCCACAAGGCCTGGGAAACAGCATTTATCAGCCGCCTGCGCTCGACCAAGACCCCTACCAAGCACAAGACCAAAGAGGAAGCGTCGGCGAGACTCATGCACCAGGACAAGCACCGTATCACTCACAGACCCCAATTCAACACCGCTACCAGCCACGGGGAGCAGAACAAGCCTCTTACAGGCCACAGGTGCCAGAAATAAACATCAGCCAGAGATACGCGCTGGGACAAGACTCTTATCAGGCACAGGAGGCAAGGCAAAGCATGTATCAGTCATATGCACTAGGAATAGACCTTTACCAAACACAAGAACCAAAAAGTGCCTATCAGACAGATGCAGTAGGACAAGATCCCTATCAAGCCTACGGACGTGGCCATGGCCCCTATCAGCCACATGAACCAGGTTACGGTCTCTATCAGCCAGGATACAGTCCATATGATGATCAGATACCTGATCCCAAATCCCGAATGCTGGCAATTCAGAATGCAAAAGCCTATTTACTCAAGAGCAGCACAACATCTGGCCTGAACTTGTAAGTCTGAAAAAGGGACACAATTGAAAGGGGTAGGAAGTATGAGTGGAGAGAAAAGTAGTGTTGGTAAAAGGGCAAAGGGTTATGTTAAGAAAGGGAGGGGTACCAGGGAGGTATATATAGAATGGGACAATATGTTATAAATGCAATAGTTCATCGCTATGTGATACTTGTGTGTGTCCAACATCTTTCAGAATCAAAATTCCTAAGGGAATTTATAGAGTTCAAAGGGAAATTTATTTGATTAACAGCAAGTTTAAATTCAGCTTCCGCTCCTGAGACAGGTGCAGTATATACCAAAAATGGAAGATGGGACTACTCCTAAGTATATTATAATCAGGCTAGTTTCAAGTCTATTTTCCCATAATCCCCTTTCCCATGATCCCCTTTCATCTAACTATTCCAACAATTTCTCCAAAGCTCCAGGTGATTAGCTTCTACTTTTCATATTAAAAACATAATATTCTAAGCCTGTTGTACAGTAGGCAAATAATGTTTACATTTATATGACAGATATGATCATCTTGCTAATATGCTAACAAAGATCCTGGATGAACAGCCCGCAAATGCAGTAGACATAATTGAGAATATCAGTAAGGATGTGAAGTGGGCTCGGTTTCAGAAAAAAATGGACACTCTTCGAGATGAACATGAGATGCTTCCAACATTTGAAGCTGCAGAAAAGTGTAAAGCTTTGTTCCTCAAGGCAAATGGAGAAGGAGATGAAGAACTGGAAGAAGAGATAGTGAGTTATTATCAGAGAAAAATAGGTATCATATATACTAGGCAATGGGTGGGAGGATAGCGGGAAGGGAAAGGAGGGAGGGAGGAATTTGTTATCTCCCTTGTAGTGTTACCTCTCACGACTGTATAAATAATTGCAGCCACAGTACCATGTACTCTCTTCATAGCTGAATTTGGTCCCATGTCTAGTTGTGAAGAAGAAAACCCATCTGGTTACTTAGTTGGAAGTTTTTCCTGTAGCAAATCTAATATCCTGAGCCTTTAAAATCATAGATGTTCTAGACATGATGAACAGAAAGTAAAGTTTACAGTATCTCCCATATGCCAGTTCAACATGGAATATTGCATCCAAAATTATTTTCTTTATCTAAAAGTGACATTTCTTTACGTAAGTGACCATAATTCTGGACATCAGTCTGAGAATATTGTGCACAGCTGCTACTGTAAAATAAAGAATGGAGAATTTTGTGATCCTTCCAGCTCCAGCTGTGCTTCCAGTCTGTCCTCCAACTGAAAAAAAATATGGTTGTAATGAAGAACTACTAGAATTGAAAGGCCATTTCTTAAAACAGGGGATTTTTCCATATTCAGTTGCTTATATGCAGAAGCATTTGTACCCAATCAAAAATTAAGAGAATTCTTACACTAACCAAGGAAAACTAATCAACAAGATGTTGATTTTCATATGAAGTTACTAGTATATATTCAAATGAATTGCCATTGCAGAATACAAATACTAACAACAGAAGAGATAGTCTTTCATCTTTTCCATAGCCTATTACTTATTTTACAGTAACAGTATACGATGGTAAAACTGGAGAAAAAGTAGGGTATTTCAGAAGGGATTTTGAATTTTTCATATTCCTGTCTAACTTGCTTTGATATAAGAAATCTAGAAGGGCCAAAGAAGTTCCATACAAAACTAGCACTGCTTCTTCCAAATTCCCTACCCTGCCATGTACAACTTCTAATATCTTTGTCTGTGTGATATAATCACCTACCCCCATGAAATGAGAGGAGGGTGATAAAGCAAATGGAAATACTTAATGAAATCTTCATGATTGGCCTATTTCTGCTTCCACTGAAGCCAGCTGGAGTCTTATTATGGACTTCAATAAGAGCAGGGGCCAGTATTGTAAAAAATGCAGGGAGCTTTATGCCAAGGTATTCAAAAGAACAACATTCACTCCAGAGAAATATTGCTGGTCTGGTGTCTAAATATATAAAACATGTATTGTATTTTCCCCAAATGCATCTGCCACAAACACAAGGAAAGAGAGTGACACGGTTTATGGGCATCAAGACCTCTTACACAGCTGACATGCCCTAGCAGTGAAGTCCTTTGCAGATCCCGTGTAAGAATTCTGACTTTCCTTATTCTGCAGTAATTAAAAGTGAGTTTGAATTTTGAAATCGTGTATTCTACAAACTGCAGTTCATCTATGTTCTCTTCTTTCCCTTAAAATGGCACTTTAAATTTTTCTAAATGATAGTGGAAGATGTAGTGAATGAATGTCTGCAAAGCACTTTGAGACAATGAGTGGCACGGTAGGAAAGTGGATAATGTTTAATTTTTCAAATAGATAATTATACCATTCTTCAGCTCTAACTCTGGATCTTCTTTCCTAGGGAGAGACCCCTCTACCTAATGTGATGGAAACAGCCTTTTATTTTGAACAGGCTGGAATTGGCTTGAGCAAAGATGAATCCTATCACATATTCCTTGCCCTTAAAAAACTAATTAGCGTTCAGCCAATCCAGACCTGTCGCTTCTGGGGCAAAATTTTGGGCCTGGAGATGAACTATATTATAGCTGAAGTACAGTACCATGAGGGGGAAGAGGAGGAGGAAACAGAAGAGGAAGAAGTTATTGAGGAAGAAGGAAAAGGGATGGGTGAGGAAGACGAAGATGAGAAGAAGGAAAAAGAAGATGAACCACCAAAGTCCACCTATAAGCCCCCACCTGTCATCCCAAGAGAAGAAAATGGGACTGGGGCTAATAAATATGCCTACTTTGTCTGTAATGAGCCAGGCAAACCCTGGGTGAAGTTGCCTCCAGTGACGCCAGCCCAGATTGTCTGTGCCAGGAAAATCAAGAAGTTCTTCACTGGTAGGCTGGATGCTCCTGTTGTCAGCTTTCCTCCTTTCCCTGGAAATGAGGCCAATTACCTGCGTGCACAGATAGCTCGGATCTCAGCAGGAACCCAGATCTCTCCCATTGGATTTTACCAGTTTGCAGAGGAAGAAGGAGATGAAGAGGAGGAGGGGGGAGCAGGGAGAGATACATATGAAGAAAACCCCGATTTTCAGCCCCTTCCTGCAGCTGAAATGGTGGATTCTCTCTCCGCATGGGTACACCATGGACAGAGTATTCTAAAGCAGGTATGCTCTGGCATAGCTCCCACAGGCCTGGGATACCATTCACATTGTAGTATTCATAGGGTTTCAGAATGTAAATCAAACTCCTCACCTGCACATTTGAACTATTCACCAGGAGTAGTATTGGACTGAAATATTTTTCTACAGAAAATATATTTGATATAGTACATAATAGATAAATATGTTGCACATATTTACATATAGCATATATTTTTGTATATTTTATAGATACATATATTTAGGAACGTTCTAGGTTTAGTACTTTTTTCAGTGGTGTGTTCTTGAGATCGAAACCTATCTTTAGCTAACAGTATGGAGTAAGGCCTTCATAGATAACAATAATTTCTGGTTATCTTCTGTGTTAGGTTTTCTCTTTTGAAGTCCTTACTTGACAAAAATGTTTTAAATTCTCTTTTCTTGGGTAGGATGCTAAAATGCAGATAGCTTATGATTGTACGCTAAATGGAACTTATTTGATGTTTTCTTCTGGTTTATTTTTTGTTGCTTACTTTCTGCTGTGAAGCATGCAAATGAAAAAGCTTAAAAGCTTGTGATACCAGAGTAGTGCTGGGAAGAGGTATTACTAATTTTATGATCATTGCTGGATGACTCGCTGGCCAGTCTACCAATTCAAGTATGCTAGTGTAAAATAATGGCAAATGGTAGGAAATAAGGTTTAAAATTATTACCAGCAAAACAGTAGTTGTAAAAATAAAATCTATATGCATTAGAACCTCAAGAACGTTTTGTTATGTTCCTCTGACTGGTAGCTAAATAACAAGTCAGACTTTAAAAGGAAGGTGCAAAGCCCGTAAGTTAAGCCTCTTAGTTTGCAGTAACTGGTAATCTAGGAAGGATATAAGACAAACTGGCAAGGAACTAAAGACTACAAGATAACAAAAAGCTGATGAGAGAGGTATAAGGTTATTCTGAAGTAGTAAGCAGGGATGAGGGACAAATGAGGGATATAGGAATCACTCTGCCAAGAGGATACAATATTCTGCCAACAATATACCAATTTGTCCTGGTTTCAGCTGGGATAGAGTTAATTTTCTTCCTAGTAGCAGGCATAGTGCTGTGTTTTGGATTTAGTATGAGAAGAATGCTGATAACACACTGATGTTTTAGTTGTTGCTAAGTAGTGCTTATGCTAGTCAAGGACTTTTCAGCTTCCCATGCTCTGCCAGATGCACAAGAAACTGGGAGGGGGCACAGTCCGAATAGTTGATTCAAACTGACCAAAGGGCTATTCCATACCATATGACATCATGCTCGGGGGCGGGGGGGGGGGAGGGGTTGGCTGGGGAGCAGCAATCGCTGCTCAGGAACTGTCTGGGTATCGGTCGGCGGGTGGTGAGCAATTGCATGTGCATCACTTGCTTTGTATGTTGTTGTTATTAGTATTATTATCATCATCATCATCATCATCATTATATTGTTATTATTATAATTACTATTTCACTTTATTTCAATTATTAAACTGTTCTTATCTCAACCCAGGAGTTTTTCTCACTCTTACTCCTCCGATTCTCTCCCCCATCCCATCAGGGTAGGGGGAGTGAGCAAGCAGCTGCGTGGTACTTAGTTGCTGGCTGGGGCTAAACCATGACACGAATATAGAATATATATTTTTCTTTTCTTCCCCCTCTCCCTTAACTGTGTGTGCTGAAGCCAGTTGTTTTAACTGGCTTGCATTCTTTCAGTGATTGTTACATGTATTTATTATTTTTCCATATCTATTACAGGGTCGCTGTGTTTGGTTTAATCCTTTTCAAAAATCAGAGGAAGAAGAAGAAGATGAAGAGGAGGAGAAAGCAGAGGAGCCAGATGAAGTACAGCAAGAAACAGGACCTCCTCTTCTCACTCCGCTTTCTGAAGATGAAGGTATTTGTCATGGAATATGAAGTTTTTGATAGAGAGCCACTAGGAATGTTGACATTTAGGTAGTAAATACTTGAAGTTATAGGTCTCTGATGCTTCATGGAGCAATAGTTTGCCCCTGTAGGGTAAGCACATTCTTTTACAAAATTGATCAAAAGCAAAATGGTTAACAGTATTGATGTTAAAACTGAAATAGTTGGGTTTACTAGTTAACAATCTTGTTGAATACAAAGGGAAAAAATACCTCAGCTTTGTCAGGCTACTGCAAGTTCAAGACAGCTCACTACATGAAATACATTCAGCTATTTTTCCGTCATCTTTCTAGTCCAAAAAAAAGTGTGGGTGCATATGTAAATAAATAAATACATATACGTAGACACATGCATAGATATACAAATAAGAACTTAGATCCTGTAGCATATTACTGCAGCAAATCATGGGAATATGGGAACCTGAATATTAGATTACATCAATAGTAAATTATTTTCCTACTCTCCATTCTCTCCATTCATCAAGGCAAAATATAACAATATAATTTATCCATAAGTGATAAGCAGTCCTTGACAAAAGAAACAGTGGTGAGTACTACTGAGTTTCAGGAGCATGATCTTTTCTGTAAGTGGCTCTACTAGCATTCTTGTGCTACCTACCCATACATCCAAGCCACCTGTTTGAATACAGCGCCTACATTTACTGTTTCTGACTTCTGGCTCTTCTAGCATGCGACTTTTTCTAACCCTTGCTTGAGTTCTGTGAAAGTCTTGTAGCTCAGTCTTAAATATTTTGTAGAGGCTCGTAAGTCAATTTATTCATAGACTGTGTGTGTTTGGCTGCCTCCAGGAATTCAGAACATCCCTGCTTGGACAGCTCAGTGTTCTACGAACCTGATCCCGCAGTACGCCGTGGCAATCCTCCAGTCTAACCGATGGCCCGGAGCATATGCCTTTGCATCTGGCAAGTGAGTAGCTAGTTGGCATGGTTACAACACAGACTGTATATGCTGAACACAGATACCAGTCTAATGAAGTCAAAGTTGTTTTATTATTAATTCAGGGACTGAATTCTAACTATTCCGGAGACTGATGGAGAAGGGCACTTAAATGTGCACAGCAACAGTAAATACGTATTTACGACTGAAAATGAATAACCATTGGAAAGGCTAATATAAAGTTAATGGATGTAAATGTCCAGTTAGTATTTGGGCACAGTGCTTGATTTAAAACCTATATTCTTGAGTCTGTGGTACATTTTAGAAAAACAGCTACTTTCTGTGGTTCTAATATTCATTCATTTCCACTACATGTGGTACTGTCTTTTAAATACTTCTGTACAAGGTATCTGCACCACAGCGACTTTTGGCACAGCAGAGTAAGGAAGCCTGACAATATCTACACTGATGTTTTGTTGGGGGGGAGAATGGGTGATCTTTCACTTTTCTTTCTCAGGAAATTTGATAACATCTACCTTGGCTGGGGTCACAAATACAGTCCAGAGAACCATGGTCCTGCGCTGCCTCCACCAGTGCAAGCTGAATACCCCAGCGGGCCAGAAATCACGGAGGCGAGAGACCCCACGCTGGAAGAGGAACTGGCTTTCAAGGCTGCGAGGGAAGAAGCCTTAGCTGCAGCTGAGGAAGGCGAAGATGAGGAAGATGTTGCTGAGGATGATGAAGAGGAGGATGATGATTAAACTACAGGGGGCAACATTTTTAACGTTTAAACATGAATAGTATTTTCATAGTCATTAATTAGTTGACCTTAAAAGAAATGCAATTGGAGCACCCCCCTTTTCTGATTTCCGCAGGCCCTTCTTTGCAGCTCCCTTCCCCGCCTTCCCTGTCCCCCAAGCCCACCCGTGCTGCCGTGAGGACTGCGTTACAATGACGTAGCCTTTTTTTAGAAGAGTAGGCAAAGACAGCCTGCGTCCACGTCCTAAAATAATACTGCTTTGAACTTAACTACCCTCCACCGAACGTTGTTCTCCTAACCCGCACTTCAATACCTATATAAATTTTACTTTAAAAACCCCCATAATTACATAATGATGTCACTTTTATGTGCGAAAGCATGCCATTCAAACTCAGCAGACAGCTTATCAAGCTCCCGGCCGAGAGCACCGTGACGGCACTGCCGACGGCGCCCCTCCCGCGGCGGGCCGCTGCCTCCCGCCGGCCCGGCCGGCACCACCGCGGGACTCCCCGCAGACAGGGGCGCGGCGCGGCACCGCTCGCGGGCTGTGCAGCCACCGATCCCTCGCTACGCCGTCCCCGCCCGCCCGCCCCCCCCGTCGGCCGTTGGCGAGTGGTACGCTCCGCCGTAGCGTCTGCCCTGCGCGGGCCAATAGGAAGCGGCCTCGGGAGAAGTTCAAACGCTGGTGGCGGTTGGGTCGCTGCGTTGCTCGCCTGGGTGCGGGCGGGCGAGAGAGCGGTGAGCGGCTTCCCTGGCACAGGTGGCCTCGTGCCCAGCGGCCGTGGGGATGGCGGACGAGGGAGCCGTGACGGTCTGTGTACGTGTGCGGCCGCTCATCGCCAGGTGAGGCTCCGTGCGGGCGGGCGGGAGGGCCGCACCCGAGCCCCCGGCCTAGGGGAGGCTGCAGTGCTGCCCGCGGCCTCGGGGTCCCTTACGTTCCGTGGGTGTTCCTGTGCCCCCCCCCCCCCCCTCCGTTCAGCTGGGCCCCCGGGAGCGCCGCTACCGCCCTACGAGGGGTGCGAGGCCGGGGCATAAAAGCGGCGTCCGTCGCCGTGGGGGAAAGAGAGAGCCGGAACAAATGGGGCTGGCGAGGGCCTGGGGGAGAGAGGTGGTCTCAGTAAGGGGCTAGATCTGCGTGCAGGGGCAGAGTCCTAACCTGGTAAAGTTAACAGAGTCTCTCTTCTTTTAGAGAAAATGCTCTAGAAGATAAAGTATCACTCCACTGGAAAAGTGAAAATAATACTATTTCTGAAGTGAATGGTGCAAAAGTATTCAGTTATGGTAAGAATATGAAAGTGATTATTTTGATGCTTACATGGACCTTTGTTACTGTACTAGAATGTATGCTAACATTCATGACCTTAGCTTTTTGCAAGGTCCCTGAACTCTTTTTTCCAACTTCAGAATTTTGAAGGGATGCCATTGGGGCATGCAGGATTTTGGTTTTAGTCAGTACCAGGAATGTGCTTTTGAAGTCAGCTTCCTAATGGATATTGCTTTCTCTGTTCTGGTTCATGTTGTAGAGTGGTTCTGGAACATGAACTGGACTCTTTTCATATTAATTCCAGTTACAAGAGGACTAGACTAGGGCTAGTCCTGAGCATTTAGGGAGAAAGGGGTGGGGGAACCCAAAACTGAAAAGCGCTTCATGTGGATGTGTTGTGGTTTAACCCCAGCTGGTAACTAAGCCCCACAGAGCCGCTTGCTCGCTCCCTCCTAGTGGGATGGGGGAGAGAATTGGAAGAGTACAAGTGAGAAAACTCGTGGGTTGGCATAAAGCCAGGTTAATAGGTAAAGCAAAAGCAGTGCATGTGAGCAAAGCAAAACAAGGAATTCATTCACTGCTGCCCATTGGCAGGCAGGTGTTCAGCCATCTCCAGGAAAGCCGGGCCTCATCACATGTAATGGTTACTTGGGAAGACAAACACCATCACTCCAAACATCCCCTGCTTCCTTCTTCTTCCTCCAGCTTTATATGCTGAGCGTGACATCACATGTCATGCAATATCCCTTTGGTCAGTTGGGGTCAGCTGTCCCAGCTGTTTCCCCGCCCAGCTTCTTGTGCACCCTCAGCCTGCTCGCTGGTGGGGTGGGGTGAGGAGCAGAAAAGGCCTTGACTCTGTGTAAGCACTGCTCAGCAGTAACTAAAACATCCCTGTGTTATCAACACTGTTTCCAGCACAAATCCAAAACATAGCACTATACCAGCTACTGTGAAGAAAACTAACTTTATCCCAGCCAAAACCAGCATGGGATGTTAGATCCTCATAACTAACTGCCTCACTTTGAGGATCTTCTTAGTGATCCTCTCTACTTGTTAATATGAATGTAGCCACTACAAAGATTTTTCCCAAATTATAGATTCAATAAAAGCATGCCCCAAGCTAGGAGTTTAACAAGTAGCCTGCCTTGTCAGGCTTGCAATCCTCAGATAAACTAGCCATGGTTTTAGTTACAAAAAAAAAAAAAAAAAAAAAAAAAAAACCACCAAAAAAACCTGTTAGTTTTTTTGACTTGTCTGTTCATTGTATCTTTCTTGGTTCTGGGTTTAATGCTTCTTTTTTTTTAAAAAAAAAAAAAATGTCTGCATTAGTAGTGTCACAGTTACATTTTATATTTGAATTATCCTACAAACAATCTGATGCCTATTTATTGGATTTGAAGTCAGCAATACTGAATAAGATGACAGCTTGTTTTTGACTTGCAATACAATGGATTTACATGCTTTATTTTATTTTTTTTTTTTAAGATCGTGTCTTTCATTCAAGTGACAACACTCAGCAGTTATATGAAGGTGTAGCTGTTCCAATTATACAGTCAGCTGTGCAAGGTTATAATGGTAAGTTTTAAAACTGCATTTAAATCCTGTTTGTAATGTATTTCATAAGTAATTAGTAATATTTAACCATCTTTCTAGGCACAATTTTTGCTTATGGACAGACTGCTTCAGGGAAGACATACACAATGATGGGAAATGAAGATTCTGTGGGCATTATCCCTAAGGCAATTCAACATGTTTTCAAAATTATTTGTGAGGTGAGCAATTCCATTAAATTGAAGTGACTGAAAGGACTACTAATATTTGTGATTGTTACAGAAAAATTACAGATTGTTACAGAAAAATTAATTTTCATGTCAAGGAGCTTATGAAGGGAATTGCTCTCTACAACTACCTGAAAGGAGGTTGTAGCGAGGTGGGTGTTGGTCTCTTCTCCCAAGTAGTTAGTGATAGGACGAGAGGAAATGGGCTCAAGCTGTGTCAGGGGAGGTTTAGATTGGATATTAGGAGAAATTTCTTCACAGAAAGGGTAGTCAAGCATTGGAACAGGCTACCCAGAGAGGTGGTGGAGTCACCATCCCTGGAAGTGTTCAAAAAAACGTGTAGACATGGCATTTTGGGATGTGGTTTAGTAGGCATGGTGGTGTTGGGTTGATGGTTGGACTGATGATTTTAGAGGTCCTTTCCAACCTTAATGATTTCTAGTTTTACTTTCATTAAAAAAAAATCCAGCCACCAAGCCAGGAAACATGAAGTTAATCATTACCCTTAATTGGTTTAGTGGTGGACTTGTTAGTGTTAGGCTAATGGTTGGACTGGATGATCTTAAAGGTCTTTTCCAACCTAAACGATTGTATGATTCTATCAAATGAATTTATATTGGACTGTATATTGCAGTTGCTTTGCCAGCCTTGCACAGATGAGTGAGTTAAAAAAAAAAAAATAGGACTTTGTTAGTTGGAATCAAATCAGAACAAAACAGAGGGGGGGTTGTTAAATTTGCAAATATATGAAACCTAGATTACAAGTATAAGTAGATGCTTACTTGTGGTATATAAGGTAATGTGATGTTTTCTGTTCTTTATTCTGCTATTTTAAAACTTTAAAAAAACCCAGTGTTAAAGACTTTCAGTGGGAAGAATATGACACTAAGTTTACTTATTTCAGGCTTTCAAAAGAATCGTAGGCTAATTGCTCAATGCTAATAGGAAGTAAGGAGAAGGTGTAAGTTAAAACAGTGATTTCCAAAATACCATCTGCAGAGCACTTGCTTCTGCCTTGAGGACTTCAGATAATTGTTATCAGTATGTGAAATGGTCACTGCTCCTTTGAGGAGGTGCAGAGTACGTTAAAAGTAACTAAAGACAAGAGAACTTTCCATGGTGCTGTAGTCCTCGAGTCCATCGTGCAGCCTTTCCTCACCCCAGTATTCTCTACCGGGGAGGCAGGAGAAGCACCAGCAATGTAAATCTAAGCAAGCAAGGAAAGGAGGCCAGGTACACAGAAAGAGCCTAAGCAGAAGGAAATTAGATATGGAAAGGGCATTTAAGTGGGGTGACAATTGTCATGCTTCTGTAGGGCAGTTATCTTCTATAATTTATTAAAGGTGATATGCCATTAATGAGGCTGGAAAGAGGTGGGATGGAAGAAAAATTATTCCATATTGGTAGATGCTAATGTGCAAAGAGGATGGGGGCAATAAAATATGTGGAACAATATCCAAACATATACCTTTGAGTTCAGAATACTTGCATTAAAAGGTGTTCATTGATTAGTCCGTTACTTTTTGTTTTCTCTCTCTCTTTTTCCTTTTTTTTTTTTTTGTTCTTTGAACATTAGATTCCAGATAGAGAATTCTTGCTAAGGGTTTCTTACATGGAAATCTACAATGAAACCATTACAGATTTGCTTTGTGATATCAGGAAAAAGAAGCCTCTGGGAATTCGTGAGGATGTTAATGTAAGTGGATGTTATGCAGTGTAAGTATTGAATCTGCTTGGAGTAAAAGAAGTTTAAAAAAAAAAAAAGCAGCCTTCAAAGGCATCTAGTTGAAAACTTTTCTGTGTCAAATTGTGTAATTGTTATCTTCAGAATTACCAGAAGGACACTTGATGTAGTAGAATAACAGTGAAGTTTGGCTTGCTGTTGCTAGTTTATTTTTATAAGTGTCTGTAGATGTAGATTTAATCCCTTAAGTTTTCCAGGATAGTATATTTCATTTAACTTTGACAGTGAATACCTGGGAGTTGTCTAGCTAATAAAACTTCTACAAACATGGTATTAAGCCTCCAGCTCAAGGTGTTAGAAGTCTTCAACAGATACACAGTTACTTTAATACCATCTTCAGATCATCTACAAAGTAGATAAACTTTTCTTCTACTGGAACCATCGACTAGAACTATTCAGGAAGATGATCAGTAGGGAAAAATAAATATGTTAATGTCATCTTCAGTTTCTTTACATTAAGTTTTATAGCAAATAATAGAAATTGGTGCTTTGGTTTTTTGGAGGTTGGTTGGGTTTTTTTTTTTTCCTTTCAATGCCCTAAATGATCAATGCTTTTGCAACCTGGAAAGAAGGTAGACTTACCAGTTGTATGGTTATGGCCTTACAATGTTTACTGAGAAATATGCTCCTGGATTCCCTCAGAAAATGTCCAGAAGTGTATTTCCCTTACCAGTCTTATTTTTAGGAAACTTTCTAGATCTCTGTTTGATTCTTGTGCCTTTACGCTACAGTTCTGATAAAGATCTAAACTTTCCCCATTCCTTGTGTTCAGAGTGAAAAGACATTCAACTGATGTTGCTTCCTTCTTAAAAGGAAGCAAGCTGGAATAAATACCATAATTGCTGGTAATGCTAACTTAATGTATTGAAGCGAGTTTTAGAGTTCAGTAAAATTTATTACTGTTTTTGTTCTTAAGAGGAATACGTATGTAGAAGATCTGATTGAAGAGGTGGTGGTTGCTCCAGAACAAGTTATGGAATGGATCAGAAAAGGAGAAAGTAAGTTGTTTAGCCAGTGGCAGCTGCTATCTTCAAAAAGCATTGATGAATCGGATATATCTAGAATCACAGGGTATCTCTTAGATTGTGTTCAGAAATCAATGTTTTTCAGATAGTTTTAAAACTGTACTTTTTGTTTATCTCCAGTTTATCAGAATATAAGCAAAGTATTCTAATATTGCTTTTTGACAGAAAATCGCCATTATGGAGAAACAAAAATGAATGAACACAGCAGCCGTTCTCACACTATCTTCAGAATGGTAAAAACTGTTTCACTATTAGGAGGGGTTTTATTATTTTTGAAGTGACAAAAACTTTATTGCACCCTCTTCTTCTAGATCATTGAAAGCAGAGAACGAAGTGACCCTGCAAATGCAAACTGTGATGGAGCAGTGATGGTATCCCACTTGGTAAGCTGTACTCCAATAAGTTATTAAATAGGCAATTAAGTAGAGAATTTACTGTTACTGTTTGTTTGAGAGAGGAATGGTACTTTATAATGACGTTACAAGCATGCTTTGTTGTTAACTTCTATCAGATGTTTCTTAGGCAGAAATCGTGTTTCTGATCATCTGTATAGAGGGAGACTCCTGGGGTGTTATCTAGAGGATATCTTCCCACCACAGGGACTTCTGACATGGGAATAATTCCTAGACAATTCATAGACTGGAGAGTGTTATGCCCTTCCCAAGAGCGTAAGGGACAACTATTGTCAGAGTGCTCTTGCGTTTTGTAAAACACAAAAGAGTCCCCTACTGACAAGTTCCTGACCCCTACACACAGTTCCTGACCACTGACAAGCCCAGTGAAATAAATTCTAAAGTGGGTAACCTTAAGGTTTGTCTTATCCTCAGATTTAGTTGCTGTTAAAAGAACATGTGGCCTACAGCTGCAATCGCCAGAAGATTAATTTTTTCAAAAGTAACCACACTTAGTACCTCTTTGGTGGATTACTAGTGTATGAAATATCCTAAGCTGGGGGGAGTACACTGCTGATCTCTAGGGGAGCGTTTTGGTTTCTGAAGCCTTTTCCTTGATTCTCAGAAAAGAATCCAAATAACTGGAGGAATGAAATCAATATGAAAGCATTCAAGCCTGCTAAAATCTGCATGAGGACTCTCATTCTGAATTGGGAATAGCATTAAGTCAATTGCATTGTGGAAAGAGGTTTCAGTTCTGGCTTCATGTGAGAAAGCTTTGGGGCCTGAATGTAAACATTGCTCATGCGGTATCTGAGCAAACTCCTGCCTGCTTTTTTTTTTTTTTTTTTTTCCCTTGCCATAGCTCATGGGATCTACTCTTCTTACACCACCCCCCACCCTCTGCCCTGTGTCTCTGTTCCAACTGACTTTATAGTAACCTCTACTAACAGGGGGGAGATAGAGGGGTTTTTTAGCCTTTTCTTGTCTGTTGCTGCTTGGTGGAGTTAGTACAGGATTTTACCCTTCTGAAACAGAAACCAATTAAAGTGAGGGCTACTGGCTCAGGCAAATCATTATGGGATGCTATAAAGTTCTAGTTGACTTTGAACCAGATTGAGTGAGGCTTTTCCTCTGGTATTTAATATCGTCCTTTCCTTATCCTCACAATGATGGGCCTACAGATGATTCGGGACGGGGTGCTAGATAATCTCATCTAGGCTCTTTCCCATGAAAGATTGGACCAGATGATCTGTGATTCTATGAAGCTTCATACATCTCAAATCTGTAGTTAACACTTCTGTATTGAGAAACTATGTTTATCTTTTTGTTACCGAGGGTAGGGGGAATTGCACGGCAAGCTGGAAATACTGTTCAGGGGGGTATTAATAGAGCTCATATAAACTTATTGCATGTCCTTATGTACCTTGAAAGTATTGGTTGGTATGTGTGTAGTAGCTATGGATTACTTCCAATAATGACAGACCTCTTGCTTTTTTCTAAGTGTAACTTTAGTTTATGAAATTTTTAGCAGAGGTTAGAATTAAGAGGATCTAAAACTAAATTGCCTCAGAACTAACCTGTGAAATATTTGATGAATTTGCAGAACTTGGTAGATCTGGCAGGCAGTGAAAGAGCTAGTCAAACAGGATCTGAAGGTGAGTGTCAAATGAGGCTCTCCTGATGGCCACTTCTGTTAATTAACCCTTATGAGAGACTATGATAGAAAGGAAATGATATGACTTATGTGCTATCGTGCTACTTATTGTTTAGAAATAATCTCTCTTCCCTTTGGTCAGGCAGTATCTACTCAGGAAAATACTGAAAATGCTGTAAAGTGCAAACAATTAGATAGTAATATGGCTTTTCTAGAATAGCAGGTCCAGTAACAGTCATGCACTGAACTAATAGACTGGAGATGAATCAGTAAAGATTCATCTGTAGTAAAGAAATCATTAGAAGCTTGTAGGGACTCATATGTAAAGCTGAAGAGTGAAAAGATGGCTTGCTCTTTAGCTGAGAGGAAGCTTGATTGTTAATAGTGACAGCATGAAGTGGCACAAAAATGCCTTTATCAAAAAGAAGTGATCTGAGAGGAACACAAGTTAACATTCCCTCTTAAAAGGAATAACTAACCCAAAAGTTTTATCTAAGGCTGGTTTGGTATACTTACACATGTAAATATGGGCACTTGCAAAATTTAAACAGGAAACAAAATTAAAGTTCTTACGGGCCCAGCTACTTACTTTGTAAAGATTATTGTTTATTTGTGATGCATTTCAGCTATTGTAAAGGATTCGATACTGGCTGCTGATGGGTCATAGAACGTTGTGGCAGTTGAGAATTAACTCTTGGATAATCCCTCTGAGCATAACATAACACAAAATCTTGACAGGTTGAAAAGGTATCTTAGTGTTGTTTTAAACTAAAAAAATTTAAAAAAAAAAAAAATTGCTCTCTGATACTTAGGTGTCCGACTGAAAGAAGGCTGCAATATAAACCGGAGCTTGTTCATTCTGGGTCAAGTTATCAAAAAACTTTGTGATGACCCCTCTGGGTAAGCACTTGTGTTTGTGTACCTGTTTTAAGAGAAGTCACTAATAAACTAAGAAATTAAAATCCTTGATATATAATCATATTTTATGTAGGTAACTATTTCAAATAACATATTACCTCTAGGAAAGATATTTACTGTGTTTTTTCTGTACAAAAATATGAATCCTTTCTTCATTTTTTTTTTTTCCTTCTCTCTTCATCAGCTTCATAAATTACAGAGACAGCAAGCTGACTCGAATTCTGCAGAACTCCCTTGGAGGAAATGCTAAGACGGTTATTATTTGTACAATTACTCCTGTTTCTTTTGATGAAACACTCAGTACTCTTCAGGTAAAACTTCTTGCCTGTTTTCAAGCATTATTCTGACTCATTCATTGTAGACAGGTTGCAGGAGTGGCAAATGTAATCTGCTGGATCTGTAGTCACTTGAATCTTCTAAATGTCCTCTGTGGACTTGGAACTTGAAATATTTGTTTTGTACACAGCATCTTTTCCCAGTTGTCGTCTTGTACTAGGTTGTCTAAGTAGAGCTTTCTGACAGTTGGAACAAAGCTCCTTCTTGCAGGAGTGCAGATCCTCTGTTTTCTCATTTACCTTTTCCAAACACAGTTAGAACTACAAGTCTTTGCTAACACAAGATGTTAGGTTCTACAGGAAAGGAGGGTAATTGAACTATTCATGAACTGTATTCTTTAGGTAGGATTGTCTTCCTTTTTAGTGGTCTCTTGAGCTTTTTAGTAAATAAAAAATAACCTGGTGTATTTTTGCTTAAATATTAGGCTTCATTTTTTAGGTATTAATATCAAGCAAAGAAAACCTTTTCAAAGCTTAGAAAACATGAAAAATAAGCAAATGTAAATATTTGTGTCCTTTATTATATGTTGCTCTTTATCTAATAAACTGTCACTTTAATTCTATTGGGATATGAAAGACAGAATAGGTCTTTTGATATATTTGTTCTCTAACTATTGCCCATGAGAGAATATTCTTCCAGTTTGCCAATACAGCCAAAAGAATGAAGAATACTCCAAAAGTCAATGAGGTACTTGATGATGATGCCCTCCTGAAGAGGTATCGCAAAGAAATTCTGGATTTGAAAAAGCAGCTGGAGGAAGTATGTAATAAACTTATTAAAATTAATCTATCCTTAGTACTGATAGCTATTTGGAAACACTCTGTTTTAAGCCAAAACCAGTTAAATTTGGAGGGGTAAATAAACTGTTTAAAGTGATATCTGTCACTTCTATTGAGAGAATAAAATTGAAAAGGTGATGTGAAGTTTAGAACGACTGATGATAGTCAACATATCTGTGTGAAAGCTAACACTGAATGAGATCAACTAACTGAATTGCTTTCTTTCTGTAGGTTAATGTATTGAAGAAATAGAAATTTGTCGTGCCTTATAGTACGCTTTAATATTGCCATAGATCAAAAAATAATTGACATTCAATAACTACTTACATTGCAATTAAAGATTCCAACTTAACTCCTATTTTTCCCCCTTAGTGATGTTTAACTTCAGTTTGATTGCAAGAATTTGCAACTGTGTAAGATCACTGGCAAAAGTTATCTCATGTATAGGCAGAAGATACATTTAGAAAATGAATAGTAACTTCCCACCAAACAGTGTCGTCCCTTATGTGTTCATCTTTCTCCAAAAATGTATGGAGTTGAGGAGCAATCTTGCAAGTCTTGTTAGAGTGTAAATCTAAAAAAGGATAAAGCACAGGAAAATCACATTTCTGAACATGCTGTTTTGGTGAATTAAATGACTAAAAGATGCTGCTTCTTTTTTTTCCAAATAAAAAAATAGCCATAGGAAAAGTTTAAGGAAAAATAACTGACCTCTTATTTTTAAAGAGAATTAATGTGCTGTATAAACTTGCACCTGAAAGTGTTTTCACCATCTCCTGAGATAGTGGGTAGTGAAGGAAGTACTTAATTAAGTACAGAAGAGTTTGTTGGAAAATCCCATGTGAACTTTGAATTACTCTAATGTATTGTAAGATTATGATAAAGTTGTCAAAAAAACCCTAGCAACTGTAATGCAGTTGCTTTACAACAATGAATTTTCAGTACTTAGAATTTTAAGAGACCACGTGCATTAGAGTAGCTTTCTGTTATTTGATGATTGAATTGTAGCTCTCAAAGGGCTTCAGGCTTCTGGCACCATGGGAAGGTCCTCTTAAGCTATGTTACACTTGAAAGAATGTTGGGGTGTTTTTGTCCCTAGAAAAATCTGAGGCTATTTTGGGGAGTTTTGACCCCTTTAAATACTAAGTCTACAGGTAAATTGTAGACTAAATTGTCAGTTTCATTGTTAAAGATGGCTCTTCAGACTTAAAAGAATATATGTGTGTAGTTGTTTTTAAATATCAGTAATTGTTTATCTTCTGTAGGAGTAGTTTGTGCTCTTAAAATGTCAGTTTGATTAATATTCTTTTTATGGAAGGTGTCTTCGAAGACTCAAATTCATGCAATGGAAAAAGACCAGTTGGCCCAGCTGTTGGAAGAGAAAAATTCTCTTCAAAAAGTACAGGAAGATAGGATACGAAACCTAACTGAGATGCTGGTGACTTCTGCCTCCTTTTCCTCAAAACAGAATCCTAAAGTAAGCACCCTGTTCTAGATCTTACTTAACTCTGAAATACTTTGCAAAAGGTAGTATTAAATATATAGGGTTATATTGACAATGAAGAATAAGTTTGATAGGCAATTTTCACATAATCTTTCTTATTTTTAAGGAGGTAACTTTTAAAATAACTTCTGAGTGAGTATTGATTCAGTGTTGCCTTGCAATGAACAGTTTGCAGAGACTTGCTTTCAAACTGTTATGCTGTAGTTTAATTTTGAAGAAACTGCAAAACACTGTCTAGCTAGCTGCTGCTACTGTTACAGAACTAGCCTAATGCAACATCTACTCTCTACTTAGTGCTTTGGTTGTATCATTCTTTCTGTAAATACTTTTTTAAAGGCCAAAAGAAGAAGAAGAGTTACTTGGGCTCCTGGTAAAATAAACCAGGCGAATGTGAGCTATTTTGAAGACTTTGAAAAACCAAGGCTGAGTGAAACAAAAAAAATGAAAATGTCTCTGTCGGCGCTACCAGATGTGGAGGATTGTAAGTGTTTTCAAAGCTGTTTTGCAGAGTTTCCTTATTTTTTCTTGAAATGAGAAATAATCCCTTTTTAATAAATCTAAGTTAAAAAGCAACTTAATCTGTTAACAATATGAAAGCTACATTTAGTTGGCACTATACTACTCAAATTGTGTTCCATGAACCAAGTTTTGAAAGAGTTACCCGTAGCCCATAAGGAAATTACATTTGTCTGCAAGCAAAGAATGTTGCCTGAAAGGGAAGTGGTTTTAGCACAATAATACTGGTATTTCTTGTGCTGGAAATAAGATTAATTTTATTTAAAAAGTGGGAGCATGAGTCTTACTATCGCAGGTGAAGTAATGTGTAGCAAATTCCTGTTGCATAACTCTGCAAGCATTACTTAGTTTCCCAAAGGGAGTAAGTTGACTCTCTGATAGCACAAATTTAAAAAAAAAAAACCCAACCAGCCAACCCCCCGCCAACAACCCAACAAAACTAAATGTCCCTGTACACACTTTCCAAGGAAATTACTTCCTTCCCCTCTGCCGCCCCCCCCCCCCCTCTACCCCCCACCAAAATCTGTATATTGAGCTTTTAATTTGTTAAAACCAAAGGTAAGTGCTGTGAGGTAAAAGGCAGGGTCTACAAATACTTCTGTCATGCAGCCTAGCCCCAACACCCCATTTTTTTTGTAAAAGTAGCCAAAGTTGTTCTTTAACACAGACTATCCATCCAAACTGTTTTTCCCCACAAAAAGGAGGGGGGTGAAGGGTGTGTGTGTGAAATTTCAAAATCTTCAACAAGAATAGAGAAGTCATTACTCAAAGATCAGACTGAGATACAGAGAAATTCAAGGCCTTATTAGAGGAGTGAGGGACAAAGCAAGTTGAACTGAAGACAAGAGAATAATTGGACGGTATAGTTGCTGAATTGCATCTTCCTGCAGCCTTATTACCTATCCTTCTGTCAAGCTTTTTTTGCTTGTGTGGATTGTCGGGGGGGTTTCTGTATGGGGGTAGTGCTTTTTTCTTTAAATCTTGAAGGATACTATTGAGTGGTTCTTTCCTTGACACTTAAACACTTTTCCTGGTTTGTAATTCAGTATACTTTCTGGATTTGGTGTAGTATTCATTAACTTGTGATAAAGCGGTCAGCATAAATGTAGGGACTGGACTTCAGTGTTGTTCCCTTTCATAAGAGAAAATTATGAGATTCAGAAGTCCTACTTGGCGTGCTACATCTTTGCCATTGAATGATTGTTTCCAATATGATAGAAATCTTTGATAAGAAAATAATTCTTGATGTCCAGTTTAAAATCTACTGCAACTCTGTATTTTTTAATACATCTTTCTTTTCAGCTATGTTAGAGAATTCTGAACATGACAACCAATATCTGATGGCTCCTGATCAAATTTCAGATGTAGAATGGACTGCTGGACCTAACATGAATTGGGTAACATCACAATCTATTTTGGTTGTGTAATGCACTCCATATACATCACATGCTTCTCAGTAAGATCAGCCTTTCTCTTCTGTAGAACACCAATATTCTTCTGTATGTCTAAAGAATTATTCTAACTGGTTAGAAAGTATGTATCTTGGTCATCTCTGAAGCTGTACGATGGTTCTATGATTCTGTGGTTTTGTGGTGAATGATCCAGTAAGCTTTGGTATTTAAACAGGACTAGCCATGAAAAGACAAGCAACAAGGAATATAATAGTAAACTTGCTTGACTGTGTAGATCAGTTAACTGAGAACAAGTCTTTTTCTAGACTCAGAGAGACTTTGAAGAATCTGTGCAACTCTGTGAAGCATTAGCACTAGAAAAGGTAAGTCTGTTCTGTATTTTCTAGAAATAAGACTGACATTCCAACAACAACTATTAAAGTTTCTTGTGCTGCTTCTTCAGGATATTGCTGTAAATGAGGTAAACGTCCTGCAAGCTAACTTTAATAACCTAGTGTTGGAAAATGAGCAGTTGAAATTAGAAATAAATGAAATGAAGGAGAAACTGAAGGAAAAAATAGAAATGGATGAATTTGAAGCACTGGAAAAACAAACACAAAAAGATCATGAGGTAAGGTGCATTGAAATAAGTAGAGAGAGATAAAAATTCTCTATGCTCAAATGTTTTCTAGAGTTTATTCAGTGTACATATATTTGGATGTTGATTCACAAACAGATTGTTCAGCAACAGAATGAATGAACCCAGGATTTAAACTGGATTTACACAGAGTGTAAAATCTACACTTAAATTTTTGGAGAGCAGCATACTGAAGTCTGGTTAAACATATATTTGTGTGTGTGTATATGTATCCATATATTATTTTTATATATGCATGATCTGAATTTCAGTCTAGATTTCTGCAAGAGACCATTGTTTTGCTGCATAAATACATTTTAGAACTGTTTTGAAGTTCAAGTGTGGCTGCTAAACCATATTTCACATATTTCTTGTGCAAAACATCTTGGCTTACAATCCAAGATAGCTCTGGCTTTTGGTAATCCATTGAACTACGTGAGCATTAACTTTAACACACTATTAAATTAGTAATAACATTTTAAAGTGATAGTGTAAATAGTAATGTCTGTGGAAAATTGAAGCATTGTATTTTGTGCCAGGAAGTCAGAAAAGGTAACCCTAGCTACTGGATAACTTATGATATAGGAAATGCTGACTTCCAGTTCTCTTCACCTCCTTGTGCTGTTAGTGGAGATGTACCTTATTTGTCCAAATGTTTTGTGCTCTGATTCTGTAACCTAAAATATGTATTATTAGGGCTAGACTGTGAAATAAGTCACAGTGCAAAAAACCCAACAACCAAACGACAACAAAAAAACCCCAGACAAAACCAACACCAAACAAACAAAATGCCAAAACCAACAACTTGAGGTACCGAGACATGGATGTATTATTCCATTTTTCTTGACACCTTCTCTGCAGATTACTTGTACACACTAGTCTGTTTAATATCCTCTGACCATGAAACTAAGGTTGGAGCTGAAGTTACATCCTTTTGCATTGTTGTTTCAGGTTACAATTTAACAAGGTCACCTCTCACTTCCACTGTCTTCCCTACAAAGATTTATGGATCTTAAACAAAATGGATCCATAATAGATTATGATTTAGCTTGTATTTAAGATTCTTTTTAGAAGACCCTTTGTATGCTAGACTTTGTGCTATCTTTCTTATCAGCCAACAAAAAATCCTCAGTTACAGTTTTCCCTGCAAAGTTTTTGTCTCTAAAAACAGATGCAATGTTCTTAAGTAGCTTCTATTACACGAATTGCTTTTTAAATGATTCATGTTTTCAGATATGTAGCTAAAGACAGTCTATAAAATGTAAGCATTTGTTGACACTCATGTAGGAGATTAATTACAGCAATACTGAAAGGTCACACACTTCATTAAATACATTAGTTGAAATCCATCAGTTTAAATCACCACAGATATATACAGGTAAACTCTAGTATTCTAATAATAATGCTAAATGACTTCTGACAGTAGTATTGTACCGTATCTTCTACAACCATCCTCTGATTTTAAGATTACAGATTGAATTTTCTTCTCACTATACTCCTAACTATATAGAAATACTCACAGGAGAGTGCTTGTTTTAAAGCTTTTCACTGATCTTAAACTTACAGATTGGATTTTCTCCTTGCCTACGCTTGTGACTATACAGAAGTACTTGTAGATAAGTGCTTATTGTAAAGCTCTTCTAACAAAGATCAAAAGAAAAGAGTTCTTCAATCTTTAGAAGTGCTTTTCTATCTAGTCTTCTACTTGTGCTGCCTTTCAGAGGATGCCAGTGAATGTGTTCATGTCTTGCTTTAGCTCAGTTTTGGCACCTTCTCATTCTTGTTAGTGAATATATTAAATAATAAATATCTGCACTGTGTCATAAAAAGCCGCTTAACATGACTAGAATTTGAAGTGTCATATCTGTACAATTTCTGCATTAATTGCTTTGATCACGATGCTCTTGCTTCTCAAGCTATTGATGATTAAATTGTACTTGAATCCCTTCTAATTAATGGGAAACTAAAACAGAGCTTTGCATCTCATCCATCCATTTGAAAGAATATGTAGCAACCTGCTTTGTAGCTGTTTAAATAGATATGCGGGTGTATATATGGTTTGCCCACTAATAGAAAAGAAAACACAAGATAGACCTTGCTTATTTTCATGGTGTTAGCAACTAAAACTACTGGTGCGGGTGCTTTCTAACATCCTCTGCAATTTTGCTTCAATTTGCTCCACAGATACAACTAATGCATGAAATTACCAACTTAAAGAATCTAGTTTCAAATGCTGAAGTGTACAATGAGGAACTTGAGGTGAGCCTGTCCATGAATTTACATACAATAAGACTTGTATGAAATATGCTTGGTTTGTTTATCTTGACATAACGTATCTGCTGAGGACAACTTAGACATCATTGGGCTCTAGTTAGTCTTACCGGCTATAAGGAGGATATGCCTAAAACCCATGAACGCTTACTATGTACAAAGCAGGTTTTTGTTAAATTCTTGCCTGAAAAACCAAACTGGGCACTAGAATCTTCCTTCTCCCTCTTTTCTCCAACTTTTAGGCAGAAATAAACTCCAAATTGGAACAGCTGAAAGAGAAAGAGAACAAAATAAAGATATTACAGAATCGTGTGGAAGAATTACAGAAAGCAGGAGCAGAAAAAAAGGACACATCTTTTTCAGTGGTAAATCTGAGTTTTCTGCTGGGCTTAGAGATAGTTTTGGTTTTGTTGGAGGTTGGTTAAATTTAGGTATAACCTTAGTATAATTGGAATCTGCTTCCCTACAGATGTTAGGAAAATTTTTTTACAAAGCTTAAAATGCTAATTACTTCATTATCATACAGCAGTACTCTGAAGTGAAGCTATGGGAAATGCTGTTCTTTATCCCATCTCTCAAACGAGCCTGCTACTGTTCCTTTTACAATAAACTTACCATGTTTTCTGAGCCTGTATTTACCTTTTTAACCACTTTATAATGAACACACCTGCTTTATTATGGCTATATATTTTTGGATTTCTTTGAGCATTTATCTCTTTTTCAGGGAGATTCTGATAAGCTAATTGAGGAAATTCAGCAGCTGAATAAATCCCTCTTAGATAGTGAAACCATAGCCTTGGATGCCAAAAAAGAATCCGCTTTTCTCAGAACTGAAAATTTGGAGCTGAAGGACAAGATGGCAAGTACCTGTTAAACTGCATTTATAGCTGTACAAAATGCTAAGGGCCTATCTGCTCCCAGACTAGCGAAGGCAGCAATTGAAAAGACAAGATATGGTAGAGTATTTGGAGAAAGGTAGTGACTCGTGCTCCAACTAATGTTTTTATTATGGAATTCATAGAAAATGGGTCTTCAGGAGAAAGATAAGAAGAAAATAGAAGCTTCTTCCACAGGACTGGGTGGGTTAGCTCTAGGTTTACCAGAGAGGGGGAGTTACTAGGACATCAGATGCCAAACCTAATTTTACCAGAGAACAAAAGAGAATAAGGGGTGTGAACTCAGAGAAATGGGATGGAGCTTACTTTGAGCTTTGAAGGAGTAAAGACAAAATAGTAGAAACAGTTATGGCCCTGACCTAGTGGTATGTTTTGGTATAGGACTGACAGGAATGCAATTGTTAAATTGTGACTTATTGTGCCATATTTATCAGGGCCAAAGGTGTTCAGGGACAACAGGAAATGTGACAGATGCAATATTTAAATGTTAAGCAAACAGGCTTTTCTTTTGTATGTGAATTGCATGTTGTTTTGTTTTCCTGAAGAATGAACTCTTAAATAATTACAAGCAAATGCAAAAGGATATTCAATTCTATCAAAGCCAAATAGAAGCTGGAAAAGCCAGTTACAAAAAAATGCAAGCTGACTTGCAGAAGGAGTTGCAGTCTGCATTTCAAGAAAACACAAGGCTAACTTCACTGATGGAGGGTAAAGTTCCAAAAGGTACTGTTTCAGGTGGTGCTTTTTTCCTCTCGCCCTCTCTTCCCTTTTTCCCCATAATGGTGTGGGGATAGGGAAGACTTTGGCTCTGTTTTCTCAAATACTTAGAGTTTCTGTCAATATAAAATATTGGAGTATCTGGTACTGCTGGCACATAGTAACTGCTTTAGCACTTCCTTGAACTATTTGGAAAAGTGCAACTTATGGAATATTTTGTATTTTGCACAAAGACGGTCAAGTTAATGAAGGCTCTTTGGGAGAATCTAAGATAAATTGCGTGTCAACCTAACAAGTGATGACCGAAGTCAGACCAGTAGTTTCATCTTTTAATTGTTGGCCATTGTAAAATATACGTTTCTAGAATTATACTGATATGACATCCAGAATGTATCATAAATCTTCTGCTTAATTTAAAACATGCTTTTCTTCTCTCACGCTCTCTTACTAATCTAAATTTGTTAATTCTCTAGATCTGCTGTCTCTTGTGGAGCTGGAAAAAAAGGCAGCTGACTTAAAAGGAGAACTAGAAAAAGCATTGAAAGAGAATGCACTTCTACAAAAACAAATAAACGAGCTATCAGAATTTCAGTCTCTACCGAACACTGTTGAGATACAGCAGAAAGAGGTAAACAACAAAAAAAATCTTTCTCCTTGTTTTTGTATTGAACTTGACTAGTAACATATTAATGGAGGCTTATTGGATATGATGTTTTAAAGCCAAAAGTTGTGGTGAATCAAATAATCCAAGATTTTACAACTAAGTTCATCAAATTATTGTTCCTGAGGTATTTCATATTTGCACCTAGGAATATATTTAAGATCACATGTTTAGCCACAAAGTCTACTCTAATCAGGAATTTCTAGTCCAACACTTGCCTGCCTATTTGCCATGGTCACCATTGATAACTCTGTGTGTATGTATAATGGTGTTTGATCCTAGTTTACTGTTCCAAAACTGAATTTTTGTCTAATTGGGCAAAGAGAAAATTTTAAGACCTCTTAGCAGAAATGCTGCTTGAGAAGTGAGAGACTTAACTTGCAAATTCTGAAAACTTGTAAGGAAACTTTTCTGTTTCCTGGCAGGTCAGGGCTTAGGAGACTAACTTGGCCATAAATGTGTATTCAGGGGTTTGTTTGCAAACACTTTCTAGGTTTCTTTATCCTTAAATACCTGCTGCTAAGTATGTGCAGTGAAAATTATCCAGGGGTTTGTCTGTCTTATCTTTGAAGGTTTGTTTGCTAGACAGCTCCATCCCAACAAAGCAAAACCCGATGAATGTACTGTTCTGTGTGTTTGGCTGTACTTTATTTTCTATATCTGCATATGAACGTGTTTTTTGTCATGCAGCTATAACACATACTGATTTAGAAAACACTATTATTATTGCTTTTCTGTTGGCAGATTCTTGAAAAGTGTGAGGAGCTACGCTTATTAAAATTGGAAAGAGAAAAGCTGCTTTCTGAAGTAGCTGATAGTGAAATTAGACTTAAACATATGACTGAAGAAATTGGAAAATCAAAAGACAATCTAGCAGATGCACAACTTAAATATTTAAAGTCTGATCAGGAATATGTAGCACTTAAACAGCTCCATGAAGAACTAGAGCAAAAATATCTGGCTGCATCAGAAAACAATGAACAAATGAAGCTCCAACTAGATATTCTATCTAAAGAAGCACGAGAGTCTAAAACAACTTTGGATGAAGTGAAATTAGAGGTCAGTGTCAGCTTGCTCCTTTTTACAGATAAGACATGAATAATTCATTCATACAGCGTTTAAAAAAAAAAAAAACAAAAAACAAAAAACAAAAAAAAAACCCCAGAACTTTTGGAGAAATAGTCTTAAAGGTATAAATAACATTATCATTGAAATTCCTCTAGCATAAGTGGGTACTACTTATTTTATGCCAGGTGTATAAGGTTGCAGGATTTTGCAGCTCAATGGTCTCTTTCTTCCTGGGTACAGAAATGTATATATTGCTCCAGGTTATATGTTCTCCTTCTGTACTTGACCTTTTAATTCTTCTTTTCCCATTCTTAAGTTATATCTTTATTATGCAAATGTTTTTTTAAATATGCTGCTATGACCTATCTAAAGTCATAGAAACAAAGTTTCCTCATCAGGAACTGGAGTCTGTTTAGAACAGAAGATCTTTCAAACCAAAGAGAATCGCCACGTAAATTGGCAATTAGAAAGGAAAAAAACATTTAAGAAGAAAAGGGAACTGAAGATGCATATTTTTGACAAGGCTTCTGGCACTGACATGGCTGTCATACTCCAGCTATGGATTTGATAATTCCTAATTTAATCATTCCTAAGCTATGCTACAGTTTCATGCCTGCTGTTATGTTGCAGTAAGACTTTTGCTGCTAAGGAGAAACCACAGGAAGGTTCCATAAACAAATGCTTATTTCATGTGGGCAAGAATATAAGTAGTGACTTAAAGTGTCATGATGAACTTCCTGTTCTGTTATTGAAAGCTAGCATCTCTCACCCTTTCTAAGACAATGTAAGATTCTGTGAGAACATGTACACAGTATGCAGCTTTTGCATTACAATGAAAGTGCCTGCCTTTTCCTTTACAAACTAAAGCTCTCTAGCAAAATGAAAGAACTGGAAGAAAAGACAGTAGAGCACAAACAACTTCTTGAGGTAAGAGAAGACTTTATTCGGACTCAGCAGAAGTTAAATGAAATGGAGCAATTAAAAGAGCAAGAAAAGATTACAGAGTTAAGACTGGAGGCCAAGAATTTGGAGATCCAGGCAGTTCTTCAGCAGCTTACTGAATGTCAGGAAGAAATAAAAACTTTAACTCAGGAAAGAGATTACCTGAAGCAAAAAGAGGAGTCTCTCCAAGCTGAGACAGACCAACTCAAAGAGGATATAAAGGACACTGTTTCAATGGTAGGAATTCTGCCTTTATAGAAATGGACCATACATGTTAAGGGGGAGAGTGTAAGAACATTTATAAACCATACTGAAATACATAGGGGAACAGGGGAGTGGGGGTTTATGTACGGTTTTTTTGTGAGTTGTTTTTTTCTTTTTTAATCAAGAAGTGCTTACTAATGTTGCAAATACTTAAATTTTCTTTTGTGGATTTTCTTTCTTTCATTCTAAAGAACATTTTGGCACATGAAGAATTGAGAAATACGCAGAGTTCTCTCAAGCAATCCCAGGACACTGTCAAGAAGTTGGAAAAAAATATTTCTGAAAAAGAATCTCAGATCCTGAGTGTTGAAGAAGCACTAGGGAAAACCATTAAAGAACTTGAAATACGGGTAAAACATTATGTAATAATTCAAAATAAAAATGCTTTTAATGTGTTTTCCAACACTGTGAAAATGAGCCTAGTTAGTCTGCGTATAGTCTTTTCTGCTTGTCCTTAGAAAATTCTAGGCTTTTGGTAGAAAGTGGGCAAGAAAGTAGTACTGCCTGATCCAAGTCTTCACCAGTTGCTGATCTATTTCTGTAAAGCTTCAAGCTGTAGTGTACGCTCTAATAAACCTCTGCTTAACTAGTGTGCCCTGTGGTTGTCAACTTGCATGGTGGCATTAGATGGCAAATGGAAGAAGAGATAAGGGTTCCTTAAGGGTAGGAATGAGGCTAATGTTTTATAATGCTCAGTCCCAATGAGAAGGGTAACGCATGGTTGTAAATGGCAGCTCAGTTCCCAACAGAAGGCTGATCCACTGGTTTTTGTGCCTCTTTGTTCAACAACTGACAAAGAAGGGTGCTGAGAATATTGTATGTTACACAGTTGCTTCAGTGGCACAGTTTCTCTGGAGGGAGAATCTATAGTATCTGAGATTGGATTTTTCTTGAAGTATATCAGCTGCCAGACCCAGCAAGTCAATGGTTGTCAATTCAGCATTTGCGTGTTTTGGAACAGATGCACAAAAATGATCCAACAGGTGTTTGTTATTTGGCTTCTTTGTCTCAGACTTTTTCTAGATAAAAATCTGGCCAATATTGCAGAATAGACTGCTAAAAGGTTAGCATTTAAAACAAAACAGGTGACAAAGGCCAAAGACTTTTTGTTTTGCAAAGTTCTGGAGTTTTTCTAGTTTGGTTACAGTGGTTTGATGTTAAAAATACTGTAGCAGAGTGAATCAAACAACTTCTGCATTTAATTTTGGTTTTGAATTGATAGAAATACTGTCTGTGCACATTTTTTTTATAGATATCACAAATGACGGAAGAAATAAAAATCATCACATCAGAGAGAGACAAGCTTGCTGAGGAAAAATCAGAAAATAATAACTGTAGAGAAAGTGATCAGCTTCAGATGCTAAAGGAACAAATCCTTTTCCTTACACAAGAGAACAATTCATTGCAGGATAAGCTGGACAGTTTACCCTTGAAAAAAGAAGAGTATGGGGAAGGAACTTTGGTAATCATGCTAAGGCTGTAGTGGAAAGCATGCTTATTTAAACTTCCACATGAGTGAAAATAATTTGCAAAACAAACTGGAGAAAAGGGTCCTGCTACTTGACTGCAGACCATTAAACACCAGGATTATTACTGTTTACTTGAAATATATTCCACCCATATTAATGTATATGGACAACTAGCAGGAGAATATGACAAACATTTTTCTGTAAATAGAATTTTAACTTGGTACAGGGTGGTGATGTTCCAAGTTGATCTGCACAGGGATGTGGTTCTATAATTAAGTAGTTGAACCTCAAAATTGCTCATCTGGAAAGGGTAGTTCTGCTTTTTCAAAGCATAGATAGAACCAACTTTTTTTTCCTGGCAGTGAAAGGGATATTGCAGCTAACATTTTCCATAATTGGACATGCTGATTGCACAGGTGTTATGTGTGTGTATATACATATATGCACTGTGAAAAAACTGAAGTATGTGCATATATTTTAATATGTTTGGAGGGAGTGGACAAATTTCAAGGAAATCATTGTCTTGACACCATTATTATCTACCATTGAGACTAGAAATATGGATAAGGTCTCTGTAGTTTGGTTTGGGGGGGGGGGTGTTTGGGTTTTTTGGTTTGTTTTTTGGGTTCTCCCCCCCCCTCCCCCCCAGCTTAAGCTGTCGCCATGAAATTCTACTTCTGGTAATCTGTTTCAGAAGTCCCCACTTCAAATTTTACTTCTACATGTCTCTAACTTCAAGAAACTTGAATTGCATATTGAGTTTAGTCAAATCTTATTATTCTGAAAAAAATACAAATCTCTCTAAAACATTTCTTCCATTTATTTTACAAAATCAACATATCAAAGGTTAGATATGTTTCTCTTAAAGCTACTTCCCCAAATGTGTTGATGTCTATCTCCATCTAAAATAGACACCACAGATTCAAGAAAAATCTATTGAGCAAGAATTATTTCTTCTGAGAGAAGAGCTGAGCCAGGCACAAAGAAAATTGCATGAAATGGAGGAAGTGAAGGCCAATGAATGTCAAAGAGAATCTGAAAAAATGGGGACAACAGATTTTATTCCAAAACTGCATGACTGTCAGGAAGTGGGCACTCTGACAGAAAGAGGAGATGATAATCTTAAAATGCAACTGGAGAACCTCCAAAATGAGAGAGACCAGCTAAGAGAAACTATACAGGAGACAATTAGCATGGTAAGAAAAATGGTCCTATTGCTTTAGGATAATAGCTTTAGTAAACTGATGTCTTAAATTTTGGAAGTGTTGTTCGGGCTTTAATATACTTTAACTGTGGTGTGTCCAAAGAATTCAGAGATGCAGGAAGAGTTGAGATGTGCTCATGACTCTCTCGGACAACATCAGGAGACTATTATGGAGCTGAAAGGAAGTATTTCAGAGAAAGAAAATCAGCTCTTGGAAGCGCAAGAGGCATTGAAGAAAACAACTGATGAACTGCAGGAGAAGGTCAGATGCAGTTTTGTCAAGTAAACTAAAAATTCTATCAGGATTGGTAACCCATATCCTCTACAGTCTTCAGTTTGTAAGGGTTCAGTAAATGTAATAATGAAACTCAATTAAAAGTTTTTCTCTCTCTCCCCCCACCCCACCCCCGTCCCCGTACTGCTTCTCAAAAGAATTCTGCACAACAGAGGCAGTGAAAAGATGATCAAATGCAATTTGACCTGTAAGCTACAACCCTTACTTATAACTAAACATGCCTTAGTGCTGAATGATGGAATATTATTTGGAATCAATACTGGTCTTTGACCTCAATGCATTTTCCAAGTCTTTAAACTTTTTAAATTCTAATAATATGCCTTTTTGCTATATAACTCTGAAGATACTTCAGGAACTAATAGGCAGTTTAGCTCATTCTTTAACTTGCTGCACTATTATAAATTTCTTCTACTTATTATTTTCATATCTAAAGCTATTGTGGCTTTTAGGCTTGATTTTAACAAACATTAATATCCCCTATCTGCTGCGGATACAGCAACGGAGAAATTTTTATAGAATTATAATGGCCTGTAGGTTTTTACATATTCAATTTGTCTACCAATGAGACAGAAGCACTGAAACCTGATTGACTCTTAAGCAAAATTGTTACATCTTTCTTTGCTTACTATAGCAGTAAACTAATGAAGGTGTCTTCTGTGAAATAATCCAGTTATATACGATCCATATGTACAATAGCACTTGTGAAATATGATCCAATAACACTCTTCTCAAATCAGAGTCTGATTACTGCGACAACAAAATTTAATAAATTAGAATGTTACTGGGGTTTTCTTCAAACTAACTATCAAATTGCTTCTACCCATGCCGGAGATGAAGTATTAATACTGGTTCTTATTTGTTTTTTCAGCTCACTGAAGTAACTGAAAACCTGACCCATGTCTCTTCTGAATATGGCAAGCTACTGGCAGAAAAAGAACAAATGGAAAGAAAAATGAATGAGCATATCTGTCAGCAGCTTGAGAAAATCACTTTACTTAATCAGGAGAAAGATGAGCTACAGCAAATGGTAGAGACTTGTAAAGCAGAAAGAGATCGGTTAGAGGCTGACTATCAGGAAAGCAAGGAGAGAGTATGTACAAAATCTCTTAAATAATTGTTTTAAAGGCAGGTTGTACCACTCTAAATTATTTTGGTCATGAAGCTGTCTGCTATTCAGTATCTCTTCCTCTCCCTTCACTTGTTCATAGCAGCAGTAAACTAAAAATTTAGTTTACTATTCCAATCTGGATTTTGCAACCTGTCTCATTTTTTCTTCCCCCTATCCCCTTTCTGTCCTTTCGGTCACTGTGCCGCTCCGGGTTTAGGCACAGTTGTCTGCCACCTGCTGGACAAACGCTCTGGAAGTTCCTGTTACATCTTTCATTTACGGTGCCTTTGCATTTAGCACTGAACAGTAGAGGTAATCCAGGTTTGCTGATATTTAAGGCCTTAATTTTCCTACCACTTCAGCTCATTCTGGATTGATGAAGAGAAAGCTAAACCTAGAGAAGAAACTGATTAGCTATCCTATTTCTCCTTCCTGATATCTTATTTCCTGGCAGATGTGTGACTTCAATATTCTAAGTATTTGCATGAAAAGTATGCTTATGTTGACACGCTATTTCAGACAAATTTGTTCTCATATGTGTTAACAAAAATCAAGCTGATAATTTTTAAAGTTAAAAGGAAGTCTGGTAAATTTTTTTTTCCTAGGAGAAGCTCTGCAAATTATTTTAAGAAATGTAAAAGCTTTCGTATGAATTGTAGCAAACCTCTGGTAGAACCACTGATCTCTTAAGTATGTATAACCAACTAATTTAAAAATTAAAACTAGGATTATCAAATCTTTAATTTTAGACTTACATCTTGCTACTAAACAATTGGACAAATTGTTCATGTAACTGGTGGAAGTTGCCACAAGAATAAGGGTATCTTTCATGGTGGGGTGGGTTTTTTGTGTTTAAATAGTCATCTGCATAATCTGTTCCCCCCACAATGTTTATGTTTTTCCCTTTCTTCTCTAATTCTGCCTACCTTGGTTTTTTTAACTGATAAAGACTATTATTAAAGACTGTCTTCCTTTGCAGTTCTTAAACTAGGCATGGGGGAATGACAACTGAGTGGTTTTTTTCCTGAAGCAAAAGTCTGATTATTCTGATAGTTCTCTCCTAGAAATCCAAATGCCTTTGACTTATTGTTCTTAACTCCTGATAAGCAAAACTTAGTTATGCTGAGTGAACATCCATGTAATACCTTCTTCTGCAGTCCTTAAAAGTTCTGACAGAAATGGAAAATCTACAGGAAGAGCTAAGGCATCAGAAAGAGCAAGCTGATATCCAGAAGAACATGCTAGCAAATGGAGAAGAGAAATTGCAAAACACTGAAGAGAAACTAAATGAAGAAATAAACAAACTGAAAGAAAAGGCAAGTACAGTAATAAGAAACTCTTAAAATAATTTAGAGGATGTCCCCTCAAGGACTCATCAGAATAACAGGTATTTATCCATAATAATTTGTGCTGTTTTATTGGTCCAATAGATGATGTCATGGTAATACAATTCAGCAACAGAAGAGGGGTTTTTGCTAATAATGTGTTGACTTTATACTCTTTTTTTAATAGGTAGTCCAGTTGAACGAGGACTTAAATTTGGTAACAAAGGAAAGGCACCAGCTGCTGGGAGAACTGAAAGAAAAGACTGAGAGTGAAAGTGATAAACTTCAACAGCTGGGGAAACAGTGTGATCTGTTAGCACAGGAGAGAGATCAGCTCCAGGAAATGCTGGAAGGTGTTAGAGCAGAGAAGAACAAACTGGAGATTAACCTGCAGGAGAGTGTTGATAAGGTGCTTTATCTTTGATTAATGTATAATAAATATAAATGCTTGGTAGAGGAAGACGGTTAGTTCTTGAAGCTGTCTTGAAAAATGTCTTATAAGTATTAATGTTATATACCTAGTCTGCAGAATATTGGCATGCTTTAACTTCTGTCTTGTGGAATGGTATTTAAAGATGTGTATTGAAAATGTTATCTGAGGCTTCTTTATTTGGGAATAAAAGAGGAACCTGAAAATACATGGGTTTCATTACCAAAACACTTAACAGGCATTTTTTAATTAATTTTGTGAAATGGTACACTTTGTAGTTGAGCTCCAAAGTTTTGAAACTAAAGCTGACAAGTTCTGACACTTCTATTTCTCTTCTGGATGAGGCATGTCTTCACAACAGTGAAGTAGTATCCATATTGGGTAGTATCCATTGAGCAGCAGTCCTTGTTCGGATACTGAATAATCACTTCAAATATCTGTAGTTAATTCAAATCTATGGTGGAAGAAGAATCTTCTTACTCTCAATATCTTCCAATTCATCTATTTCTGAGTAGCAGTTGTCTTGCTGTAAAACTTAAACTTCACTGGAAATTCAGAGGTTTAGTGAAAGGAATGATAGTTCTATAATAAATCATCAAAGATAATTTAACAGCACTCTGACAACAGTCCAACTTAACTTGTGTTAAGTGATAATTTCTAGATAGTTCTTCATGTGAATCCTACTCAAATTATGTCTCTGCTTTGTGTTACTCATCTGTATAAACAGGGATTGCAGAAAATATGTCCAAACATGTTTTTAGCATACTTTGTCTAATTCTTTACAATACTAAGGATTTATCAGTGTACTAGTTGGCAGGCTTTGCTTAGTGAAAGGAGAAACTTTCAAAGACAAAACTTGAAATTTCTTGTACTCAAACTGAAACAGGTTGTGTTTTTGTGCCAAGTATTTTGACTCCCATGAAATATTGAGTGGCCTGGTGTGTGAGAGGTAGATTTACATGCTATCTCAGAACTTAATTTCATATTTGTCGCTCTATTTTTACTGCAGATTCTTGAAACCGAAAAGGAATTGAAGTGGCAACAAGAACTCCTCACCAATGAGAAGACCAAAGCTGAAGAAAGGGAAGAACATTTGTTAAAGGTTCAGAGGCGGTCAGAGATTTTGGAGGACAGCCTAACAAACAAGGTGAGGAGTTTTCTTTTGAGAGGCTATTTTGTCTTCTGATGCTTTATCACTGATGTGATAAACTTTTGCTTAAGACAAATCCTATTTGATTTTTAATTTTTAATTTTCAGTGCATCATTTTTATGGGTGCTAAACAAGCATGAGTGTGGGCAAAGGATTTTGTACGAGTTTGATGTTTAGAAGTAGCATCCTCAACTTGTCTCAGCCTCATAACTAGCTGGGTTAGTCATTCCATTAGAATGGACACAAATTTATCCACTGTGTGCAGTCTTAATGTAACGGTCAATCGTACATGTATTTATTCATACTTTAAAAGGCGCTATGTAGCCAGTATGAACCTAAGTGGGTTTGAATCCTTGGTGCTTTGCACACTTTCAAACTATATCTCTTATTAAGAAAGTCTTGCACTTAGCTCTTGCCAGCTCAGTCTTTTTGCACTTTCCACTTCTTCACTTTTTACCTGTCAAACTCTTCCTTTGTAGATCGAAGAGTGTAATTAAGGATTGCTTCAGATTAGCAAACATGTTACCATTTTATTCATTAGAGCAGATATAAAGACACTTCCATTGGCCATCTGTCCTGGTTTCAGCTGGGATAGAGTTAATTTTAATTTGTTTTAACACACTCTGGTCAGATCTGTCTATCTCAACCCTTCGAGCCCTATGTTGGGCACAAAAAAGGACTCCTGTGGTTTAACCCCAGTTGGCAACTAAGCACCACACAGCTGCTTGCTCATCCTCCCCCTGCCCTGGTGGCGTGGGGGAGAGAAACAACAACAACAAAAGGAAGAAAAAAAGAAAGTAAAACCCGTAGGTTGAGATAAAGTCAGTTTAATAGGACAGCAGAGGAAGAAAAAGTAAGAATAATGATAAAAGAATATACAAAATAAGTGATGTATAATGCAATTTCTCACCACCCACTGACCGACGCCCAGCCAGTCCCTGAGCAGCAATTGCTACCCCCCAGCCAACTGCCCCCAGCTTATATACTGAGCATGATGTCATATGGTATGGAATAGCCCTTTGGCCAGTTTGGGGCAGCTGTCCTGGCTGTGCCCCCTCCCAGTTTCTTGTGCACCTGGCAGAGCATGGGAAGCTGAAAAGTCCTTGACTAGTGTAAGCAGTACTTATAACACACTCATGTTTTAGTTGTTGCTCAGCATTATTCTCCTACTAAATCCAAAACACAGCAGTATACCAGCTACTGGGAAGAAAATTAACTCTATTCCAGATGAAACCAGGACACCATCTCTTATGCAATCTTGTATTTCTTTTCATTTTCTTGTGATATGGACATATTTTGACTGCCTTTTTGTTTGTTTCCTCTTGCTTTACTGAAGACCGAAGTTGACTAGAGTTCTCTGGGTGTCATGCTATTCCTCTTCCTTTTAATTTGTTTTTCTGAGTGATTAGGACACCAAAATTACTTCAAAACTTATCTTGCTGTTAGTGTGAATTTTAGAGTTATTGGAAATTGCGTTCTTTGTATTTGACACAACTGATTTGAGTACTTCATAGGGGAGTATACAAACCAGGACCAAATTGTAATTCTTGCTTTTTCTCCACTATTTATTATAGATACAACAGTTAACTGAGACACTAAATAGCGTGTCATGTGAAAAAGACCAGTTACTGGCTGAAAGAACTAGTCACTCCTTCCAACTTAAAGAACAAATCTCATCAATTAATCGAGAAAAAGATGAGCTACAAAGACTTCTCCAGGATGTCAGGTCTGAGCGGGACCAGCTCAAGACAGAATTGCAAAAAAATTCTGAGATGGTTGGTGTTGCAAGTTGCATACCTAAGTTATGAAGAACTACTTCTTGAATGGTACTTAAATATGTATGCTTTTATTTTAGTGTGTTGAAACAAATGCAAAACTGGAATGTGCTCTAGATCAACTGAAGCAGAGAAGCCTGAATGATGTGTCCATTCAGGTGAACCCACTGGATAATGCAGAGCAGGTGGCTGATGACAGCCTGAAGGAAAAATCCTTGAAAATTAAGGTAAACTTAATTCTCTGCTTATTTTAAAGATGCATGTAAAACTTTGATGTCACTTATTCTGGAGCATAAGCCTTGATTCTGTGTATAATGTATAAAATTGTTTGCATATCTTGCTAAGATGCTGCAAACCACAGGATCAGTTGATTTGCTGTTGCTTTTCAGTGACTGTGCATCTGTTCTGTGAATGTTTAAATTTAACATCTCAGTTGAGACATCTCACTTGATTTTGTTACTGTCAAGCCACCCCAATGAAAATAACCATTCATGTAGAAGCGCTTCACCATTTTGTTTCTGCAAAATCCACCCCCAAACCCTCCCTTCCTTTACTCCCCATCAAAAATAAATTGGTTTCAAATAATTTAATTTAATTAAATAGCTTCTCTCCTCAGAATAGGAAGCTTCTGTAATTCCTCAGGGCTTTTGTTAATTAACTATCCTGAGTATACTTTCTTACGGATGTGAGAAGTACTACTAAGCTACTGAAAGCCAAAATAAACCAGGATTTATGAATATGTGTGAAACACTTTAAAGAGTACCATTGTATGGCCGTCTGTGTGTCTGTGCAGCAGATTTGAGCATCATGCTACATGTGCTAGAAAGGCCTTGAGTGCTTTTTCAGTTAACACCAAAAGTGGTAAAGGACTGAATTGCAAAAATCAGTCATATGTAGCTTTCTCCATTCACGCTTTCTATCTATAGTATCTTTCTATACCACATCAGCAGTAGGGAGTGAATAATGAGGGAAGTAAACATCAGTTGATCCCTTTTAATGGCACTCTCCCCTTCTGACTTCTGTAATAGGTAAGATCTTGTCTGCCTTTCTTGTGCAGTTTTCTCAAGTATGTTGTACTTGCTCCTGCTGGATGTAGGGCATATGTTAGTTTCAATGTTTTTACTGTGGGATGAAGAGTTAAGCTGGTGAATCTTGCTTCTTTCAACTAAGAACCAAAGATGGAGGCGGAGGCAGTATGCCTAGGAAGTTTTATACTTACTTTAAAATGCATAACCTAGCTTTGTATGTGATACCTGAGTTGCAGTTTACTGGGAGTGCCTTGAAGCCTATTGCATTTCTCAGCCTGCTCACTGCTTGATCACGTCTCCCTTTTTATGGTAGAGTGCTAGGAACAATTTTATGATCCCTTTTTTTCAACAAGGGACCAAGTAGATCAACTTGGGAGCCCATCCTGAGGGCAGCCCAGCTGGCAAACTTGTGAACAGGCAACGATTTCATTTCAGGCCTGATCTACAGGTCTTGATGTGGCCAGGCAATCTAAAGCATTAAAATAATTTGAAATTGTGAAATGATTTTCTGGAAAACGAAGAAATTCTCTGCTTTTGTGCCTGGTTTAGTGTTTTTGTCATATTCCTGTGGCAAGTCAAAACCAAAGTCTTAGTCCTATTAACTTTTCTGTTGTAAAACTAGTACATACTGTAGGGGTTAGTCCTGGAGTTTGATGGTTTATTTTAAGCTTCTGTTTATAGCTAATCACTCTTTTCCTTATTGTGACTGAATTTGTTTCACTTGCATTTAGGAGCTTCTTGAGAAATTCCCAAATATGGGGAAGAGGTATGAATGTCTTTCTACAGTGTCTCTTAATCTAAAGAATGAACTGAATAGTCAGAAAGCACTGATGACTGTGATACTGACTCAGCTTTCATCGGAACAGAGTAAACAAGTCAAAAGACTTCAAACTGAAAATGAGAAAATAAACAGTCATCTCCAGAGTTTATTGAACAAACTGAAGGTACTAACTTAAAATGCTGAATATGTGGATGCTTCATATTGCTTTGGTTTTTTTTTTTAATAAGCTCTCAATATTAACAGCTAGGACTCTATACTATAGCTTTGATTTTTGTGAATCTGTATCTTGTGGAAAATAAATTGATAGTAAATGCTTTACAATCCTGGAAGACTGGAAATATTTAAAGTTAATCAACCTTAGTTTTTGACTGTAGTTCAGCTGCTTTGCAGTGTTACTTCTTGAATATTAATCCATTTTAATTGGGAAAAGAAATTTTCTTTCTGTACTCCATAAATCAAATTATGGACCCCTAAGTATGTATTTTATTGTGAGGGAAAGAAACATGCAAGATGCCTTGGAGATGCATATTTACTCTGCAAAACTACCCGAGTAGTTTGGTAACTTCTCTAGCCTTGCAGACCTTCCCCAATTTGTCGTTCAGTGGAGAAACTGATTCCAATTATCAGAAAAAAAAGTTAAGGGCAATTGGGAAAGAATTCTTGTTATTGTATGCAGAAGTGCAGTAAATGATAAAGTGTTTTTTCTGTTTCCTTATTTACCATGAAATGTCAAGGGGTTTTTTTGTTTGAGGGGTGGGGAGGGCAGGCCCAGGGAGAGGGTGAGGTTCATGTCCAGGATGCAAAGGTACTGGGCATGATCTTGAGAGTCAGTCGTCTCTATATCCATTAGCTAAAAAGTTTAACAACTATTCCAAAGAGCCTTATTTCATAACTTCACATAGGGTTTTTAGGCTTTGATGTCCTTTCCCCGGCACCTCAGATGCCTTTTAACTTTTACGGTTAAAGATGTTTAAGATTTAAGTAGTGATCTCAACTAGAATAAAGCTTTAAATCAACACAGTGATATTATTCTTGTAGATTGTCCTGGTTTCGGCTGGGATAGAATTAATTTTCTTCCTAGTAGCAGGCATAGTGCTGTGGTTTGGATTTAGTAGGAGAAGAATGTTGATAACACGCTGATGTTTTGAGTTGTTGCTGAGTACTGCTTATGCTAGTCAAGGACTTTTCAGCTTCCCATGCTCTGCCAGGTGCACAAGAAACTGGGAGGGGGCACAGCCAGAATAGTTGATCCAAACTGACCAAAGGGCTATGCCATACCATATGACGTCATGCTCAGTATATAAACTGGGGGGGGCGTTGGCTGGGGAGCAGCGATCGCTGCTCGGGAACTGTCTGGGTATCAGTTGTCAGGTGGTGAGCAATTGCATTGTGCATCACTTGCTTTGTATATTATTATTACTATTATTATTATATTGTTATTATTATTATTGCTTCTTTATTTTATTTCAATTATTAAACTGTTCTTATGTCAACCCAGGAGTGTTTCTCACTCTTACTCCTCTGATTCTCTCCCCCATCCCATCGGGGTAGGGGGAGTGAGCGAGCGGCTGTGTGGTGCTTAGTTGCTGGCTGGGGCTAAACCACAACATAGATCATCTGCACCTTTTACAACTCTAAGAGAAAATAAATACAACGAAGAATACTTTGCTTTTCAAAGTCTAGATTCATGGAATGCTCTCTAGAGCTTTTTAGACTTTTTGGCCTTTTTAGGACTCTGCAAAAAAGCATACTTTAAAAATGCTGACCCAGCTAAAAGTCTTATGCCATTGCTATACAGCACATGTGAACTTGAATTTCTTAAGTCATGTTTTAGTTGTCCTGGACACCTATGGACTAGCAGAGTAAATAGATTGAATTATAAAATATGGAATTTTAGCTGGATGCAAGGTACCATTTTAAAGCATACTCACTGATATAGCCTGTGCTTCTACAACAGTTTCTGTTCAGTCGTGTTTGCTCAAAGAAAAGAGAATATCATACTACTGTTAACAAGTATGAAATGGAACTGCTTGAGGAAAAGAGAAAACAAGATCAGCTACAAGTTCAGATTCGGTGTCTCAGGAAGATTTATTTGAACCAGAATGAAACATCTTCACAAGAGTTAAACATCAGTGAAGTACTGCAGAGTTTGCAGTTGGAGGCAGAGGTAGTATTCAAAACAATTTTCAGACAAAGACTTGCAAATTTCACAGCATGGGATAATGTGGTGCTAATCTAATGACATTCCTTTTATCTGTTAAGACTTCATTTAAAGGGTGGGGATAGAATTTGGGGGTTTTTTAATGCTACTAATTCTATAATATGAAGTTACTGTTTTATAAAGTGGCTCAAAGTGAAATTATTCGGTTATAAAATAGTGGGAATGTTATTTATTCATTTGCTCTGTAAAATACATACTACCTAATACCAAGATGACTTTTAAAACAATGAGATAAACTTTTACTAACATGCATATTTTTTCCCCTTTCCCCTTCTCACCTGCCCCAGGAACATAGATTGTCTTCTCATTTTCCCAGTAGTATGTAATTTAAGTATAGCAAAATTCCTTCTATTCAATAATTAGATGCTGAAACAGACTTCCTGCAAATATTGATAGCTAGAGGGCAAAACATATATCTAGACATGTAGTTATTAAAGCAATATTTAAACTTGAATTCCCTTTTTTTTAAGAGCATTCTCAAAGATGTATCAGAAATGGAAAGTGAACTTCTCTGCATAGAGGCAGAGTTACAGCAGGAAGAAAGTGCTAGAAAAGAAACAATGCAGTTCTGGGAAGCTTGTTCAGGAACTCACTGTGATGCAGAGGAACTTAAAGAAGAGTTAAAGAAAGATAACGAAAGACTTTTGCAAGTCATTAACTTCTGGACTCCTAAAGTAAAGGTAAAGTTAAATCATCTTTAATCAGAAACGTATTTTGTGTAAGCACTCTGCAAATGCCTCCGATCTGATCGAAAACAAAAACCAGAAAAAAGGCTGTTTAAAGATCACTCCTTATTATCAGCACTTACTATACTCGACTGTAAGATGTAGGAATATTTAGAAGAAGATTTTTGAAGGCTTCTTTCCTCATGCATCTGAACTCGGAAACTTGCTTTGTAAAAGACTTTCTAGGTGATTAATGGGTGGCAGGGGTTGGGGGGGGTGGTGTGTGTGTGTTTGTTTTTATTAGACTGAATTCTGGAAACTGTAGGCTCAAAAACCATTATATAGCTTTGCTTGCAGAACTTGGCAGCCTGATACAATCACTTTCTCCAGGCTTTATGCCCACAAGATTGTCTTGCTCTGCTGTCATGTGGTCCTCATGGGATCATAGACTCATAGAATGCTTTGTCTGCTCTCTTCAAGCTAACTTTATCAAAACTACTTCAGCCATTTTTAAAACTCAACTGTAATTTATATTCTTACACCTTTTCTAATTTCAGAAAGTCAAGTTATTCTAGATGTGGTTTGGTCTTCCTCTTTCTTTTCTTTCCTCCTTCTTACCTCTTGCCCACTCTGGAAAAAAAGACCAAGTGTTTTACAGGGTTAAGTGCATCATGAATAGGATTTCATGAGAATTCATCTTTCTGATAAATGTATCAAACATTTCTCAAAAAACATGTTATGGGAGGGAATCCACTACCTTCTGATTAGTTGTTAGGAACAGTCTTTGTAACAAGTGTATCCTGGAAGTTCCTGGTCTGTTCATACTACTATTCCTTCTACTAGTATTGATCTGAAGTATGACGAGCTCATCACCCTCCTTCCCCCAATGTTGTGACTCAGTTCTGTCCTGTTAAGTTTAGCCTATTATAAAAAGTTTCTTCTGTAGAGTCAATAGCCAGTCTTGACTTCTTCAGGATTTCCCAATGTTGGCAGGCTTTTTGGAAGAATTCCCTGACAGATATATTATGTGGATCAAAGCTTTTACCTAACCAAAAAAATCTAGTGTAACATTGTCATTTCCTAACAAGCGTGAAGTTTTTCTTTATCTGACATGTTAAGCATATGGGTTTCTAGAATAGTCCAATGTGTATGTTTTCTCTCAAATGGTTTCACTTAATGAAACTTAATGAATACATTCTAGCAAAAACTTTTGCAAATAATTGTGTTTCTTTCCATTATTGACATTCAAGAAGACTTTCCAATATAGTTCCTTTGTTTCTGTGATGTTAGTGTTTGAGTTAACGCAGAAATTTGCAATGATAAATTTGGTATGCATCATGTTCTTCTCTTCTACCCCTTCCTGGCCCTGCCCTCGCTTTGGAAATGAAACCAGTCTTTTGAGTGTTAGTGATTCCATTTCTGATAGCAAGCATCTTCAAATGGGACACTGAAACAAGAATGTGAAATTAATACAGGCCAAGATACTTCCTGTTTCTTCACTTACCTTATTTCTAGCTGATTCAAAAATTGACACTACTTATTTTCAGATACTACTTCAACTTTCTTCAGAGCTAGATGTCAGAACTGCCAATTATTCTAAAAATGCTGATGTTGAATTGAAACAGAGAAAAGGGAAAAGTGAAGAATTGCTTCAGGAACTGAACGCTCTTAAAGAACAACTGGCCCCTGGTGGCTCTGCCAGTCTCGCATTAGAAGAAGAGAACTACAAGCTGCATAACAAATTAAAGGCTGCAGAGCAAGATATAAAGGTACAAATATTTGTTTCTAAGTGAAACTTCTTTGATGCTTGTCTTGTAAGTGAGAATACTTCAAACTGAAAAGAAAATAAAGATTGATGGGAACTGTAAATCTGTGCCACACAATATATTGACCCAGAGCTCACTTTATTTTTGTACCTTTTTTTATTCCCAAAGTGAAAGTTTGAGCTCTTGCATGTAATGTGATTATTTTAATTGCCTCTTTTCTGTACACAAATAGATGTCAGTGTAGAAATCCATGTGAAAAGTTCCCATTCGTTTTTGAAGAATTGGTTTTAATAGTGTGATACTCTTGATGTTTCCTTTAAGTATATGGTATTCCCTGTGTCAAACTGGAAGCTGGAGAAGAATTCTGTCTAATCCTAGGAACTGAGGACTCATTTTCGCTATGTCCTATTTTTTTATGTCACAGTTACCCTTGTTCAAAGCACTTTTTTCTTAGACTCGAGTGTTTCAAAATACTAAAAGGTGACACAAAACAGTGAGGTAGACACCAAGAGTTGCCATAGAGCCTGTAGTGTTGGATTTTTTTTGTATGGTTTGGGTTTTTTGTTTGTTTTTATTAAGAGTATGATCGTGTGGTGTTACTGTTTATATCTCTGAGCATAACTACTCATAACTGACTGATATATCTCAATAGACTATGGAAGTAAAAATTCAGAAGTTGGAAAATGTCGTAAGTGAAGTAGGAAAAAATGCCAAAGAGAAAGATGACAGGATAAACAAGTTACAAGCACAGATAAGAATACAAACAGCAACAAGTGAGCTCACCCAACTGCAAGCCAAACTGAATGAGTCGGAGAAGTGCCTCAGAACTGCCTTAACAGAGAATCAGACTCTTCAGGTATGAACAAAATACTCTTCTCATTCTCCTCCCATCTTGGAGAGAGTGAGCGAGCATGCTTGAGAATAGCTGTAGAAGAAATGTAGCTCTCTAAAGTCAATTTATTGTTCTGTATGGTATTCTTAGAGTAAAGACTCTACTCGCCTGTTTAGTGTGTGGTTTCACATTCTGCCTCTTCAGAGGCAAAATTTAGAACCGATGTTATGATATTAGAAGCTAAATTTATCATTTGTACGTGACGCATTTCTGAAATATTCTAAAAAGATTTTATATTTTGAAACTGAAGTATGAGCTGTTTTTTCTGTGTAATATATTTGCATACTAGTTCAAAATTCCCAGACTTACAGCTGCAAACATGTCAGCAAAACTTGCTAAAATATGATTGCATGTTATACACCAGAGTTAGGATGCCAACTAATACTGTAGTGCTAGTTGGTAATCTGGGCCTTCTTACTCCAAAATAACTTCCTGCTCCTAGTCTTGTCCTGCAAAATCTAGCAGATCGTAGTGAAGATACAAAGTAAGCAACCTCTAAATTCATTGCTAAGTGACAAGCCTTTCTTCATACCAAATCTTTTGCTTTCAGGCAAAATTAGATAAAGGTGCTGAGTTGTACAAAGAAGAAATTGATCATCTCAAAACACAATTGGTAAAATATGATATGGAAAGAATGAAACAATCCAACTCTTTTGATATGAAGTAAGTTCAAATTTTACCTTGTTACAACTCTCAACTACTTAGTTCTTAGCTTCTATTTTTCTGTTTTTTTTCCACAGAATAAGAAGTGAGCATTCACCTTTAGGTGTCCTAGGCTTTTATTGTAGCTAGATTCCAGAGAAAGTAAAAACCATATGCATCTCGTGTTGATTACAAAACTCCTTCCCTATACACCCACCGAAATTTCTCAACCAACCCATGTTCAGCCATAAAATAAATAACTATTCTGACAAAAGTAGGTGTGGGGAAAGCAGTAATTGAAAGCATTCTCTAGTTCACTGGAGAGAAGGGATACACAGAGAATAATTCTAGTCCAACTTTTGGTTTTCTGCACTTTACCTAAAATTTATAAACTAGGTTTAGGTAGTTTTACCTCTGTAACTTGAGTATGTTTTGTATTCGATAGCTGATCTGGAAATTAAACTAGCTCTCCTGCAACTGTAATAATTATTAAACTGAGGATTTCTATTTCTTTTTTTCTTCCTCCTTTCCTGCCCCATGTAGACTTGCTAATTATAAAGCTCTTGCAGAACACCAAGAACAACAGTTAAGAAAGCTAAAAGAAGAACTTAGAAGAGCACAGCAAGAGCAAGATGTTACTGGTAAATTCAAGATAAATATAAGGGACTCCGAATGAATGTTAAAAAGTTAAACATTCAGTTTTAAGGTTATATGGTTAAAGTCCAGATTGAGATGCAGGCCTTTTACCCCAAAGGGTATGGGGAGGATTGGGTGCGTTGGAAGATGAGGTAGAAAGTAAAATATGTTAGCTGCACATACACTGCATTAGAATCACAGTAGTTCTTATGTTTATTTCTCCAGCTGTGTTTGCACCTGTGGTGGGATAAGCTGCAGTTGTAGTAGCTCATGTTGCCATTTTTTTCCTTGACTGACTTCACATATGAATAGCTAGTTCTAATCATAATTATGACGTACCTGAAACTAAAATTATTTTAACTCTAAATGGCCCAGTGAAGAATCTTTTAAGTTTCTTAATATCTCCCTGGCAGTGTGAATACTGGGAGGTGTGTTTGTGTATAAAAAAGAATAGCTGTTGTAATGGCACTTGTAACCTAGTGAGGTTTTTACATATAAGACCATAGGAAGCAATAAGCTAAAAATATTGACTTGGCTTTAAGCACTGTCCAAATAACACACACACCTGTATACAACTGTTTTCTAGTGGTGCTAGAAAAAGAAGCTCCTCAGCAATCCCAAATACCCCTTACTTGTGGTGGTGGCAGTGGTATTGTGCAGAGCACGCAAATACTTGTTCTAAAATCTGAACAAACTAAGCTACAGAAAGAGAACTCGCACCTGAAGAAACAAAATGACCTTCTACTGAGGTAAATATAAGACTGATCAGCAACATGTCAAATCATTTGTTGCTATTTAACTATGCATGTCATTAGTGTTTCTTTCTGGGAGACCTATAGAGCTGAGTAATTATTATTAATTTTAGATTTTCTAGATTGTTTCACATCATAAACTTTTATTTAAAGCTAGTGATTTACTGCTTATATATATCTTTATGGCTTTTGAACTTTAAATTGCTTTGTTTCATAAGATTCTTAAATGCTAGAAGATACGCTTAAATTGTACGTTGGAAGGAGTTTTAGCTTAAAAATTGCCCCTGAAAGCAAGATACACAGATATGTCTTGCATTGCCATGTCTGTGGTATGTTGTCTGAAATTATAGGAACTGTCTGTTTTCAGGAATTTTTCCTTACTTAAAGGAACTACTTTAAATTTTTCTTAATTAAATGTGGGGGTTTGGTTTTTTCCTTTTCAGTAATGAGCTTCAACTGAAAGAGGAACTTAGAAAATGGAAAGAAAGAGCACTAAAATGGAAAGAACGATGCTCAAGAGAAACCACTCGAGAGACAGTACCAAGGTCTCCAAGGAAGACTGTGTCATATTCCCTTAAAGAACAAATGCCTTCACCCTCCAAGGAACCTATTTCTCAGGAAATTGTGACTCAGGACATATCTAAGCCTCTGCCACTGACTTGTCCAACAAATTTCTTTGATAATTCCAGCTTGGGTACTCTAACAGGTATGTAACACAGTGGTGTTGTCCTATAAAGATTTGGAGAGGCAAAATATAAGGGGTGGTCTGTGAGTTGAGGGTAAATGCTCTGTACTTTCTATATTCAGACATGAAACTTGCATGATAACACAATTTTCCTGAATGGTGAGTCAGCTGACTGTTGAAGGGCTGACCAGCTGGAGCTGTGAAGCTTATATATGCTCTACAGAACCTAAATACTTAAATGAATCCTTCGCCCCCTGAAGATTATACAAACCTTTTTTTTTCTGCAGGGGAAGTGTTGATGACTGACTTTAAAAAGTGAATTAGCAGTATATCATTACTAGATAGCTAATGCTTTAAAATCTTTTGCTTTTTAACTTTATATTGGTTAGGTGCAGACTTCTGGCAAAACTATTCAAAGTTAACTGCTGGTCAACTTTTTTCTAAACTTCTTCAAGATGGTGGACTTTAGTATTCGATGTTGAATCTGCCAGTCTGCCTGGCTCTAGCTGCTTTGATAACTTCTGTTCCTCAGCGCTACTCAGAATTTCTTATATCTGGCCTGGTGACTTCTGGGGAAGTCTCCTAGTGATCTACACTAGCATATTAATGCTACTGCCCTCATCATTACACTTGCTTCTAAAAATTTTCAGAAGGCCCCAGCAGACATGTTGAAGAGTTAATCAGTTTTCAAGGTATTGATGGCAGACTTCCAGAAAGAATAGGACTTGTTGCTGTTTCTTGTGATGGCCAACTTGGTAATAGTACAGACTTCCTCACAACACAAAGCTCCTCAGAGGCAAGCTTTGATAGTTGACATTTAAAAGACTAGTCAAGATTAAATTGCTGTACTCCTACTGCTTGCCTAACTGGGAAAGTTTAAGTGAGACTTTAATGTTCTTGTCTTCTGTATAGATACACGACCTCCGGGAATAGAGCCCACAGAAGAACATCTTAAGCACTGGTTTGGAACGTCAGAGAAAGATAAAGCCCCTGATTGTACCACCCAATAAAAGTGCTCTGTTGTAAGCTGCCTTTGCAGTTGCTACAGCCAGAATCTGCATATACGGAAGATAACTGCTTCAGGTCAAAAGCCATCAGACTCTTCCACAAATTGTGAGAAGAGCTCTGGTGGCATGCAAATCCCTTGCTGTCTTGGAGTTGCTACTTCCCACAATTAGAAAAGCTGGACTACAAGAACAATAATGGAAAAGCAGTCATGTTGCCCACAACCTGCTGATCTGATGATGTTCTACTTTGGTAGGGTTTTTTTTGGATGGAAAAGAAAGAAAAGCCAATGCTTTGAAGAAAAAAATGGAAACAGGAATGGGACACAAACTAATGTACTGTGAAACTTCTCAATCTTAAACTTTTCATTCTGTCATTCCTAAAACAGCTCTTTGGCTGGGTGGTCAATATTTTTATCTTCAGAGTGCTGTTGAGTTGGAAAGAACTATACTTTTTGTTTCTCAGCATATGGTTTTTATACCATGCTTTCTCTAAGTCCACAGAAACTGCATTTTCACCACAATTTTAGCCTCTCTATCTGGACATTGCAACTGAAGTTACTAATTTTCTGTTTACAGGGCACACAATCAAGGGTTCCTCTTAAACTTCTTAAAATATTTCTGCAGCTCAGCCAATTATGGTACCAAAAGTAACTTTGTATTTTGCATCATCTTTCAATATACTTCTAGTTCCTGCCTGAAGTTGGGTATTGGAATTTTTTTAATAGTAAGCAATGGACCTGACACTTTTCTGCTACTCTAGTGAATGGAAAATAAACTGGACAAACAGGGCTGCAAGATAGACTATTTTACTAGCCTGCTTATCTGCATTGTGAGACCTACTCTTTTTGTATAAGAAGGTTTGTTTTGACAATAAACTTTAATTATTTAAAAATATTTTTGCTGGTCACTTCACTTGTGCTATTGATCTAAGGATGTTGATTACAATATTCAGTGTCTAAAGCCTATCTTTTATAGTAACCTCACCACTTCCATCATTATTATGCTTCTTGTCTGTCCCCTCTATAATTTTTTGCAATAATTACTTTGTGCAGAAGTTTACTGTTGCACAAGTCTGTCACTGGTGTTTTAATGTTTCTTTCTAACAGAATCTTTCTCTGTGAGGAAATGTTTGAAGTCTAAAAGATAGATCCTCCTCCCTTTCTTCCCCACATGCCCTCCACTGCCAGCTAAAAGGGATTTGGCACTCAAAACCTGAGATCAACTCTGTTAAGATTGAAATCATCATCGTGATGTGAGAAAGACATACCTAAGAAAGATACCTGCATCAGAAGCATCACCCTTATTTTATAGGACTAAAGCTCTTGATGATGCTATGTCTCTTAAGTACTCCATTTTGGGAGTAAATGATTATGTGGACATGTTCCTGGGCATTCAGCAGTTACCGGAGTTGGAAGAGTTGCACAAGGATTATTTACCTGATGGAGGTGCTTCAGAAATCTTTAATAAAGAACCAACTATCTATTTACCTTGAGTAGCTGAAAACTGCCAACTACTGTAACTAATAAGAAACTGCAAGCATTTATCTCTAAATCTCTGACCTGGAATGTATATTTTGGGAAGCTTTTAAAGATATTGCTAGCCAAAAATACACAGGTTCTAAATAGCATTACTGAGTTGAGCACTGCAATGTCTCCTTTTCTACCACAGCCACAGGTATGTAGGAGCAATTTGTTTCCTGACAGCAGTAAGTGCAAAGCACTGGTGTGTGTTTCGTGGGTTTTTTATTGTTTTGGGGTTGGGGTGGGTTGTGTGTGTGTTTTATTTCAGTTTCCCACTATGGTTGAAAGATATTTCCTTTATCTACCAGCTTTTTTCATTACCTCTATTTTGGTGTTCTAACAAATGAAATAAATTGACTTTTTCCTTCCAGAAGGGGCAAACTAGGTGTATATATAGATCTACCTCTTTTATATACAGTTTCAAGGGGTTTTCTGTTAATTCTTGCTTGCTTGGAACACCTCCTAGATTTGGATTTTTATGGAGACTGAGCTGGAAAACAGGAACCTATTGCAACAGGTCTGTGTCTGAATTCAGTAAGCAAAAAGGTTAGGGACAGAAGGATAAATGCTTTTAGAAAACCTAGTCATTAAAGTTTTTTGTTTACTGGGGAGCTGATTTGCAAAACCTTAGAAAGCTATCATAGTTTAGCAGAAAGACAGTACTACCGAACTTGGCGTATGTGTATCCCAGTTTACCCACAGAAATGTCTTTTCTGAGGACAATGTGCCCAACTGAAGTTCAGGCAGGATTCCAAACTATTTAAGAATGCTGTCGGGGTAGCTTTAGGTCTGGTGTGAGCTTATTATAATTAAATTAGTTTGTCCTAGAATTTTCCAGTCGGATGATATTGATTCTGCCTTAACAAATGTAAGGTAAACCACTAGATACAAAAAGAAAAGTTGGTAAATCACCAGTTTAACAAACAAAAACAAAGGACCTCCCCCCCCGCCCCCCCCCCCCCCAAAAACCCCTCAAACAAACAAAAAAAAAACCCCAAGAAATATCATGCAAGTATTGTCCTAGTTTGGAATTTGATAGCTTATATTGCTAAAGAGAGATTGCTTGGGAAAAACATGTTTGTGGCCTTTTTTAATGGGAACTCTGTTGATTTCTTGAATTCCTTATGGAGAATGGACGGCTAATGCTGGTGATCCTTTTTTGTTCTTTCCTGTGCAGGAGGAACTCACACTTTTAAAATCTTGAGTTTCACTAGATGGCAGCATCTCAATGTTTCAACAGGAAATTAAGTTCCTATAAAGAAACTTACCAGTGAAACTACAAATCCCAACAAGCACAGCAAAAAAGTATAAAACTTCCTTTTGTACAAAGGTCAGTAAACATAATAAGCTGTTTGAGATCTCTTGGTGAGTGACTGTATAAATACTTATTTTTAAATGTTTCATAGAATCGGTGTGGCAAATGTTCATAAAAACTGATTGTTAGATTTAAAAATTTATAGTGCACTTTGGAAGCAAAGTGTTAAGGTGATTTGGGGAAGTACTTGGACTGATCGGGTTGTTTTCCACTGAGAAGAGGTAGTGACAACAAAGAATAAGAAGGATCTTCCTGTGCCTTGAGGGAACACTTTGAGCTCATTGTTGAGATACTGGGGACTTGCTACAATAATACAATTAACAGAACCTTTCCCAGAATTTTGTGTTTGAGGAGTTGCATTTTGGAAAGCTTGGTACACTAGAGAGACTGTGCAACCTAGTTGTGTGTGTAATCTCATTCTGCTCGGTTAACTTGGTGTTTTTTCACCTGTCGATGCAAAAAGGTTATGCTAAGACAGGCCTGATTACATTTAACCTTATGTAGCCTTCCACCAGAGGCATCTGGAGAGACATCTTTTTACTAGCTAACCTAAAAAGTGATTTTAAGGTATTGTGCTTTTCCCTGATTATTCAGTTACTGTTTGCTTAGGAGCCCGTTCTTTTGTTTTGTGCTTTGTTTCTTTCTTTGTGTGTGTGCGCACGTGTGTCCCAATTATTGGGGGAAAAACAGTGAAACATTTTAATGTCTTGAAACATGGTCTGTAACTCACTCTGACTTTAGATCAAAAGAGATAATGTTTATCATATTAGAGAAAGAATTTTTCAGTTAAACTGCTTCAGAAGAAGTCTGATTTGTTGAATCTGTAACCTTCAGGGAAACATGAGTTTTGCTGCAACTTTTGTCAGGGGAAAGCTGCTGAGAAAACAGATAGAATTTCTGGTCAAAATCGGAGAAATTGAGTAGTCTTGTTTAAGATGTAGGACACTAAATTTGACTCAGTAATCTGAGTCACAGCATGGATTTGCGCATCTCTAGATGATAGCATTGGCTGCTAACCTAGGGGAGATTATGGCATCTTTATCTTAACTTCTCAGTGAAGTACTTGGTGTATCAGATTTATGTATATATTTAAAGACTTCAGGTTCTTGGGACACCTTTCTATACTCCTAGCTACATAAACAAATTTTGCTCTGTGAATTATAAAAGTGCAGAAAGTTTTGCTCATTGGGAACCCAGTTAACAAACACCAGATAGGTCGCTGTGTTCCAGTCAAAGTGCACTTACTTTTTAGGCAGTTCTTTGAAACATTCTGTTAAGTAGAATATTTAGTCCTTAAATAACCAGAAATCCTACTGGAAACTTTTGAATCTGTAGGAGTGAGAGGATGGCATTTACTTGTTTATCTGCAACTTTACATGCTGTATTTATTTAAACATAATGCAGCATTTGAAAGCTTGTGCTTGGGCAGAAGAGGGCTATGACTTGCCTTTTGGGTGCAATGCACTGAGTAAGGTGGAACCTCCTAGAGGTTCCCTACCACTTGCCCCAAGCGTGCTCGGGAGTCCCCTGAGAGCGGGCAATGTGAGAGAGGTGAGACAGGACAGAGCCTCATTCCCCCTGACCCTCCTGCTTCGTTGAACTGGGAATCTGCTGTGCTGGAAGATTCCTAATACAATTCAGAGCAGACACCAAGGCCAGGGTATTGTGTGGAATTTATTGCGATCTAGGAAGTCCATGAGCTTGTAGTCTGAGAAGAATAAAAGACAGACCTGCTTTCTAAAAACACAGTGGACAGTGGAGACACTAGATTGCAAACTATTGTACTTCTGTTTGATCTTGACTTTTTTTTTCTGTTTAAGGAAAATTAAAGTCCAGTTTCTGTTATCTGAGCTCAAAAGCCAAGCTTTATTATGTCTCTTGATCTTTTGGAGTTCCTTAGGTTTTTTTGTTGGTTTTTGTTGGTTTGGGTTTTTTTTTTTTTAAATAAGAAAATGTTGAGGCAGTCCCCCTGTGTGTGTGTTCCCCTCCGCCCCCACCGAACCCTGGATGACTCAGGGTCTCACTGCAGCCAAACAGGGCAATCTGTGGTATGATTTGATGGCAGAGGTACTCTGAATCATGCCTCGTTTTCTGGAATGCATTTGTATCTGATTTCCAGGAGTGTTGTTGGCTCATCTCTTTGAAGATTCTGTGACGTCTTCTCTCTGCACAGGTCAGCAGTATGGGTCAGCTTGATGGGAAGATCATACTGCTGTCTGCAGCAGCACAGGGGATTGGACGAGCAGCTGCTATAGTAAGTTGGAAAATGTTTGTTCTCCTGTACCTAAGCTAGGTCTCTAATGCTACCTTGTCCAATGACACCTCCACCAAACAAGTTCTTGAGTTAATAAACCATAGATGAAGCCAGAACAACCCACTGAAAAATTCAGGGACTAATATAGTCACCATGCTGTATCATGCATGCTTTGTGCTGTGTGAATTTCTGAAAGTCTTCAGCTCGGAGCGGTGATGTTAGGCAAGGATAAGGGCAAGATTTGAGAACAGCTGCAACTGCTTTTCTAACAATATATGGTTGTACTGTCTGTACCTTTAATCCAATATCTCTGCTGTATTGTTCTGGGAGAAGATAAGGAGGATAGAGGGAATATTTCCTGTTTTAGGGCTGGATACTGCAAAGGTTCCCTACAGTAAAGCCAAGATGTTTTATCTACACTAACAGTTGATGTAACCAAGTCTATGTGATACTAACAGCACAGCTACAACATTGTTCACAATGAGCAACTGTGAGAAACGCTTTACAAATTTTATTTAATTACTGTTAAACAGAATTAAACATATGTATTAACTTTCTGGTTAACTTTTAATTCCTTTTGACCTGTTCTTCCCCTGCTACTTCCTTTTTCTATAGCAGATAGAGAAACTAATAGAGTTATCTCAGTATCTCTGTAATGTAATCAACAAGTCAGGAAAAGCTCCTGTAAATAGGATTTCTGCCAGACTAGTTAGTTTCTCATGCATGCAGTTAAGAATGCAGAAAACTGCTGATCTTGGCAATTGCATTAAAACACTCAGTCAGAGGAGGAGGTAATTTTCCTGATGATTTCACTGTGTAAATACCCAACCAGCCACGGAAGGCTGGCATGGTTAATGACACTATCCTCTTAAGCTGCATTTGAGACACTTATTTTGAAGATTAGGGGCTACAGTCCAAGATATCAGAATACTTTTGACATAGAGGTTACTATGTTAGCATGGCTGTTCATTTATCAGTAATCACAATGCAGAGAAAGCAGGTTTTGAGGGGAGCATCAAGAATGAAGGAATATCTCTGGTTAAGTATCAAAGAAAATTCATGCTTCTTCTAATATTGCTCTATTCCAATGATTTGGATGTGAAGGATTTTCATAAAGTTTATATACCACCATCCCTTTTTTTATGATTCATGCCTTTACCTGTCAAATCCCATAACTTCATTTAAATCCAACAACACAGACCATTCTAGCCCTATCTGTTTGTAATGTGCTTGCTAGTGCATATGCATCTAATAAGGGCAATAATAATACCAGTTGTTTTAGTGTGGTTACTGTTCTCATACTTTATATATGGATTCCTTACTTTAAGGAAAAGATCTTAAATCTGTCTTATATCATGTATAGTTACTTAGTTGTCCACAGGATGTGTGGTAGTTGATGTCCATTACTTCCTGACATGCCCAGATTAAAAAGTGAGATATCAGCTGCCTTCAGCCAACTTTTATTTCAAGCCAAAAAGGAAATGAGAAGAAAACAGACTTTATTTCTGGTAAGATCTGGAATATCTAAATATAAACTGCTTCTCTTACTTGTATTCTTCAGGCTTTTGCTAAAGAAGGAGCCAAAGTCATTGCTACAGACATCAATGAGTCTAAGCTGCAAGAACTGGAGAAATATCCAGGTAAATGACCTACAGTAGGCATTAGTTCAGCTCTTCGAAGTTTTGTTGTGGACTAGCTGAAATATAATTTGAGGATAGGGCAAACTTCAAAAGGCCAGAAAAAAATGGAAAGTATCCGGACTAACTCTTTAGATGTTGGTATTGCTTTATTCTGTGGTGTGGAATGACAGAGATTTAGCATGTAAAATACTGCAACATCAGCATATCAGACAGAGTATTGTTCCAGGTGTGTGGAATAACTTTGAGTTTCTTGTGTCACAGAAGCAGTTGATTTCTGCTTCCCAGAACAGCACCCATTTCAATCACATTTTGAGATCACTAGGCTAATTGTCAAACGTATCACTCTAAAAGGCTTGGAATGCTTTTCTCTGATCACAAGAACTAACATCCAGGTATACAAAAAGTAGATTTAGTGTCTTGCATTTCCATGGTCCATACTTACTACAGAATTTATTAAAAGGATAGCTGTCTAGTAGAATGCGTATGTCTTCAGAAACTAATTCCACCAACACTAGATAAGCCTATTCTGTTGTACAGATCTGCATGTTGTACTATTCTGCATGTACAAATGCTCAGGCCCGAAGGTTGCTTTCCTACTGATATCACAGGAACATACTTCAAGGAGCAGGTTTTGCATAGCTGTGTTTCTTAATCATAAGTGACACAAGTGTGGGAAATTATATTAAAAAACTATTTTTCCAATCTTGAAATAAAAAATAAGACTTGGATATATTTTGCAACTGAAAAACCTTCTAACTTAATTTGATGGAAGTGGATTTAATGAATTCCTGTTATAGGGTGACAGTCAAATATGCAAAACCACTTTTCTCTGGCACAGCTTTTTAGAGTGAACATCAGTCTCTACTGACTGGAGTTTACCACAAGCAATCCCTTTGTAATTCTTTAGGAACTTCAGGACTTTCCAGGTTCATTCAGAAGGTGTTTAGGAAAGTGTTATGTTTTTGAACTGTGCATTTTTCTTTCCCTCTGCTAGAGTATTCACAAGGAAAGAGGTAATTTTCCATATACTCAGAGCCATTTCCATCCTTTTGACATATGATTAGTTAAGCTATAATTCGTGAAGGCTTGGCACATTGTGGTCTTTGAATTTTATCCAGGAAAGCTAATTCCAGTGCTGATGTTAATCACCAGCCTGTAGTCTAATTGCATCATTATACACAAATCTCTTCAAAAGTATCTATATCATTTCACTAAGTCATATAAAGCCTGTTCATGGACTTGTCAGTTTGGCTTCAAAAGAAACAGATTTTTATCCATTTCAGATCAAATTCTCCCATAATTTAGACATCACTCAGATGCTTTAGACAGCTTTACAGTATTCTATAGAATCATGTACATTGGATGAGACCTCTGGAGGCTGTTTAGTTCCTGCCTACTGCTCAAAGTTGCTCTGGTTAGAGCAGGCTGTGCAGGGTTGTGTTGAGTCAAGTTCTGAACATCTGCAAGGATGGAATTTCCTCAGCAACTTCTGTAGACCCCTGTTCCAGTGCGACTGCCCTCATGGTTTTAAAACAATAATGGTATTTTAAAAACAAACAAAAAACCCCCACCGAAAACCAAACACACCTTATATTCAGTCAGACTTTCCCATATTCCAGCTTCTTACTGTTGCCTTTCATCCTTCCACTGTGGGCCTCCGAGAAGTCTGGCTCCGTCTTCTCTACAGTCTCTCCATAGGTAGTTGTAGACATTTATTAGACTGTGTGTCACTAGTTGCATATGAAAAAATTGTAAAAAAACTATGTTTTGAGGCTATGTTTTTGTTCTGCACTAGAGGTCCCTTCATCCTAGATGCAGGATATGCTGTGATCAGCAGTGAGTCTTAGTGCCCCTGGGAGCCTAATTGTACCCACTAAGGGAACTACTGGAGTACACCCTGACTCCTCCTTTTCCACTCACCCAGATTTCCTCTGGGTGAAAAGTTCATGTATTTGAGAAGGGGGCACAACTCAGTCTTTACACACAGTATGGAGTATGAGTGCAGGCAAAGTGTGTCATGAAGTATGCCTATTCCATGGTAAGGATTCAGCCTTGTTATGGGTGAGAGAAGCTCGTTGTGTTAGATTGCTGGAAGCTACTTAAGCGAAATGAGATAAAATAACGTGTAGGCTATATCATACCATATATTACAGTTCATCTGGAAGAGCAGTTCTTTTACTTTGCTCTTTTCGCTTCTAGCCAGCAGATGGCATGGCTGTTGTTAGTCCCAAAGCAGTTCTGTTACAGGGGCTGATTCTATGAAACAGTGTTTGGAAGAGTTGAGCCTGACCCTGTTTTGCAGTAATTATGTTTCTCAATCTTTGAGACAACTTCTCTGAACAAAATCAGTGTGTTGTTTTTTTTTTTTATATCAGTGGCTTTCTTGAAGGTATGGCACAGGCATAGCCGGGGCTGTAAGTGCTGACAGTAACAGCTATCAGAGGCTGAAATACATAGAAGCTTATAGTGAAAAGCAATGTGTTTCCAGCCCTCTTTTGTTTGATTATAAACAAATAATTGCAAAAATATAAGCATTATATTTTTAAACAAGCCTTCATGATAGAAGCCATCAATTTGTTACACTTCCTCTTCGTGCTTATTATCATAGCTATGACATCATTCCAGGTTATGTAAGTTATTGGCTTATGCAAAATCACTTTCATTAATTAAATGGTATAAAGCTGATTCATCATATCCTCAACTACACATGGATAGGTGGCATGTAATGTGATTGTGAGTGTATGTGGCACATGTAACTAGTTTCAAGTAATTATTATTCTATAACAGTGGGCATGAAAGCTTGTTATGATTATACAGGCTCTGTAATTTTTCAGTTTGAGGGCACAGTGGAATTCAAATTTATTGGAAATGTGTTTATGGTAAATGACATTAGCTCATCTGCTTGTCTGATGCTGTATGACAATCAAATCAGTTGATCTTTTTTCTAATTCCCTTCTGAAATTTTACATAGCATGTCATGCTGTCTGTTGCTGTCCTGATTTAACTAATTTAATCATTAAATGTAGCTCTCGCTCAGTGAGTCTCCATGTGGTGGTGAACCACTGAGGGGACTGTTCCTGGTGAGCCGCTGACATGCATCGTAGATGCAGTCCTCCGCACTTCAGAAAAATAAACTGCTGATCCTTAGCCAAATACACTGAGATGAATACCATGTTTTTCTAGGCATTCAAATACGGGTTCTGGATGTCACCAAAAAGGAGCAGATAGAGAATCTGGCCAAGGAGATTGAAAGGATTGATGTCCTGTGTAACATTGCAGGGTAACCAGCTTCTATTCGATCCTACTTCTTTTTCCAGTTTTCCCTGTCCTCCAGAAGTAGTTTCTTTTACTTAAATGCATTTTATTTCTTTTGTTTTAATGTATTTTATATCTTTCATATAAATTTTCATGTCTTTTCATCAACACTGAACTTTTTGTGCGTAGCTGTGTTACCCAGGCCAAGATAGAACGGCTCTGGAATTTGTTATGTTTTCCCAGCTGCATGGGTGCCCTGTACTGATGGCTTTGGCCCTCCTGGCACAACAGTGAGCAAAGCTGATGGTCTGCCAGTGCATCTTTTTTTAATTTCCCTACTGCCAAACATTTTTTTTGCACATATCAGATCTGTCTTGCGTCTCTGATACTCATCAGGAGAAATACACTGTTTCTTGCTTTCTTCAAAAGAGCTCTTGTCCCTCCTTTTCAAGGTTGGAAGGGTTAGCTATTGCAAAATAGCAATGGAAAATATGCATAAAAAGTCATAGCAATGTAAACCACAGACAGTAACCTACTTCATGCACTTATTCTAGGTTTGTTCATCATGGAACCGTTCTGGAGTGTGAAGAGCAAGACTGGAACTTCACTATGAACCTCAATGTTCGCAGCATGTATCTAATGATCAAGACGTTCCTTCCTAAGGTAAGACTTGGTTGCCTGTGATTTTTTCATCTCTGCTGCATGGTGTTTAAAGTGTGAGAAGTCTAAGTTGTTGCCACTGTGACAGCATGGGCTTTGAGATAAAAAGGCAAGTATGCTGCACTGTATAGGGGAGGCCCTTGGATTATCGTGATCCTACTCTAAAACAGTCTATGCATTGTGTAATCCTTCAAGTATACAACCTATCTAAAGGATCTGGTAGAGAAGATTAATTCAGGGGGTTTGCCCTATGTAATTTGTAAAATCTTTTAAACACAGAGCAGTGAGGGAGTCATTGCAATACAGTGCTACTGTATTATGCTATAGCACATATCTGCACAATACCACTGCTACAAAAGATTTATAAAATATGTATATTAATATGAATTTTATGCAAATCTGGAAACTACCTTGTGAAGAAATTCAGTGCCACTGATGCCAGCATGCTGGTTATATCAGAACAACAGTCCAGTTAGACATTCTAGCAGCTTGAGGATGCTTGTGGTTGACATGGTAACTAGGTTCCGGACTACAAAAATTTGTGGACTGAATAAGGTGTTTGTATTCCTGTAAATCCAAAGGCCAGAAGTGGAAGCTGTGACCATGACTGGATGATGACTACTCTTTTCAGTGGTGTTCCAGTCCTTTTTGTTTGATTGGGTTTTGTTTGTTTGTTTTCTCTTAGCTGATCTTCATTTTCAAAGGTTTTTTTTGTAACAACTTCAGGCATCTCAGGTTTTGACATGCCTAAAAAGGTTATAGCTTAAAGAAATCTAGCTACAATTCAAAGATGCTTGAGAGTTGTGTTTCAGTCTTCTCCAAAGCAATGGAGAAGTGAATTAGTGCATTGGTAGATGGCATGAGCAGATGTCTATGTAGGGTAACTTACTGTGAGGACAAGAGGACAATGATTCAGAGGTTGCTATCTAGGGAAAAAATCCCTTCCTGTCATAGTCTTCACTCCTGAGATGACTTAAGAGAACCTAGTGAGAATTTCAGATTCTGCTTTACTACTTCAGTTAATAGATCAAAAAAAGATAAACACCTATTCATGCCAATTAAGCTTTGTTACCCTGCATATCAATTGCATGTAGAGCTGTTCTGCAAGTTGTTATGGGCTATTTTGCTGGACCTGCAGATGATGAAATAGTTTGCATTTGAATGACATAAGTATTTTTTTTGCAGATGCTTAAACAGAAATCTGGAAATATTATAAATATGTCTTCTGTGGCATCCAGCATTAAAGGTCAGTAGCTTGCTAGAGAGTTCCTTATATAAATCTTTAAAATTATGGGAATGCAAAATAAATATTGCACAACTTTTGAATTTAGGGGATACTGCCAATCCTGTGGAGAGCTGCAATTAAAAAAAGTGAACACATCAACTCTTACATACATGCAATGACACAGATAGGAAATTGCAGAAACACTAAGATGCTTGCCTTTGAGCTTTTGAATCTGTGTCCTGAATGTTTTGTAGCATCCTTTTTGCCAGTTTATATTAACTAAAAAGGAATTACTTCCAGTGATATCTTACTACATATGCTCTTCAGAGAAACAATGAAGAAATTACCGTTATGTAAGTGCTATAGCTATGTTTTCCAAGGAAACCTGATGGTGACTAACAGAAATAGATGGGTGTCTGCTGTTCATAAATCTTCGTCTGCTTTGTTAACTTTTCTAGCCTACTCCCCAAACTTATATTATTGAAAGATCGTGTGCTTTGCTCTGGTGTATCCCTGAGTAGAATTCTGGCAGTCAGCATTCCAGTTAGCCCACCCTTATGAAGACACTACAGGTGCTACAGGAAATGCTGGAGTCCAGAAGCAGGTGCATATTGAATAAACTTGGGTCTCTTTTTTCTTTTTCTTTTTTTCTTTTTTTTCAAATATGTTTCTATACTGCCTTCGTACTGACCTTCTGTTAGGAGTTGTGAACAGATGTGTATATAGTACTTCAAAGGCAGCAGTTATTGGTCTAACAAAGTCTGTGGCTGCTGATTTCATTGAACAAGGTATCAGATGCAACTGCATATGTCCTGGTAAGTATTCTTACATTATTTTGTAAACTAGGAGCAGGTGTTAGAAGGCCCGATTTAGTTTGACATTATTAACAATGAATAGACTTGCAAGTGGCAACTAAAGTTACCAGTAATCAAAAAGAACACTACATGCTTGAAACACTTCTGAGATTTAAAATAGAAAAGTTGTTACTTTTATAGTAAAGCTATATGTTTAGTCTGTTAATCCAGCACATGCACATTATATATGCATTGCACAGTATTTGATGTTTATTTTCAAAGACATAGTCTGGAAGTTAGAAGCAGGCAAGGGCTAGCTAATAGGCTAGCCATCTGAAGTATTGAATCTGATTCGCAAAAGTCTTGCCTGTTATTGAAATTGAGAGTCCTATGCTATGTTGATAGTTTTGCAGTCTTTCTCCTTGTTGTGGTTTAACCCCAGCCGGCAACTAAGCCCCACGCAGCTGCTCGCTCACTCCTCCCCGGTGGGATGGGGGAGAGAATTGGAAGGAAAAAAGTGAGAAAACTCTTGCATTGAGATAAATACAGTTTAATAGGCAAGGCAAAAGCCACACACACAAGCAAAGCAAAACAAGGAATTCATTCACTACTGCCCATCGGCAGGCAGGTGTTCAGCCGTCTCCAGGAAAGCAGGGCTCCGTCACACCATTACTTGGGAAGACAAAATGCCATCACCCCAAACGTCCCCCCCTTCCTTCTTCTTCCCCCAGCTTTATATGCTGAGCATGACGTCATATGGTGTGGGATATCCCTGGGGTCAGCTGTCCCAGCCGTGTCACCTCCCAGCTTCTTGTGCACCCCCAGCCTGCTCACTGGTGGGGTGGGGTGAGGAGCAGAAAAGGGCTTGACTGTGTGTAAGCACTGCTCAGCAGTGACTAAAACATCCCTGTGCTATCAACACTATTTCCAGCACAGATCCAAAACGTAGCCCCATACTAGATATTATGAAGAAAATTAACTCTGTCCCAGCCAAAACCAGCACACTGCTGAATCATATTATGAAGTTACATGTAAGTGTTAAGACATACAAATAGAACTAATGAACTGCATTTTTTGTCATGATTGTTGATGCATTTGATTATTAATGCTGAATTTAAAATTTTACTTAGGAACTGTTGACACACCATCTTTACAGGAAAGAATCCAAGCCCGGCCTAACCCAGAACAGGTGAGAAAGCAATTTATTAGTTTGATCGTGTGCATACATACATTTAACTCCGTTTAAAAAAAAAAAAAAAAAAAAAGGCATTTCTGCCCAGATTCAAGAATGTCCCCTATTTCAGAGTACCAATGATAACTTATAAAAGTAGTGTCTCCTTTGATAGTTTGGTCAGTCTGTACTCAATTGAGACAGAGGTCTTAAAATGCCTTACAAGGATAGTATTGCTTAGTGAATACAGAGAGTCTGTCATCTGTGTAAGTACTTGCAACCATTGGCTACAATATCTAGTGCAAAGTTAGAAGACATCTGCTACTGTGGCATGTGGCAGCCACAAACTAGTGCAAAACCACGACAGAAAAGGCATTCTGGCCTATGCATGTCAAAATTATTTGGGATCCTTAACCATACCAACTAGATAACTATGAGCCCTCATTTGAAGGGCCTGGGAATATCTACCACCAAAGGAAGAAGGACTTATGTTGGCTTTATTCTGGAACCAGAGATTTAGGTCCAGTCTCCTACTATTTTTCAACCCGAAATTCATACCACTGTTAATCTTCCAATTTCTTTTTCTAGTATAAATTCCATACCCAGTGTACTAAAGGAAGTTATGACTTACAGTCTGTTTCCATTATTGCTTTGTACATGTCAGACTAATCTGGATTAAAATAATTGTTTTATTTTTTCTTAATATACCACATGCTCTTATGTAGGCATTGAAAGACTTTCTTGCCAGACAGAAGACTGGTAGGATGGCTACTGCCGAAGAAGTGGCCCATCTCTTTGTGTACTTGGCCTCTGATGAAGTAAGTATGGAATGATAAAATTTCCTGTCACAGTATCCCATGCTACTTTGCTGCATCACAACAGAGGGAATTTGTTTTAGGAGGATTTATATTGTCTTTGAGCTGGATTATTACAAAAGTAAAAAGCTGACAATCTTTTACTTAGTTCAGCCTACAACACAAAAAGCACTCTGAATGTTGACAGTGATTGTTAAGGCATTATGTGTTTGGTACCATTGTCTGGTTGTTTCATGTCATCTGAGCAAATTGACTGACCCAAGTTCATCCGGAATGGTATGAGAAATGGGCTTGTCTGCTTTTCCAAGTTTGCACCACGGCTAGATTATGTTTTAAGGAGGTAGAATTAGTAGTCATCACCTACCTTCACTATTCAAGAGCAAATATTTGTGTAGAACTGCTGGAGGCTTTAGCTAGAAGGGCTAATGCTCAGACTAAATCCACCCTTTCAGCATAAGGAAAACAATAGACCCGCTGAGGTTGTTAGAGACCAAACTCTTAATGACCACTGCAAATACCACCAACACTAATGAGCACACATCAAGGTTATTTCAGATGCCATAAACTTCCGATGAATCTGAAATTGGACTGGATCCTCTGGACTTGTCCAGCAGTCCTACTGAGTGTAACAGAATACTTTAATGGAATTAATTCAGTCTTAATGTTGCTATCTACCAGTAATCTGTTTCTCATTTTCCCCTTAGTCTTAGTGTTCCTGTAAAGCTATTGATTTTTTTTTTTCCCCCCAGTCTGGTCATAGGGCTTTCAACCACGTGTAGACAGAATTCCAGTTTTCCAGTATATTCCAGTATGCTTCAGTACTGCTGTACAGAGAAGAATGTCAACAGCTCGGTTGCTTACTTCACTATTCTGCACCATCTGAATTTTCATTTAGGCCCCCTTATAATTATTAGCTGACCTGGTCAGATTCTGCTCAGCTGAACAGAGCTAATAACATCATAGTGTGAGGTGGTATTCCTGCAGGTGAGATATCTGAAGTCTAGCTTATGTGAATTTGTACACTCGGGATGCATTCTCATCTTAATGCCTCTAATAATACTTTTGCTACACTCCCCTGAGTTAGCTGAAAGGCTTCCATTTCTAAGTTTGTTCACATTTTATTTATTCAGATATTTTTGTAAAACAAAAGAAGTGTTTGTATAAAAAGAAAGCAGTTCTTTAAATTTAAAGAAAAAAATGTTTCCCTGTACTTAACAGCCATGAAAAATTCATTAAATTATAGTTACTTTTTATGTAATTTCAGTCTGCCTATGTGACTGGTAATGAACTAATCATCGATGGAGGATGGAGCTTGTGATTGACCCTACCTGCAAATGGAAATTCATACTATGAAAGGCAAAAAGTGAGGATCGTGTTTCTCAGTTAAGATAGCTTGCAAAGATTTAGATCGCTCACATGATGTCTTTCAAAACACATTTGGTGCATTTCTACTGCTATATGGTCTCTTTATAGATTGATCTTACCAATTCACTTTTCCCTAAATAGTGAAACACTGGAGTAAAACATACTTCATGTGGTTTCATTTTGTGGTAACTCCAAAAAATAAAAGAATAGCAATTTAACGTTCAAGACTTCAGAGGGCAAAGAATATTATTTAAAGTACAAAATCTGAGTTGTGTTTTAAGCAAAGCTGAGTGAAAGGAATTAAATACTACCTTTATTCTCATCCTGCAAAGTATTGGGAAGTTAAACAGTCACCATTAGATTTCCTACTAGCATTGACAGACTATCTAGAGAAAATGGAGCAACTACTATTAAATCAGCCAAATGGATCCTGAACTAAGTGTGGTTTAAGCAGAAGAAAGCAGAAATAATACCAAATTTGAAGATTTGAACATTTGAATCCTTTTGTTACTGGTAACAGATGTTTCTGTGTTAGAGAATATACTAGTTGCACATTGTACTTAAAGGACGTTCTGCTTTGTAATTTGCAAAGTAAGTTCTTTCTGCTCTGTGCTATCATTAGCCAAATGTTTCAGAACTGTAATAGCTGTAGAAAAACATTCTGAATTGTTGAGAAAAAAAAAAAAATGTCCCTAGCCTAACAACACTTACAGATCCAAAGTGGGTGGTGCAAGACAGTCAAACACACTGTAGATACATGGTGTATGGGCCCATGAAACTTCCCATGCATATAGTAAAGAGTCAGTGTATATGCACAGCTGGTTTGTGCAACTGCAACGTCCATTTTCCAGATCCTGGGCAAGGTAGGCTGTTAGAATCGGGAAAACCGGTAGATCATAGCACAAAAGGTAGAACAGATTACTCTGTTATTACTCTGTTATTACTGTTATTACTCTGTTATTACTCTGTTAAAAGGTAGGATCGGCCACTTTGTGGAGCTTGGGAGGTTTTTTTTTTGTTCAAGCACATAACAATTATAGACGCCATCTTCATGAAGCAGAAATGATGGAGAGGAGCCTGCTCTAATGGTTGTTAAGGCTAAAGCTTATAGCATGTAGAGAGCATAGAGAATCACATGTACTTTTACAATAAGTTAGAAAATGAGTACATTAACTAGTACGAAAGAGGTGAGAAATAGAGGCCAGAACTGTTTCATTAATGGTATAGATTATTCCTAAAATGGTCTTGGAAGTATCATTACTATTTTTTTTCCCATGTACAGAAAGTATTACGCAAGGACGTCACTCAGTAGGCATGGATGGGGGTATATGTGGAAGAAGAAGTATTCCTAAATACACAGGTGGATCTTCATGAATACGCTTGACTTCTGGCACATGAGCAAAAGGAGTAGATTTTACCACTCCATCTAGAGCCAATATATTCTTCTTCAAAAGGATGTACTAATACTGGGCAAATACTGTCAGATCTGTATGCTAGGTGCTAAGCTTTGGTATTCTATTGCTTGATTCTCAAATACCAATACAGTTCACGCTAAAGCACAAGGCTAAGTTTCTCTGAAAAGGACTGTTTCTACAAGAATTTGTGTTGATGTTTTTATTGTGATAGTGCATGGTACCTTTGATTTATGAATCAGAAACCTATTATCATAAAGTCTCATGCTCTGGAAAAAAACATAGATCCTGACCCAGAGATCTAAGGCAATGAACAACCTGAATTCCAGAACTATTTGTTTTCCTAACATACTGTTAAATTTGACATGAATGACATGGGCTGACTGCCTATAAATATGGTTACCTTAAAAATAAATAAATAAATTTGCACACAGCCCCATTCATCTGGTTTGTGAATGAAGCTGTATGCAATTTCATATGTATTTATATATATTAAATACCTACATATGTGGGGGGAGGAATTAAAGAATAAATGCTACTGAGTATGATCAGTAATCAGAAAGCACACGGAAAAATGTACAATTTTTTTTGTGTTTCTGGAACAACTGCCATGTTTTAAAAATTATTTCTTAAGCTTTTTAATACTAGCTGAAGCATTAGTAGAAATTATTTGATTTCAAAGATAACGAAATTTGATTTCAAAGAGCATGTCTAGTTAAAATCAGGGTTCTTATTTGTAAAAGTTACATTTACTTACAATTTTAAAATGAGACAGTATTGTGGGTGGTGGCTTCCTCAGGCTCAATATGGGTTTAACTTTCACCTTTAATGATGGTTGGAGCATTCTGATCTTGTGTAGTTTGCTTATGGGGTTTTGAGTGTCTAATATTTCAATAAAGTGACCCTGGCAGCCAAGCAGGATCAAGTTGAGGCAGAAATCCAAAGTTATCCAAAATGGCTCCACCAATGTTCACTGACATAAATGCAAATGTTAAAAGTTCAGCCTGGCAGGATACTGTTTAAGTGCTTTCAGTGTTTAATATGAAAGCCAAAGTCCTTCCTCTGTAGTAGGTGTAGAAGGCTTACCCTGAAAAGAGACTCTCATCGCTGCAGCAACATGGGAAGCTAGCACTGTGTGCTCTGAAAATATAATTAAGACTCTCAGAGAAACTTCATTATACATATTGCATATTGAACTTTATATTAGTTAACGTTTCTAAGCTCACTGGTGATTGTAATATACAGATACTACTCAAACGGTTTTTTTCGTCAAAGCATTCCTGCAAGGAAAGGAGAAACCATCCTCTTTTTACATTGCACTAAAAGCACAGATTTTTCAGTGGTAGTCCAAGAAGCTGGTGGACCAAAAAAACCCAAACTAACCAAACAAAACAGTGGATATTCCTGTCTCTTGCCTTATTAGCAATGCTTTTCATGGATGTGTTAATAGGTACAACTCTGAAATGTGTTACAATGTTGAGGGATTTTCCATCAGACTTGCTGGAATTATTAAAGGAGAATGTTCCTTAATGCTCTTGTGACTTCTTAATTCCCTGGTCTGTTTTTATGGAACCGGGTAATTCTGATTCTTTTCCTTCCACTCCAGTGATAATATAAAGAGGATTTTTTTTTGATTCTTCAGATCCTAGGTCAAACTTCTCTTTTGTGGGGGAGGGAGAAAGAGACTTCCCTGATTCAGAATCCTTCTGGAAAATTTTATGTGATCAAAAAACAGCGCTCAGATTTGTAGCCATCTTAATTCTGTGTAATGCAAAGCAGCAACACGTGGCATTTGAATCTGCTTTCACCTGCAGCCAGTGCAGGTTGCAAAAGGAGGCTGAGTGAGAAGGTCTGTCTCAGTCCCGCATGTGCACTTCCAGATGAAGTGGACACACTCGATTCTTCTTCAAGAAGTAGAAATCTCTTGGTGAGAACGCCATAAATATGCAAATTTTTTTTTTTTTTTAAATTTTCTTTTCCTGCCTGCCCCAATGCCATCCTGCACGCACCTAGGCAGAATCACCTAGCGAGCGGTCCTTCCCCTTTCTTCGCCCCGAGCCTCCAGCGGCAGTGCTGCGGTCCGAGCAAGGCTCGTGTGGAGCTCCCCACGGCCGCGGGGAGGGCAGCGTGGCAAGAGCAAGGCACCATTTTAACGCGTCGTACGGGTTACGGCGCAAGGGCGCGGGACGCGGCGGGCTGGCTGCGTGAGGCGCACGACTGGCGCCCTCCGGGCCGCTCCGTCGCTCAAGCCAACGCGACACCTGTTTGACAGCTCGCACACAGCCGGCCCTCGGCCCGCCTCGTCCTGCCGCCGGCCCGGCACTGACCCGAGGGAGAGGAAGGCGGCTGGGAAGCCCTTTCGGTCTTGCCAAGCTCCAGACGGAGCTTTTGGTGCTGGTCCCAAGCTGTGGCTTCGGAGGAGGGACCGCGGCAGCAGCAGCCACAGCAGGGGAGGAGGAGCCAGAGCCGGCGCAGGGAGCGGGTTATCGCCTCCGCATCTCCGAGCTGAGGGACCAGCCGTGCCAGAGAGGCTGCACAGCGAGCGGCTCCTGCTCCCTGCCGTTCCCCAGGTAAGTTTTCTGCCCCTCTGTCTCCTTGCATCCCCGTCCCCTGCGGCTGGAGGCGGCAGGGGGGGTAAGGCGGGGGCTGCTCGCTGCCCTCGCCGGCAGGAAGCTGCTGGGGGAGGCGGGGAAGGAGGTTGCATCAGGGCTTACTTACGTCTTTTTGTAAATGACCGTGCGGGTTTGGGTTGTCTTTTTTTTTTTTTTAATTCTGCACGTTAGTTGCTCTGGCGGTGGTTGGTGGTATTTTCTTTGTATTCCTTTCCGTACTGCGTGCGCGCAAAGCAGAACGTTGAGAGTCAGTCACCAGGGCAATAGAGCTAAAAATACGGACGGGCACATGCTGCCCCTGTCACGCCGTCTCTTCGGTTCAGCTCTCCCTCTCTTTCCTCCTCCCTACCAATTGAAATCAAGTACAATGACAGGATTAATAAAAACCTGTAACAAAAACCTTTCCTGTTTCAAAATAAGGCAAGTATATTTTGCAGGGAGGTGCTGAAATAAGTCTGTTACTGGCTGGTTTCCATGCTACAGGCCTTAACCCTGTGGTATGAATTCTGCTCCATGATTTCTCAATCACTGATTTTGTTTGTATAGGGGGTAAAGTTTAAAAAAACAAAACAAACCCACCAAAAAAAACCAACCCAAACCCAGGAAAACAAACAAAACCCACGAACCCAAAAAAAATCCACTCTGGTGTGAGTAAACTCACTACTCACTTTGGTCTCATTAATCCAACTGGCCGTTGCTTTAAAGTAGCAGTATCAAGAACCTGACAGCATGAGGATCTGTCACAAAACAGCTAAGGACAGCACATCCACTATCAGACTCCTCGTTCACACCTTGAAACCATTCCTGCCAAGCAGAACATCCGATCTCCTTGCTTAGTCAATCTTTTCTTTCCTATACGCTACCGTGAACACTGCCCTCGGGAGCTGAAGCTGCTGTGAGGTGAACTTGGGTTTCTCAGAAGTATTAACATCTTTTGTGTCCACAACTATGTGATCCCAAGAACTGGGATGTTGCCCATGTAAAGCTGGATGGAGAGCAATATCTTTCTGTCCCTTACTGACATGCACCTCTTTCAGAAGTACACAATTAAGTACATCTACTCTGGGGAAGTGGTCAGGGAAGGGAAGGAGGGAGGCACTAGTAAGTTGCTGATACTTTCTATTCCAGTTAGTAGACTGGCATTTGTGGATTCCCAGCCCCAATGAAAGGATGAACAAACCTGTGAAAAAAACGAAGTGTATCACTTATTTCATTAAAAAAACCTTTGAGACCACAAGTAATTGGTTCCACAAGTAGTAATTAAAGATATAGAAAAATACTGGAATTTGAGTAAATTAGCACTTTACATCTAAAAATGGAACGAAAGCAAACCTGCTAACTTAGAACACATGGAAAGTGTTTGCCTATGGCTGTGTGTTCTTCCTCTATGCCTTGGCCATGTCACAAGCCAGTTTCATATCAGAACGGATCAAACAAAAACACCCAGGTGTTACAGTAGCCCCTGTCTTTGTTCATGGCATCAATTGTTCCCTAATATCAAACATATGACTATAAACTGAACGCTTGATAATTGTGAGAATCTGCTCTCTGACTTTCTTCCAGCAATTCAGCAAGGAAGGAATTTCTTGGCTCAGAAGTTCTGGCTCACCTTGCGTGGTGTTTTGTATGGTCAGAGCAATGTAAAAGACTTCAAGAAAATGTCGTTAGCACTGAAATGTAATTGGTGGAGAATATATGCACACCTTTGCTGTAACAGAGAAGAACACTAGCAAGCCATGTCTTCAGATACATGCATGTGACTCTTGCTGGCTCAGGCTTGTGAAACTACAGTAAATACTTACACAAAAGAAATTCTGACATACAGAACGGTATACTACCATATCTCTTGTGAGCATCTACGGGATAAGAAGTGGTCCGGTTAGACTGAGTAAATACAATGACAATTACCCACAAGCACCTTGGACCTTATTTCCCACTCTAAGAAGTATCTCCGTGGCATATAAGCAGTAAAAAAAGAGCCATCTTTTGTCAGCCTCACCTGAATATAGAGTGCAAGTTGTGCATAATCCTGATCTTTATTCAAGCAGGTGTCTTCTGTTTCTTAGATATTCAGTCACTGTTTGTGAATAGTGACATCTAACAGAACCATGTTCTTGAAAATTCCCCTGAAAACCAAGCTGGATCTGGTCAGGTTTAAGTTAGGGAAAAAGTGTCCCTTCATGTGTATGCTTTAGAAACTACAGTTGTTGCTTTCAGCTTTATGAGATGGTCGCTTGTACTGCCATGCACACAGGCCCTGTGACACTTTCAGAACTAATGGTCCTGGTAAGTGGTGTTGACAGCAAATGATCTTTATCTTGTGCTGATAAGAGGTACAAATATATATATGTATATATTACAGCCATACTTTTAAGGAAGAAATAACAGGTTAGCACAGATCACCATGATTCTAAAACCTGGATTTTTACATTTTACGTTTTTTAGCACTTGACTTGGTAAGCTTAATACTGTTCTCCTGTTAGCGTCTGTCTTTTGTACAGTATACACAGGCGTGCAAAACCCATTTACTTCCCAATTGGACTGTGAGAGATTTTCACCTGATCTATGGGGAAGGAAACAACATCACTGAGAAGTCTTGCATCTGGAAAATCATATTATTTGCTTCTCTCTAACTTTTCAACTTTTTTTGCTTTCCTTAGGTTTGCAACAATGGTAAAGGAGGATATTGTAAATGCCAATGAAGATTCTGAGCCATCAGTATGTGAGAGTAATGGCATGATTCCCATGCACGAGAAAAGTGAGGTAATTAATTAGTATCTCAAAGTACAGTTTTAGTCAGAGGAACCCTTGTTTTCCTTTCCTTTTTCTTCCTACATCTGTTAAAATCCCGACATCTGAAGGGAATATAAAGAGTAATCTCCTCAGTGGGAATTTCTTACAATTAACAAATGTTCAGTTTTTAAAAGTCAGTGGTATGTTGTATTGCTGGAAATCAGTGCTTGCAATTTCAGCTTGAAGTGGAAAATGCATCAGCATTAAGTTTTACAATCAGCTATGGAGGAGAATTAGATGGACTTAAGATTGCTCCTGTGCTTCCAAATTGTGCCTGCCTGTCCACATGCTGAAAGTTGTTCATGCATCTCTTCTTTTTTTATTATTTAACAAAAATAAAAAACCTCACAGTTTTAAAATTCCATGTGCATATTTCCGATGTTGACTTCCATGGCTTTAAAAAAGACTTGCAGTAAAAGCAAGTAGGAATAAAATTCTTAATATAAAGACACTTTAGTGGAAACATATAATATTGACTGTAAACGTAAGTACCGTATGGCATTTCTTTATATACATGGGTAGCCGGTGATCACAGAATCACAGGGTAGATAACCAAGTAACTCTATGCTGAAAGCTCACAAGATTTGTGTTCCAACTGTGACTCTGAGTAAAGGAGATATATATATATCTAGAGAGAGAGAGATGAGACAGAAAAATAATGGGAAATGTGGAACTGTTACTGGAGGAGGGCCAAACCACAGTATAGGCAAGAATTCCATGTCCATGCTATGATAAAGAGCTGACATGAAGGTGAATAATCATAAAGGAAGGTAGATGATTAACTTGTCAAAAATAAGGACCCTGAAATGAAGTGAGACACATATCCAAAAATGGTCAAAAAGTGCTTTGGCTATGAATATGGATAAGTAGATGAATCAGTATAAGAGAACAGCTTCAAGGAACCATTCTTCAAGGAAATAACTCCCAGGGTAGTATTTCTCCATCTCTGCCTTGACTTACCAGCTTGAGCCTTCCAGCAATGGATCACGTGAGTAATGCTTGCACTGGCCACCTGTTGTTTCTTTCATCTTTGTCTAATCACAAGTAAGTTTTGTTATTTTGGCTCAAGACTTTGCAACAGAAGTTCTTTAGGAGTTACATTAAAGACACTGTCTCACTGGAATGATGCTAATCATTAACTGTATTGTGGAATCCAGTCTGGAAGCAGAACCCTATCAAACTGTAGAAAATATTGACAAAATTTTAGCTTATGTACAAGACAAGCTGAACCTGGCCTGTTAATATTGTTTCTTCATCAAAAATGCTGATATGATATTGTTGCTGAACAGGTGCTATTTGTATTGGGACAGGAGTCCTGTCAGTTGCAGATAAAAAGGCAAATGTCCTACAGTCTGTCATATGCAGTTCTTTGTGCCATGCAAAAACAAACACATAACCAAAAATCCCAGATATACTACAAAGCTGGACCATTCCTACAGCGACTGTGTAGTTAACGTAGTCATCTGTAGACAGCGTGGGTCTAGTGCATCACAGCTGGTTTCAAGTCTTGTACGCTACTTCAAATGCATACAGTGCCGCTTCTGAGAGAGTCTCACTGTTTTCGTTCAGGAAGGACCAACAGCAGATGCCAAAGGTACTGATGGGAATATACAAACAGAAGAAACTGCTCTCTTGAATCATTGTGCTCAACAACCCCCGGAACCTACAGCAGGGTCTTCAATACCTACAAGAACATGGAGGCAAATATTTACTTGTCCTCCTCAGGGTTTACTGGCTCAAACAGTGACAAATGGTATGTTATAAAGACAGAGTTTAATTAAACTGAGAAATGGCAAATGAAGTTCTCATTCCCCTGGGTGTCATGATATCTGTCCACTGTCTTTGAAAATAATGAAAGGAAATAGCTGTTTTACACATCACGCTTTTGTTTCAATGTTTTAGCAGGAAAAAAAAAAAGACGAGAAAAAAAGATTTGAATGTGTATTTTTTTTCCTGCATTCTCACTTCTGTGTTTAACATGGTAGGTATGTTTTTGCATTGCAAATTGTTTTCACCAGAAGAAAGACCTCCTAATTCTCGTCTCGATAGTTTCATTTGGTTATTATAAACACAGTGGCATTTTTGGCACACTGGATGGCTTTTTGTTGAATTAAGGCAACAAATATGAGACTTTGCAGTGATACAGTCTTTTGTTTCTTAATATCCCAGGCTTGCAAAGCCAAGAATCCTGACTACCAGGCAAACTGACCCGTTCTGTTTAAGATTTGCCCTGCACTGAAAGCTCACAGAAGAGAATGCCTGGCTAACCAGTTATTTCAGACGTTTCCTGACAAAAGACACTTCCTGTGGCTTTGACTGCTTCCACAGGCTCCGTTCGCTCTCACTTGGGATTCTTAGGCTTTTATGTTTGGAAATCTACTGGTCTCCCCTTTGCCACCCACCACCCTCAAATAAGGTTCAGAAAAATCCAATCTAAAAATGCAGTATGTTTTCTTATGATTATGAGAAGGGAGATTTATTACCATATTTTTTCCTCTCCTTCCCTCTTCTGCTTTTATATCTATGTATGCCTGGTTTTGTTGTATAACTGTAGGGATAGATTTGGGAGCCTGGAAAGGCACAGTATTTTCACATATTTTATAATATTTTCACTTAATGTTTTCATAATATTTTTCAGGATTTTTTTTTCCTCTGCATTATCCCTCTTTGATTGCTGTATCAAGGGAAGTATCTGTACTACTTCAGGCTGTCCAGAGACATGACCTTCTTCAGATTTTTTTTTTTTTTGCCCCCCACCCTGGGATAGCAATGTATTGCACAAGCACATCCAGCCAAAAAATTATACTTAAATTCTTTTAAAAATTAGACTGGAGCTGCAGTTATTAGCTCAAAGATATGCCAGGCTGTATAGCAGCAGGTTCTTACTGCAGTTCTGAAGTAGCTGAAGGAAGATAAGCAAATGCAAGATAAGGTAGTGGAAGTCTTTGCTTTAAGTTTGGGGCCTGTTAAGTGCTTTCCACAGTGGCCCAAGGCTCACTCAGTACTTTTTGGTCCCTAATGATGTTCCTGTTACCATTTTTTAAAGTATCTTAGCATCTATAAAATCAGAATATCAGTTTAGGGAGCGTCAAAGATTGAACACATTGTTATGATTAAACTAATTTTTAAGGTCAGTGATTTTATTTCTGAAAGTCATGTACCTTTTTCCTTAGCAGAAACACAAATGTGATCTAATAGCAAACAAGGTTGTCCCTGAGAGATGATTAAATATGACTCTTTCTTGTTTTGTTCCAGTTGCAATCGTGGTCCTGGTTTGGGCTGTGGTTTGGTCCATCACTGGGACTGAGTGTCTCCCAGGTGGAAACCTGTTTGGAATTCTGTTTCTTTATTTTTTTGCTGTCATTGGAGGTAAAATTTTTGGATTCATTAAAATACGAACACTACCCCCTCTCCCTGCTCTTCTGGGTAAGATATCCTCTTCCTTCTTTTCTTCCTGCATGTTTGTGTTGTTTAAACTGTCAAGTAATATCTGTATGCTAGATATGTTTGGACTGGGAACAAAGAGAGTGTGTCACACTCAAAATCTGTAGCTTTTCCAAGTGACTTTTATCTGGTCGTCTCCAAGAAGGTGCAAATTCCCCAAACTGGCTCAAGTGAAATAGCCTGTATGTTACTGAGGTTCTCCTCTTAATTATTCAGGGGCCAGAGTACCGTATACCTACAGATTCAAAGGTTATTGTCCTTCAGTCCCCTCTGCCAGAGTTACTTAAAATTTGGTTTTAATATCATTAAACAGGAGTCTTAATCTGGACCTCCTGTTACAGCAGAATAATTAATTTGTAAGGAAATTACTGCTGAGCTGTTTCACATGTATCTTGCACAATGAAAATGTTTTCCAAAGAAAACACTACAGGAATTCCCTACTACTGGTAATCCAAAGCAACTTCTTTCTTCTCCTTGCTTTATCTCAAGATAACTGAAACCTGAGAAAATAAATTCACCACAAGAGTAATTCTTCTGAAGAGTTATTTTGAATCAATCATAACATTGTTTTTCATTTCAACATCTTATTTTATTTCACATAAAAATGCAAAATAGAAATGGGAGATGAAAATTATGTTAATTTTTACATCATCAGAACCTTTTCAGACTTCTTTCCTAGAGGAAGTTTTGGTTAGATCAGTACAATATTGTGAAGTCAATGAAGCTGAAAATGAAGCTCCAGGTTCTTCTCACCAGCTGTATACTGCCCCCTTACTACGCTTAGTGCATAAATGAGTAAAGCCGTTGACAGACAGTAAAACTTCATGGCAGAGTGGGCTACAGATTTCTGCCTGTAGTGCACGGATGTGGTTTTGTAAACTGCATAGCTGGTGTTTTGCCTCACACAGTACCACTGCTTACTGAAGGGCTAGATAGCTTCATGTACAGCTCCATCCAGGCAGCATGTGCATTCTTGCACTGCTTAGTTTCATGAGTGAGAAAGAATTCAAATGAGAGGGAGGGAAGTTTTGCATATAGCATGCATGCCTGCGATAATATGAACACAGAATGCAACACACAGGGAGTCTGCCCTTTCGAAGTAAATACCCTCCTTACAAAAAAAAAGTCTCTGACCATTTGGATTCTGCTTTTTTTAATTACATCTATATCTAAAAGTTATGACTTGAGCATGAAACTACTTGTCAGACAGGTAATACTGAACAACAGAAACTTAAGCATGACAGCACATGTCTGTAGAGTTGCTTAGGACAGAGTTCATTGTTCAGATCCCCAGTCTTTGAGGAAAATTGGAGAAATCTATGAGTCAGAAGAAGAGATAGACAATGTCTTTGAATACTCTTTTTTACACTAAACATACAAATCTTATACTCTTACGTGCCTTTAATCCACTTGTGCTAGGTGCAGTTGAATGTATTGTAGCTGGCTGAGGACTTAAGCACCTTACAGTGAGCCTCTGTCTGAGGAAAAAAGGAGTGAAATTGCTACTGAAACAGTCACATAGTACATTTTAGGCATACATTGCAGAAAGGTTTCTGCAGTAGGCAACACGGAGCAGAACAGTGATATATCAGCACATCCTTTGAGGTGGAGTTTTTTGCTTTAAGTAGATTTCTAGATCCGGTTAGATCTAGTGACTTGGACCTCAAGTAAATATTGCAAAGAGCATGTGATCATTATGCTAGCTTGATATAACTGTCATGAGGTACCGCAGATTAATTATGCCACTGTTTTTTTGCTGGGAAGTGGTGGGAAGAACAATGACTGAAAGTTTAGCATGTTCCAGGAAAAATCAAGTCCACAGCCAAGGTTCACACCAAGCTGGAACCAACCTAAGCACAGTGTTTGTTTACTTTTTGTCTTTTTTGGTTTCCTGTTTCTTAACATGGCTAATATAAAATTATGCTACAAAAATGTATCTTTGAATCTTTGGGACAACGAATCTCTGCAGATCTATATTTAAAGTCACCCTTTCCTGTACTTTTCTGTATCCTTCCAGAACTACAGTTCCGATAGCTTTGCAGGAAGTCTGATTAGACGGTTTTGCTAATATTTGCAAAAGGTTGGATCTTGCAAGCAGCTCAAATAGAGGATAAGAGCATAAGGATAAGAGTCATATTGCTAGAGCATTTTAAAATGTCTAAGTTAGTCCATGATTAGCTGTTTTAGATTATATTTCCCAATGAACTCAGCATTATGGTTCCTGTGATACCTGCATTTCTTACACCTAAGAGGATTTTTAACAATTTCCAACTTCTGAGATACATATGCAATATTAGAGAATCTTCCTCTTTTCATGTTAAAACGAGCTAAGAAGAAAAATATCTTTAAGGATGCAGAGGTGTCTTTGCTTATGGTAAGTATGACCTGCACCTGGTGAACAAAGCTGAATTCTGTTGACTTGCATTAAAGCTATGTGTCAGCATCCTGCAGATTTATTCATTGGTGACCTGGTGTGTTCTTAGGCCACTTTCATTGCTTTAAACATGTCTCTCTCTTTTGCCTCAGTCCAAAACATGGCTAATAATTCAGAACATGGATTGTTTCTTTGTCTCTCGTAAACACATAACATGGTGTCTGTTTTGAAGAATTCTATGCATGCTTTTAGTGCAATGAAAGCAAATCATCTGACAGGAGCTTCTTTGCTTTCATTTAAGGGATGCTACTTGCTGGTTTCCTAATCCGAAATACCCCCTTCGTTAGTGACATCGTCCAGATAAACCTACGCTGGTCTGCAGCACTGAGGAATATCGCTCTTTCAATTATCTTGACTCGAGCAGGACTCGGCCTGGATCCAAAGGTATGGCACCACCCATTTGTGTGAGGCAAAGTATACAACAGCCGTCAAAAAGAACTGAATAATTGTTCTGTTAAAAATATTGAACTGTTCAGTCTCAGAGGATCTGCAAATTAAAGCATTACAGAAAGTATAGTTTCTATTGCATAGTCATATGTTACTACTGGCAGTTGGATTTGTAGAGTAGGCAAGCAAGCCAAAAAATAACTGAAGAAAACTGATTTTATAACTATTATCCCCCTTGCCTTAAAGAAATTTCCTGAATTTTGTGAGCAGAACATCTTGAGGATATGTGCTCCATTGTGGTCTGTCAGGAAGAGTTTACGCTCCCTGAGAAACTCCCTGTCAGTTCACACTGACAAACGAAACAAGTAATGGAAGGGATCCCCAGTCCCTGAAGGAGAATGTTACTTGTGTTGACACCAATCAAAAAAACCCCAACTAACCAAAAAATCCAAACTTGTCTTTTTTGCTTTTTCTCTTTTCGTTTTTTTGAATCATTGCCATTTTAATGCAAATATATTCATTGCAAAGATGAGTCTGTTGCACTACAGAAACAATGCTTCACATCACAATAAAGCCCATAACACTCCTGCGAACAAAAAAATAGTCTTCCTCCGCACACTATGAAACGTGATGCTCCATAAATTAATGAAGGCAAGGTTTTGCTTGACCAAAATCAGCTGGCTGAAATAAAACTGTACCGTATTGGCCCCTATCTATTCAAGTTTAAGGGGCTGCTTAAAGTTTATATAAAACTTAGGTCAAGTATAGCTAAACTGATTTTTCTTAACCAAGATGAAAACTGGGGAGTTGTCAATGCTTCAGATATTTAGAAAAATAGGGTTTTGTCATTCTTGAAAAATGCCTGGTTTCCTAGATTACTCTCATCCATTTTTCCAAGACATTTGAAGCTTGTATGAACATGGACTGTGTGTTGTTACACATGGCTTGGATGCCCAGTTCTGTGAGATTGCTTTTCCTTCTATTCCGTGACAGCTTTTTTTGCCAAAGGAACTTCATTTTTTACTCATTTTTCTCCCATGATTGAAACTGTCATTTGGACTCTGTATGTAGCAATGCTTTGATGCAGTCACAATTGTTCCTCATGTAATTGAAGCTGTGAAGATGAAGATGTAGGTTGCTCTGCTGATTCTCAGCCCTAATTATGCTGGGATAAACTGCGCTGGTAAAAAGTACAACTCACTGATTTTTTTTTTTTTTTTAATGTCAAAATTAGGGACCTATCCTAGCAGAGTCATGTTTGTGACTAACTATTAAAGGCAGCTGTTACAAGAAAATACTCTGGTTTAGAGAAATTTTTTAATAGAAGTTGCTGAGCCGAATGGAACTTAACCTGGTCTGGCTATCAAGTGAGAGACAGCTGAAAGAGATGCTTGGTGCCTTGCGCCAAGTTTATGTAGTTCTACAACTTTTCATGATTTGTTCATGGATTTGGGGATAATGTTTTGGGGGTGCTCATGCAATTTGTGGGATTATAGCAAAATCTTTTGTGGGTGGAGCAAATGACCTCAAGTAGCTGTGGGTAAATCAGCTGTGTTGAGGGTGCACTTTTCAAGTGGATCCCAGCTAGTCCAGCCTCTCACATTTAGTTTGCTCTGCACAAGAAGCCAAACAGAATTCTCTGCCACTCCTTCCTGTGACATGCAGGAACCTTGTCGAAGGCAGATGCAGTGGGTTTCACTGTGACACTTGGAATTTTATATCCAAATCCAGTTGTGCTTGAGTCTCTCTCTGGCTTAGGCTATGTAAAGCTGTCATCTCCTGTACTGCGGCTCAGAGGGGATTCTTTTAATAAACCATATCAGATCATAAATGTATTTCTTCTCTATAAAGCCAAGGGTACTGATACTAACGGCCGAATGTGTTTTTATATTGCAGGCTCTTAAGAAACTCAAAGCAGTCTGTTTACGGCTTTCTTTTGGACCATGCATCTCGGAAACATGCACAGCTGCTGTTCTTGCCTACTTGTTCATGCATTTGCCATGGCAATGGGGATTTATATTAGGGTATCGTACTCACTCTTCTCCCGTATGACAAAGGTGCCTGTTTGCATGCTACAGTTAAATGATTCAAATGCAGTTATTTCTCTGCACCAAGCAGAGACCTCAGATTAATGCCAGTTAGAAAGCTGTGCTTAGTCCCTGTGGTTGTTTGCTTACCATTCGTGTCTATCTCTGTGGCTAATTTAAAGGTCACATTTCCAGGCTGTGGAGGAGTACTTGCATCATTGCTCTTCTGTGTTTGTGATCTGGGCACTCGAAGAAGAAACACGGATGGTGCAATCCCTGAGTCTTTAACCACAACACAGGGGTCTCTTAGAGGCAGAAAATGATACCATAATTTGGAGAATCTTCATGCTGGAGTTCATAATTTCCTTGTAGAGAGGTGCACAGAGGACAGTCTTCCTGTCACAAGTCAAGAATAAGGATATGGCTTGTTATATGCTGGAGTAATATCCTTGAAGAGGAAACCTTTTCCACCTAGTTCTACCTAAACTGGGGGACTTGGTCTGGACCCATATGCTGGAGCAAGATGGATGAACTTCTCCTCCTCTGCCACACACTTTTTATGAGAAAGAACTGGGCTACTGAGTCATAAGCATGTCTAGAGCAGGTTCTTAAAGTGGACAATCAAGGCATGTATCAGGGAGCATAACTGGCCTGCAGTGTAGACTCAAGTCTTAGTCTGTGGAGCCCTTTACTTTTAATACTGAGTTGGGCAGGAAGTAAAAGCTGATTGCAAATCTGCATAGAAATATCCCTGCTTGTACTTAGCAGGGAAAGGCAAGGAAAATACCTTATGTAAACGTCTGTTTATTTATACTTTAAAATAATTGGGGTCAGAACATTCTGAAGTTTTTTAGTTCAGTGCTTTCTTTTTAAGAGAGGCTGAACCTGTGTGTTTTCAGTTTTGTTCTAGGTGCAGTCTCCCCTGCTGTGGTGGTTCCCTCAATGCTGATTTTACAAGCTGGGGGATATGGGGTGGAGAAAGGTGTCCCAACCTTGTTAATGGCAGCTGGCAGCATTGATGACATTCTGGCTATTACAGGCTTCAACACTTGCCTTGGGATGGCTTTCTCTTCCGGTATGCTGGTTAATCTGTACGTGGTGAAATCCAGAACAAACAGTGATATTTTGAGGAATGTATGCTCTGTTACGACTGACTGGTTTGTAACTTAATGACATCTCCTTATAAAGTTCATGTATGGACTTGAATATTGAGAGGGAAATTACCCACGATCAAAAGTCTTGGTGTAACATTGTCTGCTCTCAGTTGTGGGTCACATCAGCTTTCAGAGAACATTTTTCCCTGTCTGCTCCCTCAGCTGCCAAGTCTGGCCCCTGCATGCCCAACATAAGTGCTTTCAAATTTCCATGGGTTTGGCAATGTTCTCGCAGTGGCTCTTTCTCTGGCTTCTCTGGCACACTTTCTTGACATGAGCTTGCCCTATCCAGTTGTTTCAGGGTCATAGGTTCCTCCTGAACCACTTTACCCCCAAGTAATTTAAAGCAGACACTGTCCTGGAACTGCCCTTACAGGCTGACAGTGTGGTTTGTGTGTGAAGTGTCTATGGCTTACTGAACCTGCTTTTCTTTTGCCAAATAGGTTCAACTCTCTACAACGTGCTCCGTGGAGTGCTGGAGGTTGCTGTTGGCGTAGCAGCTGGGGGGATTCTGGGAATGTTTGTTCGATATTTCCCAAGCCGTGATCAGGTAAAAAACCAGTAAAAAAATCTTTTTGTAAAATAGAGATTCTTTGCTAATGGATGTTATTCTTAAGTTATAAACTTCCAAGCTTTATGTGAAGCTGCTTTTGGGGAAAGCTGTATACAGCACTAACAGCTTCCAGGTTGCAAAGCCTATCAAGTGAGGATGTGTTTTATAAGTGATTACTTGTTTACTGCAACAATAACAATGTGTGATCTCATAGTCTTTCCTGATGCAGAATTTGGAACCCAGCTCACCATCCTGCTCTCATTGAATGTGGTGGAAATGTCCACATGTAAAGGAGAAAGGGTCTGATACCTATTTCAGGCAGTAAAATAATCATCAATTAGATTGATGTGCAACACATTTACTTCTATAAGATGTTTCCAGTAGGTCTAAGATTAAAAGCAAGTAAAGCGGACAGATCATGGGCTTTAAGTGATTGGGCATATCATTAATGCTAGCTAGAATGTGTTACTTTCAATAAAAATTAAACTTATATCAAGTGGTAGATAAGTTACAATCAACGGACAATTAAGTGAACAGAAAATTGTGGAAGAAAATAGGTATGTTCTGGACTACTGAAGTCAATTTGCAAAGCATCTATTGCCCTCAGTGGGATGAAATTTTCCTCTTACTAAGTAACATAAGAAGTGTGGTACAGGAGCCAGAGAGATAAATAGAAATGGGGAACAATGGCAGAGATGTAACTGTCTGCTGTGAGATCAAATAAAACTAGACTGTCCCTGTTGAACATTTGTATGACTTGTCCTTAAAAACATCTAGTGGCAAGGATTTCAACTCTCCTTGGATAAACTGTTCCAGTACTTGACTGTACAGGTAGAAAATCCTGTTATCACAGAGATGAAGCAGGGCTGTTAGAATAGATCATCATATTCCTTGTGATACAAAAAGCCTTTTGACAAGGTTTTGGATGGACAGAGGAAAGAAAATACTAAATTTCTAAAATTTTAATTTCTTAGGAATTAATATCCAAGAAAACCCCTCAACTCAACTGAATAGTTCAAGTCTCACTTGAAAGCTTTGATTGTTTCACAATGGTTAATGGTAATTGTTATTTTCAAATTGCTATTTTCAAAATTAAAAGAAGTAACCTTTTTCCTCCATTTCTAAAAGCAATTTACTTTTTTGTTTGTCTCTCTCCTTGGCTGCAGGCATCTCTGGCATGGAAGAGGTCATATTTTGTACTTGGGCTGTCCATGTTTGCTGTTTTTGGCAGCATCTACTTTGGCTTTCCTGGATCAGGAGGGCTCTGCACGCTAGTCTTAGCTTTTGTTGCAGGTGTGGGATGGTCTGATGAAAAGGTGAATGTTTACATAAAGAAGCATACCATACCAAAACTCCTTTGAATGTACAGCTTGACAGGAGTTTGAATTTCTGTCAGGAGTGGTAATGGTGCATTTATGAAGCTTTAGGGGGGTGTATGGATTAAAAAAAAACATTCTATGTTTATTTTGGAAGTCTTTAACAATGAGCATGACAGGAAGTTACCATGTATGTGAATATATATCAATACAGAGCCTAACATACTGACAGAGAAATGCTCTCAAGCTTTTCTTAGACATCTTAAGCCATGTAAAGGAGATTAGTTGTCCAGGCACTTGACTAGGAATCCAAAGCTTTATGTCCCAGCTCTGTGAGTGTCTGTAACCTTACACAGTCACTTTACGGTAAGATTTACAAACAGGTGTCCAAAATACAGTGTGCACATGGCCTGAATACTCTGAGGTTTTGTTGCCTGTGGTTTTGTGGGGGGGAATGGAAACCAGTAACTAACCATCCTCTCTCATCTTTCCCAAATCCCAGCCAGTGTATTCTGGATAAATTAGAGAGCAGGGTACCCACAAAAAATGGTGATCTAAGGCCACACAAAAAGCGTACAAAAGACTGCTTTTTAGTCACTGTTTCTTAACTGCTAAGCCTGCTTCCTCTTACTGTTGCTGCCCTGCTGCATTTCTGTACCTTGGCATGTCTCACTGCCTCTTTTGGTTGATACCATCTACACTTAATGTTTTGAGGGCATCTTTCTCTCCACAGCTGTAGCCTTGCAACTTGCAGTTGGAGAAGGGGAGAGGAAGAGACAGGAAAGGGGATCAGATATAGCAGAGTCCACATTATTATCCCCATCTAGACCCTGACTTCAGTAAGATCTCAAGGTTTGTTAAAACAATGAAAAACAAACCACGGTTTCTATTTAAAGTATTACAATGTTGTCCAATTTTAAAAGAAGAAAAACTTATCTTGGGACTTAACTACTTAAGGACATTACAACTGATACAGCTCTCTATTGAAAAGCTTTGAAACCATTTCGGAAGGAAGGACCTTATGCAGTCTATAAATGCTTAGTTTAAATTCTTTTGATCAGTGAATGAAGCTTCTTGGCCTTAAGGATGTTGATGTCAAATGCCTTAGCTCTCTTTAATCAGATACAGTCAGAGATGTCTGCATACTGTTTACTCAATACCAAGGTTTTCCTGCTGAGCTTCTCAAAGGCCACTGCCTCCTACTGTCCCTGGTGGAAGTCACTTGGCAAATACTGTCCACAGAGAACAAGGAACATTTTACCTATTGCTGGAACAGTTATAATGGGCAGTAAACAGACTGAAATAATGCTAACACCTGTAAAGTGGATTTTTTTTTTTTTTTGCCAAAAAGAAAAGGGTGAGGTAACAGGGAGAAATGAGGCAAATAAAGAAAAATGTTTAGAGGTCTGTATATTTTCACATCGTTCTCTTTAAGATTACAGAAGTTTTTGTATTGCAGTCATCTACCATTCCATTGACTGAAGAGCAAGAGATGTTGCAGGATCGGTCACAGAAAGAACACCAAGGACAGGACATGTCTAGGCCCTGGATTGATTATCAAGTGACAGAGCACTGCACTTGTATTTTCCACACACACCAGCCTGAAGGTTCATTTGCTACTGTAGAACTCAATTATAAAAGAAGTGTTATTAGATATGCTACGTGTACCTCTTCACATAAGTGGAAGATTCCTGTTTATCCTGGCAACAGTTGCTTTAGGAAAATTGTTAGGTGTAAACACAAGGAGAAAAGATGGCTTTGCCCTTATACAGCACATTGCACTGGAAAGTTCAACACTTTTTGCTCAGTCTAACTTTGCTCCTGCTCACATGGAGACAGGCCTCTGATTGAGTGCAGCGCAAGTGGAGTTAGGTCATGACTGAAACTTTTGAGGATCTGGCTCTGCTCAGATACAAATGGAAGAACACGTTTAAGCATGCAGTTCCCAAAGGCTCAGAAACTTCAGGGCAAAACTGTTCAAATTACGTCTTCCTAAATATTGAAAATCAACTATGCTTTATTTTCCTGCTCTTGTCTGCACACTGCTCTGTTACTGTTCAAACATCAGGGATTTTTATTTCTCATCTTGAGATAGCAAGAAGATTATTTACTAGCAGAGCTAGACGCACTCTGACCTTCGAAAGGTGCGCAACTGATTCTGAATCTTTTAGTATTAGGTCAAAGAAGGAGGAGCAATTCTAGACAATCTTTATGAAACATTATCAGTTTGTCCTTTGATTAATTAAATGTGTCAACTTGGCCATATTTTTGTGAATTTACAAATTATTTTTGTTTTTATTGCAGAGGGAAGTAGAAAAAATTGTTGCAGTTGCATGGAATATCTTTCAACCTTTTCTTTTTGGTTTAATTGGAGCAGAAGTATCTGTTACATCTCTTAGGCCTGAAACTGTTGGTAAGATCATTCACTAATTATCCAGTTTTCATTACTAGCTTCCAAAGAATCTCTATAAATAAATCTAAAGCAAAGCAGACAATAGCTGACCCCAAAAAAACCCCCACAAAACCACAAAAAAACCAACCCCACTGTAAAGCTACAGTTTTAGGAGGCTTATTCCCCTCAGGCACCTATGCACAAAAGTACTAAGAAGTGTTTGTCTTTGTTGCAGGGCTCTGTGTTGCTACATTAGGCATTGCCCTAGTTGTGCGAATCATAGCAACGTTCCTGATGGTGTGTTTTGCTGGGTTTAATTTCAAGGAGAAAGTATTTGTCTCATTGGCATGGATTCCCAAAGCCACTGTCCAGGTAAACAGCCCAACATCACTTTCATTCCAGGCTAAAGCTATTGTCCTTAGCAAAGCTCCTCGTAACTAGCACAGCAGTAAGCAGGGAGAGGATCAGGCTCAGTGACAGCAGAGTGTAGTATATGGACAGTTCATACTCTAAACTGCCCTAAGTCTGCCTGAAAAGTGCATGGAGAGCTTTCTATGTGAAGGTGTATTGCTTGCATCCTGGGTTGTACTCTTAATAATGACAGAGAATTGTATGTATATTGTAGGAAGTTTAACTATTTCTCAGCTATGGCACATTATTGTGCCTTTACATACAGACAGGCACACCAGAGGCTCAGAATGGGTGTTTAGTTTGTGGTCTGGTTTTTTTAAGGGGTAGTCTGACAGCCATATTGCTAGAGAAGCCTCAGGCTGGCTGCATTCCTGCTCCTTTATTTCAGTGGTCGTTAAGTCATTTAGACTTCACATCAATAGCATGATTACTTGCAAACAAAAGTTAATAATCAGAACAGGCAAGGATTATTGCAAGATTTGTGAACTAAATTTTCAGAAGCTGCTACTAGTTGACTGCTTTCAGGACGTATTCTCAAGATGTGGCATTTTAACAGCTGCAATATACTGGCCCATTTCATTAATCACACATTCTCCAAAAATATGAATAAAATGGCAGCTAAGCAATGTTCTTCACAGGAAGGAACCACCCAGATAAACTCATGAGCTTAGGAAATTCAAAGTATAGCCAAGTGAAATTTGTTCCAATAGGTGTAATATAACATTTACTTTTCTGTGTACTGCCTAGAAACAAATGGGTTGAATGTACTAAAAATGTCAAATTTAAGTTCAATCTTGACCGATGATTAGTCCCCTTTTTTCCTCTTCCAGTGCTAAAGGTTACTTGATCCATCTCAGCAATGTATTTTTTCCCGCAGGCTGCAATAGGTTCCCTTGCTCTGGACACAGCGAGAAGTCATCAGGATGAGCAACTGGAAAAGTATGGAATGGATGTACTGACAGTAGCTTTCTTGGCTATCTTGATCACTGCTCCAATTGGAGCCCTGGTTATTGGCTTGGCAGGGCCCAGACTTTTGCAGAAGGCCCAGACAAATAGCAAGGAAGATGAGGAAGGTGCTGAAGTTGGAGAAGCAGCAGAGGCCTGTGAACCTTCGTAAGACAGACAACTACAGGAATATGGTCCTTCAGCTCTTAGACTTCTGTTGAGTAACACAGCATGTCTGTAATCTTTCTGGAGGAAACCAAAACCAGTATCAGTTATGGCTGCTATTTTAAAAGCAGCCCTGCTGGAGTTTTATAAAATATTTTTATGTGTTGACAGTGCCTTAAGAGATTAAATAGTTGAACATAAAGTGAATAGGCTGGCCAGGCAGTGACTCACTGAGAAGTCAGCAGTCAACAGTTACTTGAAACGTGTGGGTGTGAGGCCAGGGAGAGGATCAGAATTGTTCAGGCATAGAGTGGAGTCATGAGGTGGAATATAAACAGATGAAAATGGAGACTAACATGAATAACTTCTTGATGGTTGAAACTGGGCTGTGAGAGGACAAGTTCAACAGCTCAAAGAATGCAACTTCTGAACTAGAGACTGCTGACACACAAGTGAACAAGTCCTGCCACAGGCTGGTGATTCCCTCTCCTTCCTCATTCTGGTTCCAAAACTTGCCTCTTCCTAGTGCTGTTCTTCCTCACAGCCCATACACTCCTTCGTGCCTTCAAGGGACTGTCAGCTTTGGTCGTAGCAAGAAACAGCAAGTGGTGCTTATGTGCTGAAAGAGACAGTTGGGTCCCTCAGGACTGTGGTAATACAGGTGTTGCTGGTGCTCGTAGAAAAAAAGACTGAGCTTGAAAATGGGATGAGGGTTGTGGGGAGGCTATAAGGACTGGGAAAGGATTGTATGGGAGTGGGATGGCTGCTGCTTCACCTGTGTACCTCAGCCTTTGTACAACGTGGTGTCAAGGAAGGGAAAGCCAGCTCTTCGGCCACTGTGACTGGCTGTGTTCTGGTGCTGGCCACTGTAGGACAGAGGAGAGAGCTCCTCTCGGGTGGGGTTTGCTGACAGGGCAAGGCCAAGGTGGCAATGAGTCGTGCCTTTCTTCCTCAGCTCCTTGTGGGGAACTCGACAATAGCAGCAGACCTCTTCTCAAATCAAGATTCATGCGTCCGCCAGGATCTCCCTTGCTTTGTCCTAAGCTAATACTCATCTGGCAGAGAAAATGCCATGATCAGGTCTTTCTCACATCTGCATTTGGATAGCTGAAGCAAAGAAAATCAAGTATTTGCTAAAAATATAGCCAGTTAGTGCTCATTCTTCCAAGAGGCGACTGGCTGGATTGACTGTGGAGAGTGGAGGCCTCTCAGATTTGGCAGGGCATTTTTTACCTCTGATGTAGAAAACTAATAGACTTCAAAAGAACAGCCTTGAAAATGCAGTGCTGAGAGGGATAGTACAAAGCGAAAGGTGCCTCACCTCACCTCCCTTCAGAAAGGCTGCTGTGTGAAGGTAGGTGTCACGAGGAAGCAGTGTTTGGGACACAGCGCTAGCACCCTCAGCACATACCCACGTGTCCTGTGGGTCTTTCCAGAAACACCACTTGTGTGTGGCTGTGGATCATGGTAATGACTGGCAATGCTCGTGTCTATTATCTTGCCAAAACATTTCACCAGGGGGAGCAAAAAGCTCAAATGTGGTTTTCTTCATTTTATTTAATATAGATGCCTCCTGCACAGTCAGTTGCAATACAGTTCACATTTGATTTCCCATTCCCAGAAGACTTTCCTTTCTCTTCTCCTTGACTGTCCTAAAGCCAGGAGTAAACCTCCTCTGTTGATCAAAATCCTGCTCTTGCCTTTAGCTTTGGTATCAGGGTTTAGTATTGACCCGTTACAAATACCAGCAAATCTTTCTTACTCTGCTACATTTTGTACAAGTAACAAGCTCCGAGTAGGTCATTCCCAGCTCCATTCTGAGGCATAGAGTCAGTACAGCATCCCTCAGAAAATGCAAGTTTTATTTTGTAATTTTTTAGTAAGCATGTTAGACCGTGCCTATAATCAAGGTGGACAATGCCTCCTTGCAGATTTATACACTACAGTTCAGTGAACTCGTTTTACAGGATACCCTATAGAATATATTCAATGTGTCTAGATATTTTTGGCATTAGTAAGTAAGAATTAATCAATTCTATTTTAGCTTTTACACTTTTAATATGCAACGCAAAAATGTACAAAAATACTTTAAAAAAAAAACTATCTGAAACTGTATTATTTGCAGTGTCCACGTATGCCTTTGTATACAGCTTAATTACAGCTTAGTATGTGCACCTTTGTCTATGCCTTCCTCTCCAAGCCAAAAAGAAAGCTTCCTGAGAAATATTTAAGGTTCATAGCCTGCAATTCCAGCACAGTGATAAAAATACCAGGAAATTCTTTGGTAAGTTTTCCCCTAATAGTTGTCAAATACATTGACATTTTTCTTACTATACACACTGCTGATCTCTCGGCTTCCTTGGGGAATGTACAATGTTTAGTTCAGTTCATGTTTGTCTTCTGACCGGAAAGGAAGATGTTTTCAAACTGCGCACTGATGAATGGTTAAGGTGCTGTGGTTGGTGGTTATTGTGTCAGTCACTGACTTCTGTGCCTGTTCTGCCTTCTTTGCATGGCTAACAGAGGCACTCTGTTTCTTAAATAGGGGTAGTTTTAATAGGAGCTTATTGTGTTTGGAAATTGTAATGTCTGTAAACCTAGTTGATACGATGAGGGAATACAGTGTTCAGTTCATCAGTGACTGTCTATAAAATAATTCTACTTGAGTAAAACTTATAGTAGAAGCTTTATATAGTTCATTTTTTCATCAAGCTTTATAAAAAGTAGAATTGTCCTGCAGGGAGGGATCACTATGCCAAATCTGGAGTCTCTTCAATAACACAAGTGTGACGTGTAAGGATTATAGCCCTGCAAATCTGAATACAACCTTAAGTATGCAAGCAAACCTCTGACAAACAGCCCCTGTTCATGATAGCCTCTAATACTTGCTCACCATAACAGCATCTCATAAATTGGATTTATCATGTTCCCTTAACCTCAGTGCACTCTCGATTTATTCATTAGATCACTCCCACCACTGAGTGCTTGAATAGCCATACCAATGAAAAGTGTCATCTTGCGCTCTAATCTAAACAAAATTGAATCAATTTTCCTTTCCTCACCGCCCTATATGGATGTTTCTCACAAGACTCCTTTCTCCCAGGTTTCATTAAATCTTCAGAAAGAATCAGGTCGAAGCTATTACACAGACCTGCAATGAAAAGCATTAATGCTTTATAATGCTTCTCTCCTTGCCTTCCAGAAGGGAGCAAAACACTTGCATCTTGTCATGAAAAGAAACATTATATTGGGGCTAAGAACTTAGGAGACTGGGTTTTTTTAGTAAGTATCATGACAATTTCAGCTGATTTTAAATAGCAGTTAACTTCGCAAGACAGGATTTCACTTTTTATCAGTTTGTGCGGGTGAAGTCATGACATTTAAGACCACCTCCCTTTTAACAAAATGCCATGAAATCATTCATGAATAATGCATAAATTCAAGCCAATAAAATCTTTATGCCATGCCAGTCTCTTACGTGCAGGAAATAAAATTAGAGCACAATGTGCAGTAAACTATAACCAGAAGAGTCCTGCTGTCATGCACATATAATCACAGGCATAATGTGGGAGAGTACTGAGCACAGTATGTGTGTGCAGTTCCAGAAGGTTCACAAGAAGCTCTGCAGCAGAAGGGTCTGACGGCACAGTGCGTTCCTGGCAGCAAGCAGCGGGCAGAATTACAGCAGGCAGCATATGGGAAAAGACAGAAATTGGCCATCTGGAAGCAGGGAGTTGCACAGGCCAGGGGCTGCAGCGATAATGTAATTATAATCACTGCTTTCTCTCTCTTTTTCAGCCAAACTGAGCATTTTAGGGAATTTAGACTGAAGTCTGAAATTAACGGAAACACTCATGGTGTGATACGGTTTTTTGCATTTTGCTTTTTAAATAAGCAGAGTGCAAGAGATCACATTTTGTGCCAGCTGCACTTCAATTACATTTACTTTGTCTAGTAGTTGTCACATCAGATACCTTTCTCTAAACGTATTTGTTTTACAAGTTTATTTGTAGTCTATTACAACTATTGTTGAAATTCATAATCAAAAGAAAGGTAAACATTACTGTTCTCATAGAGTGACAAGGCATGTCATGACATGCCAAGTTCAGCTTCCTCTGATTTTGCATCAAGACTGGGAAGACCTGGTCTACTGCCTCAGTCCTGCTCTTTATTAGCATTAGGGGCAAATTTATCCCTTTGTGTGGAGCTTCCAAATTAGGTTAGAAAAGTCATCCAGTGGCAAGACATGACCAAGCATATCCCAGCAGGTTACTGGTTCAACTCTTTCAATCGCTGGTGAGATACAAGGCTCTGCAGACACTTCTGTTCTTAGCTATCTATCCCCGTAGACTTTAGGTAGATAATATGAACCAATTAGTAAATTCTTTGAGATTTTCTATAGAAAATTCTGTAGCCATGAGAGACAGTATTACCTTGACAGATTTTGAAATGCAAGGAAATGGTCATTTATCTTGCTTGTGATTTTCATTTCATTATTTTCTTGTGGATTCTACAAAGAACTGTGAGTGCTGCTGTTGCAGGCCCCTACTACCAATGTGTTCCATTCCCCTATAGACATAAGCAAAAGCAAACAAAAACCACCCATTTGTTCCGTAGCCCCATTTGTAGGTAGTTTAGCAGCAATCTCATCTAACAGCAAGCAGGGAGAAAAAATTGATTACATAATCAAGCTGTGCTAGAGATGGAGTCAAGAGGTTAAACCCTACACTGTTGTTCTCCTTTTAGAGGAGCTTTGTGGGAAAAACAAAATCAACTTTGCTGTATTACTTACTCTAACAGGGTTTGTCTGAGTAGAGCAATGGAAGTAAAAACAGGATTGATTTACGTAGTTTACTTCTCAGACTTAGGAGGAAATCAAACTATCTGAAGCAAAAGTATCCTGATAAAAGCTGGAAGCGCATACAGAGTTGCATATAAAAACAGCCTGCTACGATAGGCTGTGGATTTTAAAGCCAGGGGTGGGGGAATCTAAAGACAAACTTTTGCATTTCACATAGTAAATTCTTCCTCAAACCCAAGAATTGGGGCCTGGTGTTCAATATACTGCATCTTTAAGTGAGGACTGAGTATAAGACACACTTCCACTTTATGGAATTTCTTCTATTATAAATGTTATATCCTAACATAATGTTTATGGTTTGCTCATCCATCAAGGTAAAAGACCACCATGAAGCATTTCAACATGAAAGACCGTACCATGGTTCTATTACACACTTTATAAAAGCAGGCATTTAACAGACAATCACATCCTAATCTGCCATCTTTTGCTGCAAGGCAAGAGGTTTAGGTACCTAGAACTACAACTATTACAAATGCAGGAGGAATGATCTACCTTAGTTCTACTGCTGCTGCGAGAGCCATTATGTGAGAACTGCTTCCTGACTTGCTTTCTGTTTCAGCGCTGTGGTGATCACCTTTGGCAATGGCACACCACTCTGGGGCTTCCCACCTGCCTAACGGGTCAAATGAAATGCCGTTAAGGACCAGTTGAGATCTGCCTTAGTACAACTGTCTAAAATTGTAGCACAGGTGAAATTTTTATTTTTAAACTGATGGATACAGTCCTTCATTGAAGAATAAATAAATAAAATAAATAAGTACTTTAGGAGTATTTAATTAGAAGTCTAACAGTTAGATAAGTAGCAATTATTTACCTGCATGTGAAATTAAGCCATACCACAGCAAAGTTCTGACTTGCCCAAATAATCATTCTGAATGGGTAACAAGCCAAGAATACAGGTCAGCTCTGCTTTCTTGGTTCTGTCATTTAACCAATTCCTCCCATGAAAGCCCCCGCTACAAAAAGCAGCAGATACAGTGCAAGTGAACTTGCAAGGAGCAAACGTGTTTCCTTTCAAGAGCTCATGAACAATCAACACAGGGGCCCAAAATAAAGGGATAATGTCAGTGGCTGACCTGCTCAATAGTTTAGTTTATATGGTCTGGAACTGCAGCACTCCACCCAGGACACGGTACAAGACTGTCCAGCTGTGTGGGGTTTGTCTGAGCCAAGCTGCTTTGCATGAGACTAACAAACTGCCCACTTGGGCACCACAGGCCAGACCTTCGCCTAGTGTAACTTAACATCACTTGCTGCCCACCCTCAGTGATATGCTTAGGTATATTCACAAAGGATGAATTTATTGCCTTTTTTACCTTTTTAAATTGGTTCCTGAAAAGCAGAACAAAACGTGGCTTCTCAGCAGAACAAAATCAACAAAAAGGTGCACTTCTGTCACTTGAAAATAGTGACAGTTTTATAATTGCATGTTCATACAAAAAAAGGCTTAACTGTAATTTGTAATTTTATTGTTGAAATAAAGGACTTATTTACAGAGAGTTACGTTACGCTTTCTAAATGGAGTTTACTCCAAAAAGAGATCTACAGCAATCGTTAGAATAAATCATACCCATCACATAATAAAATGCTGTCCCTTGCTACTACAACAGTATAAAAAGACATTTTATCAATCATTATCTAGCGGATTAAGCATCTGCTATACTTCTTTCTTCTTCAGTATTAGTGGACCTACATTATCTCCTGTTAATTCATTGTGCTTGTTGTGGGAGCCATCACAGACAGGGAACTGGAAGAAAACATAGACGAGGGATTAGTATAACTCTGTACAGCAATTGCATGGTGATTTTTATACTTCCTGTGCCAAGAGCACTTTGATAGCACTGCCAGCTCCTCCTACTATGTCGCTTTTCAACATCAAACTCCCTGTCTCTTATCAGACACAGGACACATGTTACTAAGGAAAAAAAAAACCCTGCTAACAGATAACTAAGTTTGTGAGGTCATAAAATTGCTGTTCTTAGACACAAAGTAAGAACAAAGCCTATTCCATGAAAGAACAGGAAGCAAAGCAGCCATCACAGCCACAAATGTTTTAAGGTTTATTGTGGAACTAGTAAAAGTGCTCTTAATAGATTTAATCATTTGCAACCAGAAAGTGCTCTTTTTAAGGAAAACTGAAATATTTTGCTGAAGTGATTATTCTGAAGGGAGAACAGCTGAGAGGGTTTCTTAGGTCCAGGGCAGATTGTTTTGTTAAAACAGGAAAGCATTCAGTCCAGAGAGGACAAAACCAGAGCACAGTCAGGACATTCAAAAGAAATTGAAGGCAGGTGAAAAAATACCCATGTATATCTAGTTGATCTGGGGGATACGGTCTATCTAAACCAGTCGTCTACTGGCTGCTCTGGACCAGATCATGGGGATATGCTCTCCCTCACCAACACAGGTCCAGCCTTACTTTCATTCTAATATGAACAACTTCCTAAGCACTGTTTTTGCAAAATAAGGAGTAGTTCTCTTCTAATTAGTTGCAATGTATCTCCAAATATTAAACAAGGCTTGCTTGGTTTTAATCTACTCACAGGTGGTCACTCTGTGTTTCTAGAAAAAAAAACTACTGTGTTTCTTATAAGTTTCTACAGTTTCTTTCTGCATGTAGACAGGTTTACAGTGGAGAAAAATAAGAACTGTGCCATTCTCAAAAAACAGGAACATGTTCCACCTCCAGAGAAAAGCAACAGGTCAACATATAGCAATTCACCACTGAAGCACTGATAAAAATAAGCAAGTTTCCATCTCTAATCCTAGTGTCTTACCGTCTTAGAACGCCAACACCTGCAGTAAGCTTTAGTGAGGCACAGATCTTCAATGTTTATTTCATTCACTACTTTTGGATTTTCCTTCTGGATCTTGAGGTTAATCAAGCTATCCTTTTGCTGTTTCTTCTTGGGGAGGAACGGACGAACAGCGAGGTAGCCGAGCAAGGCCAGCACACCCAGAAAAGGCAGTAACCGCAGCCATTCTGAAACTAAAGACAGGCAGAATTTAGACTGGCTCTTCACACCACTTCAGTATGGTGCAGCACCAGCTACTCTCAAATGACTTAGGCTTAGGGTAGAGAATGGGGCTGCTCAGTCAGCAAGGCTCTGACGGCAAACAAGGCTCTGTGGGTAAGCCTTAAGGAGAAAGAAGACCCAGATTAAAACCTGGGTTTGACTGTAGCCAAGGTGAAAATCTGACTCCTAGAATTTCATCTGAAGTTTAATTTTAACACTCTAGAAGATGACTCAATGGAAAAGAATAAATCCAAAACAAATAAAAGATGTAGTGAAATGAAGAACCCTAAAATTACAGGGGTTCTGCTCACCTGAGGTAAACCAGCGCTGTGTACTAGCAAACTGAGCATGATTACATGCGGTAAGTATACTCAGTACCACTATCTTCGCATTCTGTATATGAGGAACTATACAGTATGTTTTGTAATTAACTTTCTAATTGCTTATTTCAGATTTTTAGCTTCTTGTAGTTTTCCTCATTTTATTTGTCCCAAGTTTTTTTAGAAACTTTTGGTAGAAGTTATACAGATTATTAGATAAGCACTAGCAAAACCTTCACCAATCTTTTTGGTTTCATTTTTCAGAGCTCTCTTTGCTCAGGGATCTGCAACCAGTTTCTACAATACACAGAGAAAGAAAGAGTCCTGAGATCAGGTAGGTCAAGCTCCAGAAAATTGCTTTTTACCAAGCCGAGGAACTTCTTTTAAGTACACATAAGAGATTCAAGTACCCTCTGGAGACTTAGCTGCCTTGCTACATCATTATAAATAGTCTAGGCATACTGGTGAGAGAAAGACTTACTGGACTTTAAGAAATTAATCAGCACCTGGCATAAGATCTATATATATATTAAAGGTGGATCCACTTTTCCAGGAAACATGCTGTGACAATACTCCAGTGTAATTTAAGCACCATGGTACAATAAAGGAGAGAGCATTTTTCTAAATTTCTGGAAAATACATTAAATCTAAACATTCATATAGAAATGGAAGAGAGTTTAAAAATATTTTAAAATGAGAAACAAGGAAGTGTAATGATCTGGAGCACAAATAGCTGCACAAGCACTTCGTAAGCGAAGACACTGTAATCTAGTTCCTCTTTTCAATGATTTAGGATCAGAACATAGCAAAATTTTGTTCTACAGTTTGTTTTGCGAGATTAAGATGTATAAGAAAGGAAATGCAATAAAGCAGGCTAAGGATGCTAGGTAGGTTGTAGCTCTCAGAAGTTACATTATTCTGTATATCTTGATTTTATTTGTAATAATAGAACACATGTTCATGCTAATACTTTTCCAGTTAGAACACAGTGGCTTTTTCTTAATAATTTGAATTTTCTGGAAGCACACTATGTAATTAAAATACTTTGTGGGACTAGTTTTATGTTCTTTGAGTTTTCTATAGCCTTTGAAGTGAAAAACCACACTTATTGCATTTATCTGGGAATGCACTACAACTATATAAATGCTAAAGGCACTGCCAGAACCTTCCGTAGTCTTTCCACACCTGCACTTGCAGCAGTCCCTATGCATAACAATTGATAAAATTTGCTAAGTCACTGCAATAGACTGATCCCTGTTGCCCTTTTCTCAGTTCCCCCAACGTGCTATAAGCCCTAAATAATAACAATTAACACTGAGATACTTGAACTTTTTCAGGTACACAAAATACTGAGTTCCATGGACAGCAGCACCTGCTTGTCTTTTGTATCATCACTGTTCCAGAACATCAATAGAAATCCAAATGCACTTTCTGACCTTATGTGAAGGACTGACTTGGAACGTGCTTTAGAAGAGAGGAAAAATATTTGGTCACTGAAAAAAATTTCCAAATTGCGTATCCAACCTGACTGTTGGCAAAGAGGTGGATCTCTACAGAGCTACTCTGAACTCCAAGACAGAACAGACGTTCCAACAGGTGCACCATAACCAGAAGCAGGGCACCCATGAAGTGTGTGATGAATACAACTGGGCTAAGATTGACACATAAAAAGGAAATAGCTCACATCAGAATTAAACATCATTAAGAGAGACCAGCAACTAAACAGCAAGTGGCATCTCAATACAGCTTGAAATTCCCTGATGTGACAAAAAAACAAAATTGGAACAGTAGTCACGTCTATGGGAGACTGATAACCAGTTGGGTTAATTCAAATGAAACAGGAACATGACAGCTGTAACCTCTGAGAAAGGAAATTGGAAACAAACAGGAATAGGAAGTACCAGGATATTATTATCATGGTTATTATTTAATATTTGTATCATGCTAACTGCTGATAAAGAGTTCTGTCCTCACTAGCCAATATGATTTCTTTACATATTTCTAATCTGGGAGTCTCTGGAAAGCCCCCAGTTACACTAATCATAAACTGACTTGTTATTGCCAGAAGACTGCCAGAAGCTCATACTTTCAGATTGAAAAAAACCAACATGACCACGCTTCTAGGGCATGAGAGACAAGATACTGTCATAAAGTAAAAAAGTCATAGATCTTTGGACTGGGTGGGTGGGGATGGGAGAAAAGCTTCACCCAAACTAATGCAATGGTATTTTCCTACAATTGTAATCTGCTCTGTGTTTTTGAAGCCATTCATACCTTTCTGAAGTAGATGTAAGGCAATTCACAAGACTGTTTATTTTCACAGCTGATAACTCAGAATTCAGCAGTTACATTGATTCTGGAGATTCTTTATCAGTTCTGCTGCATGGGAAGAGGCAGTCTTTGGAGCCAGAAATGGAGAGTAGAGTATCGAAGAGGTTAGTCTTCAAACTTGACTTGTGTTAGACAGAGATCAATCCCAAAGAGAAGTCCTGGAAAGTATCAGGAACATCACTGAAACAGGAATGCCCAGAGAATTCCAAGAAACTGAGGCCACAGACCACAGGCCACAGTTAGATTTTCAAGGAGAGGTTGTCTTAACTTTTAGTCCAAGAGTAACAAATCAAAAAAAAAAAAAAAAAAACCAACCAAAAAAACCCCCAAAAAACATCCCGCATACACTGTGAACAGAAAGGGACTGGCCAGCCACTGACAATCAAATCAAAGCAAGTGGTCCCTGCTTGTCTTTCACCAACTACTCCTTTGATATCTTTCACTTTGATTCATGTTTTAGCTAGTTTCTGTGGAAATGACCCTATGCAGACCCAAAAGCAGCTTCTTACAGTAACAGCTCAACTGCAAGCCAGAATTTTAACCGTATTAGCTACCAGTCAAAATGAAGATTGGAACTGTGATTGTATATTCTCTAAACTGACAAAATTCTTCATGCAAATTCAAATTACTTACTCAATTACATTCACTTCAGAACTAATAAGCAGTTCTACCCTAACCATTTTCTGTTGTTAATTTGCGTCTCTTAAGGGTGTTCTCATTACTACAGAAACAAAACATAAAGGACTCCATGCACCATTTCAATATGTCTATTAGCTTATTCAGCAGGTATGAAGGTAGAGAGGTGATAGTCCTTTTAGCGACATAGCACACTTTAAATAAAAGCCAAAGCTTTTAGGTTAGCAAGCCACTCTGCAAATGACAAATTCATTGTTGAAATGGGTTCTGAAGACTCCGTTATCATGGTATCACCCTTCTTTCCCTCACTACTGTAAAAGATGATCCACGAAACTGACCTCTTCCTGCCTGGCAGTTTGTTACATTAAAGTCCCTCTTAGTATGTAGGCCAAGTGTAAGACAGCCCACACAGGACTGTGTCATGTTTATGGAAAGAAGACTAGAGCACCTGGATTCTTACATAAACCTTGAAATTCTGACCACATGCTATTTTGAGGTTAACATCTATGCCGTTTTAATAACATGCACCAGGATAAAAAGCAACACCAGCATGAGACAACACTGTTCATTTCAGCAAACTTGAGAAGGGAAGGGTAAAGCAGCTATGACAAGAAACTCAAAGAGGCTTCCAAGCAGCAGCAGCGCGACAATTTGGATATCCACTTTCAAACCCAAGGTCAAACATTCTGTCCTTCCTTCCTCCCTCATTGCTTTTACCTTCAGAAGTTTTGCACTGGATGTTAACAGTCTTCCTCTCTCCAAGCAAGCAGTCTTCCGTTGTGATTTGGTGAGCTCATGACAGACAACAGGTGTCTCAAGATTTTTCATCAGCGCACTGTACAATATCCCATACAAAAGGACCCTCCCTATACTTTTGGTCTGTTTCTACAACTGATGCACTACAGGAACTGAAGCTGCATCTGCCTGGAAGCTAATGAAGGTTCACAGAATCAATAAAAGAGCTAACAAGAGAAGCACTGCACTGTTTCAGATTCAAGTTCTGGCCTGCTTTTGCGAACAAGGTCTATGCTAGTGAGTGTTTATAGTTTATAGAACTTAGTTGCTGACTAAGTTCAGTAGATGCCACCAAAGGACAAATACTAACGCACTTGAAATGTTTAAAGATCAGTATTATTTCTCACCTTCCAAAAAGAAGCAAAGAAAAATGCTTGACATGTTTGATACGTCATTTGCCTAAGAATATGCTCCTCTGTAATTTGTAGTAGTAGTAAACACAAAAAAGAATATTACCCTAATCTTCTCTATTGTGTAACAGTTGACTAACAGTAATTCAATAGACACGATCCTCTACGTTGCTGCTGCAAAATAACTCCCAGAATTGGGAGTCCCCTGCTCTTAGAGGCTTATGACTTCAGGACAGACAGACTAAGACCACAACAACAATACAGAAGAGGCGGCATTTGCTGAAGGAATCTGGTTTACTCAGATGAAACTTTAGACTGACAGCAGCTCTGAGTGCAGGTAAGTACAAAAGTCTTTAATGAGCAAGAAGGTTTCAATGACTTTCAATAACTTTTAAGCACTAAGAGAGAATATTTTTTTTAATTTAGGTGCCTAGGACATGGTATCCTATGACTTCCTTTCGAAAAGCCTCACTTTGTTGCATTTACTCTATGCCATAACCTTAAGCCCCTTGTACAGTTTTGCTGGTTTTTCCTCCATTTTCATTCATATCCACCTTAAGAGGAAGATATATGACAGCAAATATTAGTCTAGTCTAGCTGACTGTTGAAAAAAAATGAAAAAAGTGCCAAAATGTTGTCTCTATAGCTATGTATTTTTAATTGTACCTCCGTTTCCCCTTTTTAGAGTGTTTAGCACAAGACCAGTCGAAGAAATCACTAAGAACTACAGGCAGTGGATTTTTTCAGGTACGCTCATTAAATCCTACCAGGTCTCAAAGCAATTTCTGATGTGGTTCTTTCTTTTACATATAATATTTTTGAAACTGATATTTCACATGTTTGGTCTCCACTTAAGGTTTCAGTTGTTTGCTTCTTGCCCTCCCTCCAAATACAAGGAAGTACCTGTCAATGGGGTAAATAACATGACAGCAAACCGGTTCTCCCCCACTGAGCATTCTATTAAAAAAAAAAGTTGACCAGAGGTTTTCAGAATAGATTATATTACAACTAATAAATACAGAGACTGCACAAATAATCCAGTTACAGAAACGTATGTTTGGACAAGTGAAGCAAGACAAGATTAAACTCAAGCATTACTAAGCTTAACAAATTTTACGTACAAGTTGTGGTTAAAAGGGCAATGACTTAAGTAGGAAACTGCCAAATGCCAGAAATATGAGAAGTGGCACTGTTTTGTAGCTTATTGTATCCCCTTCCTCCCAACTTTGTAGCAGCTGAATTCTCTACTCGGTAAATATAATTAACAGCATTTTCAGATGAGAGATTAGTCGCAGGGAGAGAAGAATGGTTCATTTAAAACAGGTTTCCTTGTCATGCGAAAGATAATGGGACTTTAAGTGTACAAGCAGCATAAACATGCTCGGAAAAAAGTACTCAAACCTGTTTTTAAATAAATTGTGCCTGTTCTAAATTAAATCATTTTCCAGCACTATTAAAGTCATATAGCTTAGTGCTACAAGATAAACATAGAAGGTTGATTCTACACTTTGAAGACTTTTTCTATTTCCAGAGAGTTTCTGTTAGAGCATTCCTCTTGTTTATTATTGCCAAACTAATCTTGTCATTTGACACTAATTAAGGTTCTGCCTGTATTATCACAGCCGAGCCTGGCCTCAAATAGTTCCAGTTTGCAAAGCACTGAAATGCACTGAACACCTAAAGAATTTGCTAGTATTTAGTTTTCTTTCTTGTTCGCTCTGTGATAAGGCTATGATTCACAAATAGGTATTTTCACTCCCTCATCCAGAACATACTTCTAAAAATGGTTAAATAAAACCCCCTAACTTTGTGTATGCAGCAAGCTCCCAGAAACAGATCCATTTTTTTAAATCAGTATAGACGCTCTCTTTAAGCTTTTAAGCAAATGAAGAGGCAGTGTTTTAGGCCTTCAGCTAAAATCCCATCTTCTGGATGTGCACGGCCTCTGACTTGCTGGTACTTGCACGGAGAGGAGTTTTAAGTACAGTGCAAACGAGCTGGGGCCGAGGAGCCTGTTACGTTTTACTCTATCACTACGTTTTACTCTGACTTATCATCTACCTCACAGAGCATCTTAAACATCTGGTCGGATAATTTTCCTGCTGAAACACTTCAACGGCGATTTAATGTTTGGGGTTCCCCCCCCTCTGTAACAGTTAGGTAACTTGTTTAGCACGGCCGGGAGAAAGCGAGCGATGCCTGGAGCCAGGAGTGGAAGTCGCAGCCCGACCACGGGACAGGCCCGGGGGATTCGCCGGAGCCCAAGCGGGCGGCAGCGTCCATACAGAACCGCGCCCGGCCGACCCGGCCCCGCCGCGCCCCTCACGCCACCCGCGGGCGACGGAGCGGGATGGGGTTCACGGCCGCCGGGCCCCCCCCGCTGCCCTCACTTACCTGTGAGGCGGATGAAGCCGCCGACGCTCTCGGGCAGCGGCAGGCGCTTGAGGTACGCGGGCAGCTGGACCTTGACGATGCGGGCCAGGCTCTCCAGCACCATGGCGGCGGCCGTTGGGGCGGGAGGGGAGAGCGCCGATCCGCCAACCGCCCCCGCCGCGCCGGCCCGCGCGCGTCCCCGGAGCGACTCCCGCCGCGCATGCGCCGCGGGGCGGGGCGACGCCACGCCGGTGCCCGCCCTGCGTGCGCATGCGCTGGGAGCGCCAGCCCGCTCCCCTCCGCTCGGGCCGCGCTTCCGACGGGCGCCGCGGGGGGGCGCTGCCGCGCGGGGGTCGGGAGGGCTGCCGCCGCGAGGCGGCGCGCGGGCGGTGCCGGCCGTTACAGCCAGGAGGGAGCGGCGGCGCGAGCGGCGCCCGGTGGGCAGCGGGGCCGGGGCGGGGAGAGACCGGGAGAGCCGGGCCGAGGAGAGGCGGACCGGGCCGGGGTGAGGAGAGCCGAGCCGGGCCGGGGAGAGACGAACCGGGCCGTGTGGGGTGGTGGGCGCGGGCCGGCGCCGCGGCCGGTGGCAGCCAGCAGGGCGCCTCCTGAGTCAGCCGCTCTCCTGAAGGCGGGGGGGCGGGGGGGGGGGGTAAATGGCCGGCCTGCGGGTCTGTGGTGATGTCCGGCTGGTCGCTTGGGCCTTGCTTAGCCTGAGCAGGCCTCACTCGAAGGTACAGCCAGGGAGGTGAAGGAGTGCGACTTTAATAATGTGTGGCCTATGATTTATAGGCTATATATGACCTGTCATCACCCTGTTGTGTTAAAGTCGCATTTCATGTTGACAGTCTTAAAAATACTGAAGTAAAAGACTGAAATCTTTTCTTCATATGAATGATATTTTTCATATGGTATCATAACTCTTCAGAGGTGGGATAACGTGACTGCTGAGAGGTTTAATATTACAGGGAGAGGCCTATCCGCCTCATGTTTGGCAATAGTTTGCACAGAACAAGCTGTATCTCTGAGCACGTTATTTAATTTTACTTCATATTATGTCAAGGAGACTGGTCATTTTGGCATAGAAAATTGCCCCTGTTTAGCCAGGTGAAAAAATGGGAAGTATGCAGCCGTTCCAGGTCAATTTAGACAATCCAGCCAGACCTGAAAACTCTTGCGTTAGTCCCTTGGTCATGAGTCCAACACCATTTGGTTCAAGATGCTTTGCTACTGTGAGTGAATCCATCCAGTGCTAATAGCTTATAGCACAGAGCACAAGCATCTTCAGGAAAGCTGAAGCAGCGCAATCCTTCTACAAGACGTATCTCCTTCCTTCCGTGATCTTGACTGGAGCACAGTTCTCTCCTCCCTCAGTGTACAGAAACCACACCATATCTGCCCACATCAACTGCGCACTTTTCCTGCCAGGCCAGAATTGGTAATTAAGAAGTTTGGGGGTAAGTTAATAGGGTTGAGCAAAGCAATGAAAGAGTATTTATGTGTGTTTGAGTCAGAGGAACCCACTGGTCTGTCTTTGGCTGAATCTACTCAGAAGTCATGTTTGCCTTGCCTTGGCTAGGATATACGAGCCCAGTGCTAGATGTCTTTCACTAGTTTGCTTTAATGATCAATTCAGGATAATCTTAACCAAAAGTTAAAATCACCATAAAGAACTAAGGCAAAAAACCAAATACTGGAAGCCAGGTTTAAGACAAACAAATCCAGCTTGTTTGTGCTTCTGGGCTGAATATTACTTTCTACCTGTGACCCTACATTAACACTTCCTCATGAATCATCTTGTTTAGCTAGCAAGAATATTCCTGTGATCTCAGAGTATCTTAGTTCCCTGCCTCAACTAAATTTATCCTTGTAATAACTATGTCTGATGTCCTAAGATGATTCCTTCTTGTGTAGGCAAATGCCTGCTATTAGACAAGATAATGAAAGAGCAAAAAGCTTGATTATTCTGTAAAGATTACAAATCAGATGTCATGATGTAACCTTGTTTGTGAAACTTTCTGAGGGAAGAATACATAAGGCTGAAGACACTTAAGGTATCTGAATCAAACAACTTCACATTGAAGTTGAGAGCCTTTCCTTCCCTCCTCCTCCTCTTCTTCTGCTCTTCCAGCCTTCTCTGGAGGCTAGCTGTGATACTGGGAGCACAGCTGACGTTTCACTGAAGCTCCTGAGCCCTGCTGTGCTGCCTTTGATCAGTGCTCCACTCAGCACACTGCTAGACAATCTGCACGTGTTGCAGAGAAGAACCGTTCTCACTGCGCCTTGCCTGTCTGCATAGGTATCAGTTGACATGAGTGACAAATGGTTTTGGTATATGAAAGGTTGAAGTCATAGATTTGGAAAAACTATAAAGAAAATGAAGCCTGAATGAGATTCTTAACTGAAGGGGAGGCAAAAGATGGTCTTTAGAAGTCCAGTTTGAACTGGGGCTCAGGAGATGTGTGTTTCACTCTCCAACCTGGCCGCAGACTTCCTGTCTGACTTAAGGGGAAAAATGTAAGCTGCAGACTTGCTCAGTCCTGCAGAAGAGAATATGGTTTTAGGCAGTAGTCCATCTTCAGAGACCACATTACAGGGTCAGAACTTAAGATCAGTCAACATCAGGAGGTTTACCGGGCAGGTGTGACATCTTCCTTCTGTTACACATTTAACACCCTATGTGGACATTCTTATTCCACAGGCAGATTGCTTCTTCAGGATTTTATCAGCATCCTTTTCAACCTTACCTCAAATCTCAGTGCTGTTGGGCATCTGGAAAATTTTCTAGCTTTTGGGGGGAGAGGAATATGCAACAATTCATTCTTGCATATTTAGGTTGTTTGTGAACTGTTAAAAAGTAGAGATTGTCTCTGCTTATGCGTTTTGTGCTGAATTTGGTCACTGAAACTCGTATTGGGTAGGATATATAGGAGTCACTGCAATAAAAGTAACAGCAGAAAAAGCCCAAGCATAGACATTTGAACAGAACCTAGGTCATCGATACTGAGATATGATTATCACTTTCAGCAGCAGGTGTCCTCTATCACCGGGATTTTTCTTCTAGCAGGAACATTACAGATAAGATGGAGCCCACACAAAGAGATCTCATAGTTAGTACTAGCTCTGGTCTTTGACATGGAATTCCCAAATACAGGCCAAGAGAGAACCAGCCCAATTAACTTACTACTGTGCATGTTTTGATGAGAATAGTGGAAAAGTTCGTGGCGCAGATGCAGATCATGTTTGGCGGAGTTTATTCTGCCAAGCATAATGTCACTAAAACATAGCTGCATCAGTCCAGCTTGCCATAGAAATAAGAGTTGCCTTCAGCATCCACAAGCTGGTTGGTCCTGGTCCAACAGACTGAGCATAGGTGAAAAGAAGCTGGTTGTGTTCCTCCTCTTGTTACCCTTCAAAAATTGCTTGATTTCCCTGTGCCTTTAATTCAGCTGTAAAATGAGATAATACTTACCGGTCTGTCTAAAACACTAAGATTTGTAAAGGAAAAGAACATTTATAAATTATTTTATTTTACCAAGCACACACCAATAAGGATAAAAGATGAAAGGTTCTGAGGTAACAGACAGTCCTTCCATGTCTAAAACAAGCCTAAGTAGCACAGTAATTTGCTCAGCACTCTTTCATGGTAATGAGCTTTTCTCTCAACAGGATGTCTCGTGTTGTTAAAACCATTTTCTTGGAATTGGCATTGCCATTTTCCATAGTGAGTGCCTGGAATAATCTCTGCAGCAGGCAAAAGTACTGCTGTCAACTAAAAACTATGCTGTCACCAAAGGGCTGGCTTCCATGATCAGCAAACACAAGCCTCTGTCTGGGAGGAAGATAGATCTCTCCCTTTGTATTCGAATCATTTCACAATGGGGTTTGATTAGCTGCTGTTCCTGCTGTATGCAAAGATCTTTCTCTCTTCCACTTCCCCAAAGCAAGCAAAATCATTACACCCCAGAAGGGCTGTAGGAACTGCAATTCATTTCATGCGATGTCTCCATCACTTAGTTATGCAGCACTGTCAACACCCAACTATTAAATAATTGAATCTCAAAAAATAAGGAGACTGGCTTAAAAATGTAAACCATAAGACCATATATAAAAAGTTACTTTCCTCTATTTTTTGCTTATGAACATTGCATGCAGGTTAGGTTTTCATTTCTTATTTTTACGTCCAGAGGCTTAATTGCTTTTAGAAGAAAGCTGAGATTGTCATGCTTTCACTTGACTCTGAGACCTGGCACCTTAAGTGGCTTCTGCTGGTGTTTATTGAAAATACCTACTGTTCTGTGGTGGGCAAAGTGTTCAAGAGAAAAATGAGTTAAGGAAACAAATCACATTTATAATGGAATCAATAGGGTAATTTTCTGATAGTATAATTTTCATATTATAAAATTACTACTAAATTACCATGATACTACTTTCTAATCTAACTAATGTCCAAGAATTTTACAATGTAACTGTTATGTTTTGAAAGCAGGTGCTATTGTAATTGCCTAAGTAACTGCAGTGTCCTACTATTAGCATGTATTATTGTTGAATTTTAAAATTCCCTTTGGCTTAGAATGCTATTATTGTCACAGATTGTAGCGAATTAATTTGTGAAAAGAATGAAAACAGGAATGTAAAGAAAAATGGCAAGAGTTCTAAGAACTGGATCAAGTTCCAATATGGCAACTTCGTGCATGAGAGAACAGAGCAGTAGACACTGTTTTTATTTATTCAAGAAAAATACCATGCTTTGATCTCTCAGCCGGGGGTTTAACATTTTAATTTCTTCTTCTGACTACTACTGCTGGGGAGTGGAAAATGTTACCCATGAGTTGGGTATGAAACAAAGTTGAAGAAAACCCCAACTCAAGAAAGAATACATATATTCAGTGCTAACTTCCTAGATACCCCCAGATAAAGTTCTGTTACTTTTTACGTACATTGTTTGTTTTTTCCAAGCTGGAACTGTCTTTTTATGCTTGGTTAGCACTGTTTCACAGTAGTGGTTTCTCCAGCTACTATAATATTTGCAGAAATAGCACAAGATGAAACTATGAATGTCCACTTGGTTACACTAAGTTACTGCTTTCTGCCTCTATTTAAAGCATAGACAGTAACAAGTTGTATGACATGAAACTATTGTAAGCAACACCAGTCAAGTAACACTAATGATGCACAAGGAAGTACACAGTAAATGTAATATTGCAGTGAGTTTTAGATTTTGACCCATTACATGAATCATCCAGTCTTTCCATCGACGTTAGGTAGCTGATCCGATATGCACTGCCCATGAGGATCCAGACTGCTCTGATCGCTGGTCACATACAGACTTTCACAGATTTGGAACTTTATTGGCTTCCAAGGAATTACTAATTCACAACAGTTTTACTCAAATCAGAACCAGTATGCTTAGGATTCACTAGTATGTTCATAAAAGACCAAATACATTACTGATTTGTGGCAGGTTCTGCCTGGCTTGTTGCAATAAACCAGGCTGCAAAATCCCCAGATTGTCTCCTGGGAGGAAGCTGCAGTGATGGAAAACAGATACATCCTCCTCTACACTAAAGGACCTACAGAGGACAAAGCCGACATAATCTGGGAAGTATGCGCTGCTAAATGAACAGATGCGAACTAAAACCACTATCAAAACACTACAAGCCGCTCTCTTATGATGGGAATTCCAGGGAAAAAAAAGCCATATATATGTCAATATATTCTCATCAGGGGACCACTCACCATTCCCTTTTAAACTGCATTGATCTTTGCTATCAGTGAAGACTATATCCTTGAGCAGGCAACTAAGGGTATATTTGTTGCCTTAGTACTTTACTCCCTTGACGTAATAGCTGTCACTGAAAGATATTTCCTTCATTTTGGAAGGCAAAGGTGAGAATGCTACACGACCAATTCCTGTGACGCAATGTGCATTCGTTGGCAGTGGCTAATTATAGCACAGAAAAACTACCAGCTTCCCCTGCCGAGGACAGAGTACATGATCTCTGCAATATGACTGCACTCCGCTCTTAAGTTCTTCCTGTGTCACGATGCCCACTGACACTGCAGTAAAACAGCAGTTTATCATTCATTCCCAGGCTGCTGTGTAACAGTGCTGTGGAGATTTCTGAGCCTGTCTCCCCTTTTCAAGGCTAGCCAGGTCTGGCATTGACAGTAACCCGTACTCCTTCTCTGTCATCTCACAAGAATAAAGAAGAGCAAAACCAAAAAACCCCAAAACACCGCGCCTCTTCAATTTCAGGCAACAAATATATGTATAACGGATGGAGATGAAAGCAGGGAAAAAGTAGCTGTCTTGATTCCAAGGCAATGATGTAGAATAGTACTACAGCAGGTAAATAAGATTCCTATCGCCTCTTTTATGCCTCTCTTAGTAATGCTTTTTCTTTTCTACTTTTTCTAGGCACTCCCTGTCCTCTGGACTGCAGGTCAGCTATAGCACAGCACATTTCCAGATGTAGGTAGTTGGCTATTCCCTGGAAGATTTATAAGTTACTTTCTCACTTACTTTTCAAGACATTGCCAGAATTTTATATAAATTCTGTACTTCACCCCGGTACGGGGAGCAGTAAGCTCTGTAAATACATTTTTTTAAAAATAAGTTTCTTTTTTCCCTTTGAATCAGCAGAGAAAGCAACGAACACAAAAAGCAGGATATAAACATATCACCTCAAAGTTTACAAAACTTACTTTACAGGAAATGTAAGCCTAATAACTGTGAAAGGTAAAAATCAAATGAAATGTAAATACATGGTAATTAAGAGGCATTCATCTTGAACAACATGCTAGGAGAGTGCTTTTGGAAACTAGGAAAAGATCCTAGTGCCCCTTTTTTTTAGAACAGAAAGTCTTTTATGAAAATTAGCCTTGTCATAGGTGTCTATAGTTAATTTATTAAGATGCTTGAGAATGTTTTAAACTGCTTCCCCAAGAGGAATTAAATTATTTTTATTCAGTTTCTTTACACTTTTATGTGAGTTATTTTGACAGCTTCAGGGACAGAAATGTTATAATTATTCAGAAAACAGGTACGGTAGAAATGGATGCTGCACATAGTCCCTCAAATTGCCTCTCCAATATGGTTTGATACTGTCAAATATCCTGAATGATGTAAGGGTAAGCATATCATTTAGTCTCCAAGTACCTGAGTCTTCCATGCCTAATTGCAGCAGTGTTTCTTTTTCTAATGTGGGAGTTAAACAGAGATCATAAAATCATTTAACATAGGCCTCCAAATAGTCAGGAAGGACTAAGGAATTATCTTTTTCCCTGTTAACTTGAATTTAAATCACTCTGACTGAGAAAATTAGTATGTTGGATCCCACTACCAACTCCTTAAGCCAGTATTTTTGAGTTGTTTTTTTTTTAAGATGATGTCCCATTATCCAAAGCAAAAAAATAAAATTGCAGCCCTCATTGTCTTTATAAAAATGAATTAACATCTGTTGCTTGTAAAAGTGACAAATCTATGTAATATTTCCTGAAAGGCTGAAAAGCATCCTTGACCTTGAAGAATAAAAATCTCCAGGAGTGCAGAAGCTATAAAGCCTTTGCTTTATAATTTGCAAAATTTTCAACAACTTGCCAACACGTGACTGTGTTTCATGACTACTGTGTGTGTCACAACCCACCCTCTCAGAAATACTGCCCTGATCCATCCCCCTAACCATAATGATGAACAGTGTAATAACTGGATAATTTCAGTATTGGTGATTTAGAGTCATCAAGAATATTTCCTGAATTACAGTGTGACAGCAAACAAGAATAATATTCCTTTCTTCTAAGAGATATATTTGGCTGTAATTACCTGGATATTTGAGGTCTAAGCAAGCTCTTGGACATCTTGTGGTTAACTGGGAGATATCAAAAACTGAAAAGATCAGCCAAATCGTTAAAGATGAGGTTGCTCAAAAGGACAAAACGAAAAGCGAAATGACTCCTAGTACCACATGATAGTTGACTAGTTAAATCCATTGTCTAAATACACGGCATATACTCCTGTCAGTTCAAAGACAAACAGAATAAACAAACTAAAAAAACCCCTGAAGTATTTCTGTGGACTTTCTTATTTACTTAAATCATTATTTTAAATTAAGTCCATACAGCATCAAACAATTAAAACACTTCAATCTACAAGACTATGTAATAATTTCCCCAGGGAAACAGAGCATTATTTTATATAAAAGAGAATTTGGGGGGGGGGGGGGGGGGGGGCAGGGAATGTTCTACAAGGAAAAAAAGCCTCTAAATGAAGAGTGACAGAAAGTCAACCTGCTACCTCTGCTGAAGTGTAATGTTTATTAGTTACAAATATGTGAATGATTCGCCAGCAGGACTGCCTCAGAAGAAGCAGGAATGGCCAAGAAAGGTAGCTTGCTGCAGGCCATTTGGGAAGCCAATGGTACTAGGGCTCCTAACTCAGAAAGGGTCCCTGGCCCAGGTCTTCTGGAAGCACTGGCTGATCTCTGTGGGGAAACCTCCTAAGATAAAAGGTGGTTTATACTTCAGTATAAAGTATGCTATCAGTGTCCTGATTAGCTCAGGCAGTTAGACTAATTCCCTGTAACTCCTAATCAACGAAAATTGTACTTAAATGTAGCAAGCCAGGTGAATGGAAGCCTACATTTCAAATCAATCAACGCAATATGTTGTGAAGTCTGAACAGCCTTGCCTATATTAGTGAAGCTATAGCATAGAGCTATATGGTAGCTAGCCTGTTTGAATAATTAACTTTAATCCTTAACATTTTATCTGGATTAGCAACTTTTACAGTGTATTAGGTACACTGGTCAAATCACTTGTTAAACCCAAACACTCCTCAAAGGTTGTGGCTTGCTTAGTGCATTTGCATCCTGGAACAAGCATTGGAGGAGCAACCGAATTAGGGTGGTCGAAATCTGACTGGTAATCAATTACCTCAAACTAATAAAAACAGACATATCTTGAAAATGATTCAGAGAGTCCTTTGATGTCTCCTTTAGTAAACACAATAGGCCAAATTAAGAACTGCTGAAAACTACCATAAGAGCTTGGTCATTTTCGGTAACAGTGTAACTCCTACAGATTTAGCATGCAGTCTGAAGGCAGCCTGAGGGGTCAAAAAACAGGTATAACAAGGAAAAGCAACCACCTCTAAAGGGATGGGGTAAAGTAGGTCACCACTAAACACCTTTTTGAGGAGATCTCCAACTGATGTACCCTGGCCTACTGAAATTGATGAAACTCCGATTTGCTCCAGAGAGGAGTTTCACCTGCTGAATTCAGCCTGTGTTACCTTATTTTAGCAACTGTGACTAATTGCTCAGCCCTTCACACCCCTATTTTAAGATGCTATTTTGCCATGTATGCATATATTATCTATGTTTATTCAGGAATGTAAAGAAATCATACAAAAGAAGAAAACAAAGGTAGTTAGTAACTGCATGACAACAAAACTTTTTGGTTTTCAAAACTGGCATCGTAATTACGCCATGCACGTGCTCATCTGAGTTTCATGCTTCAATACCCATAGGGCTGAATCAGCACAGAAAAGGAACATTCTTGTTGACGCAAACTGCTGCTGACTTGAAAGGAATATCTTTTTCATTTAGATCAAATGGTAGTTTTGCTGGGAAAAAATGAATACTCTGGATGGGTACTAATAAATATCCTGTAGCAATTTTCAGAGATTTTGTTGTTTAGGTCTGTGAAAATAACATAATGAATTTATGCTGTCAGAACTTTATTCTTGTAAAATAGCTCTTATTTTCTGTAAGGATTGAAAGAGAAGAGAAAAATCTTCTTTAACTGAAAGAAAACTATGTTTTCACTTTGAGGCTAAAAAAGTGCTAGACAATGAAGTGCTAAACAAAATCCTGAAGGCCGGGAGATTTTGTGGGGAACTTTGGTCTGTTGATCTCGGTGTAAGTTACTGAAGTATTTTATATTGTGAATCCCACATGACCTTGAGCAAGACGTGAAACCTTAGCATGCCATTATTCAACAAAGCACTCAAGCTTTTCACTGGGACTCGTATCTGGACTTAAATGTTAGATCCTACAACTCCCTACGCAGAGGAGCAACAACTTAAAATGGATTAATGTAGGGACTCTGTGTTTTGCCCATGACCTAGCAGTGAGACAAAAAGCACTACTATACAAAGGAAACGTGGTATAGCTTGGAAATTGTTTCAGTGAGAATGTCAGAGAAGCTGTTGAAGAAACAATGGAAGATGAAGAATTCCAACTGAAGTTGGAATACAAGACAAAAAGTTACGTTTTAGCTAATATTCCTTAGAAAGGTATCTGCTGCCTAACACATTGACCTTGGGCTGGACTCCAGATATGACAGGGTTTTGCTACCTCTTCTTCCTAACAGGAGGAGACATAAAGGTCCCAGAGGTAACAGCCAGGGAACTGAGCACGCAGTACAAAGGCTGTAACTATGACCTTGCTGTCCTTCTTGAAGGGGAGAAGCCCCCATCTGCACAGGAAGGGCTGCTGCTCTTCGGTATTTAAAACATGGATCAGGTGGAACCCAGCGACATCCCCAAACCTGTTTTTCACTGTCATGTAATGGCACTTGGGTTGGCAAATTCAGCCTTTTTACTTGTTGTGTCAAAAAAAAGCCAGTGGAACAATCTTATTTTATCAGCTTTCTTCTGTGATCTTACTCTTTGTGGTCTCCACTGAATCAAAAGGGTCCCCAATAAGGTGAGTTTTGCTCAGATTAAAGACGGATTTGACTGCAAGCTTGATTAATGATAATTAAAGGAAAAACAAGTCGGACAGGATGCTGAAGGAGAAAATTGAGGCCTGGTAATGCATGCAAACAGGGAGAAGCTGCTGTTGTTGTTCATCATCTTAGCACCTTGTTTTCCAGCAGCAGAAGCTGTTGTGTTTTGTCTCTTCCAAACAGGAACTAACAATGATCTACCGGATGGACTAATAAGAAGAATGTCTTGCTTTTGCTGAAGAAATCTATTTTCTTTTCTAAAAAGGAAGATCTTTTTGGAAACATTTTGCATCTTGTTTCCCCCTTTCTTCTCAGATATATGTACGGAATGTTGCTTGGTGTCCAGCGTGTTCGGTTGCTCCACCTGTTTTGAAGACAGGTAGAATAGCATGCTCAAAATGGAAAAATGGCTGGTCTCAGGCAAGTGGAAGTGAAAAACTGACACTGATGTGCAAGCAAGCTACGCTAACCTTTAAACTAAGGCTGGGCTGCTTTTCCCTCAAGTCCCCTCTATGCTGAGGGGAAGTGCCATAACAATGTATCAAGGCAATCTCCGTTCATGCTTGCTCTGCTGGACCATCACAAAGCAGCTGAAGTGGACTGGCAAATTCCGCCTTTGGAGGTTATTGACCACTTGGCTGCACAGGGCTCTGTAACGCCGTACTCAAAAAAGCAAACAAAAGTCAAAGATGGAGTTCAAGTGAGCTGGTCTGTTCTCAGTATCTTTGTGCAAACTGTTTCTTACCGTGCCACATCTACTATTATTTTGCATAATAAACCTCTGAAAATCTAACCGAACTCCACTACCACACAAGGATTAGACATGGTAATACCTCTCTTCTGCCACTTCTGAGGATTAGCTTCAAAAAGCAAATTAAAATGAAGCAAACCCAGATAGACTGGGTAGTTTCACAATAAGTTGCAATGCCCATATTCAGTAACCATCATCTGTGCCTCTTGCATTGGTTATTACTATATGAGGTATCTGTGCAAGTAGCGTTATAGTACACCTGCTACATATGGTAAAGGTGAGAAACTCTTTGTGTATGGCACATCAGTATACTTAAGTTATGAGGCCATACTTGCCTGAGTATTCCTACTGAAGTAAGAAAATACTTAAGTATTTTTACTGCAGTAAAAAATCTATTTGAGTTTCTTTGTTTCCAAACACTGAGGGGAAAATACATGATTTTTACCTCACAATATAAGGAAAAAGAGATGAGAACTGTAACACTCTCCAAGCAGGACTGTGTGCTTTGACTTGCAGAAATGGCCACAGAACTGTTGAGTATGTATCTTGTTTTTCATTGTTACACAAGTCATTAATTTTTATTCTGTTTTTCAAGTGTTTTTAAAAGTAGGTATTTAAATTCACATGTTTGTTTCAAAAAAATGACCAGTGAGTGTCATAAAGTGTTTGTCTAAACAGGTATACTTAAAACAAAATATGCAAACCTGTTTCTGAGCAATGGCTATAAACAAGAGCTATCCAATACATTTTAAATTCTATTTGGGGTCAAATGCTAATAGAGATACTGATTTTAACATGTAACTGTTGAAAGGCACACAAACAGAACTTGATTTACCAGATTAACAATTCCTGTTGTCTTAAATTAGCATGGAAAATTACACAGTCAACAGTATGTTTGTGGTGTTCTTCATTCCTTTCATTACACAGTGAAATGTGAATTGCAACCCAGATCAAAACTCTTAATATAGAGTCATATTAGAGGTCATTAATCTCAAATAATAATTAAAAATGTAGAACTGGAATACTGTTAAGTACCTAAATCTCCTGAGATGACAAACAATAATGAAAAAGTTCAGGAAGTTTGCAAGTGATTTACAAGGCAGAGGAAGATGTCTGTGACAGGAAGATAGACACGCTGGTGATTTGGAGCAGTTTAACACCATCCGTAATCCAAAGCAGGCAAGGAACAGCAAGGTGTTTTTCAGCAATGTTCTTAAGATGATAAGAATATTAATGAAATAGTTTGGGACTATGCTTTCTGAATGTGCTGTTCAGTACAATTAATAAGCAGAAAATGAAGACTACACAAGGAAGTTGCTAGGAATGGTTTAGGTGATCACGGAAAGATAACTGGACCTTACAAGTACAAGGCATTGTTTTCTCTGTAGCCTGTACATGCTATGAATGCTAAAAAGCTATGGCAGCCCTACTACAGTACTCTTTTTAAAATGAAACAAGAACATTGCTCCCCTAATTCACTACTGGCTATTCGCAAGCTTCATACTGAAAACCCGGTTACGCAATCAGGTTTTCTGAATATGCTGCCTTCTCCAGACAAGTAATAATTAGCATCCTAGATAGCAAGAAAACTAACAGTAGTGCAGTAAAGGCACTATAATGAATGCAAACTCGGTTCAGTGCAATGGATTTAGCTAATTACGTATCCATACTCCCTGGAGAGCAAATGCCACGTTTATTAATACGATATATCCCCTCATTACAGCAGAAAGGCAGTCTGGCAATCTTTCTCTGCTTGTTACTTCAGGGAAGCGGAGTAGGAGTCCTTCCCCATGTACCCAACTGCATAAATCGTCACAATTTATTACTACAAGAAAAATGAGCCTAGCTGAGCGATTTGCTGACCTGTACTGCACAAAATAAAGCGCCTCCAAGGAGCTGGAAGCATCACAGAAGGTACCGCTGCAAATTAAAAAAATTATTTGATAACCCTGGCCCTTGCGCTGACAGCCTGTGTTACTGTATCTTCCCTTTGGTGGCGTTTTCTCCCTATACCGAGAAACCGGGTTTGGTTTAGTCGTGCGTGTCGATACACTGCTACAACAACGTTTCCGGGCCCATTACTCTGGCAGCAGGCCTGCGCTCCTGGGCGATGCCGCGCCTCTCCCGGGCAGGCGCAGGCTGCCGGCTGTACGACCGCCACCGCAGCCACAGGGTCGAGCCCCGCTGCCTTACGGCCCTCGCTCCCCGCCGAGCCCCGCGGCGGCTCGGGGTGCGAAGGCGCTGGGGTTCGTTCTTCGAGGCGGAAGAACGCCTGAGCCGCGCTTCCCGCCACGACGCCGCTCGAACCGGCCCCATCCCAGCCGCCCGCCGCGCAGCACGGACAGCCGGGCAGGCGGCAACACGCGCCGCGAGGGGCGGAAAGCGGGGCCGGGCACGGGGGCAGGCGATGCCCGGCGCGGCCCGATGGGGAACGGTGACACCCGCGCAAGCGGCCAGACAGCTGGGGAGGCCGCTTCACGCGCGGAGGGATACCGCGCCGCCGCGTCAGCGCAGGGATGTAGACCCGGCCGCCGCCGCCATTTCGCGGGAGGGCGGCGGCGGGGCGGGGGCCTATCGTCAGCGGTGCGCGCCGCCGCGCCCGGGGCCGGGGGGCTGCCGCAGGCCCGCGCCCGACGCGCCGCAGCAGAACCCCCGAGCAGCCCCGCTCGGGCGGCGGCAGCAAGCAGCGCGGCAGCAAGCAGTGCAGCGGCACCACCGGGCGCGGCCCTCGGCGGGGCGCCAGCGGGCGGCCCCAGAACCTTCCGGCCCTGGCCCCTCTGCCCCTGCGCGCCGGCGCGGCGCTCGCGCCTACGGCTCGCGACATCATCCCGCCGCTTCCGGGGGCCTGGGCCGCAACCCGCGCAGGCGGCGCATGCGCCCGGCCCGCCCGGCGGCGCTTGTCCCGCCCCTTCCCCCTCGCCCCCGGGGGGGGGCCGGCGGCGGCCGCGTGCCCCGCCCCGCCCCTCCGGCCCCGCCTCCCGCCCTCCCGCCGCGTCTGGGCCTGGCCAGCGGCGGCGGCTGCGCGGGGCTCTCTCGCCCTCTGTCTCGGGCGGGCGGTGCCTCTCGGCTTTGCCCCCCCCACCCCGCACCCCCTCCCTCCTGCCGGCGCTGACGGGAGGCGGCGAAGCGGCGCGGCGGCGGGCGGAGCGCTCCCCCGGCAGCCTCCCCGGCGCACGGCCTCGCTGCCCGCAGGCAGGACTCCGGGCGGCCGCCGCGCTCCGCTCGGGCGCCTCCCTCGGCTGTTTCCGGAGGAAGGAGAAGCGCGGCTGCCCCCTCCCCCCTCTCCGCCTTCCTCCCCCACCTCCTCCTCCTCCTCCTCGCTTGCTCCCTCCCTCCCGGCCCCCCCTCGGCGCGAGCGGAGCGCGGAGTCACCGCGGCGCACAGACGGGCCCGGCGGCGGCGGCACTCGCACACAATGGCGCTGAAACGCATCAACAAGGTGAGCGCCGCGGCTCCTCCTCCGCCTGCCCCCCGCGTGCCGTCCCCCCCTCCCCGCTTCGGTCTTTTTTTATTTTTGGGGTTTTTTTTTCCCCTTTTCCCCCTCGCCCCCGCCCCGGGGGGAGAGCGGCACGGCTTCGGGGGTGCGCCGGCCGGGCTTGGCGGGGGAGGGAAGGGGGCGGCGAGAGGCCGGCGGAGCGAGGCCGGGCAGCGGCCGGCTCCTTCCGGCGAGGCCGCGGCCCGGCCGCGGCGGTGAGGCCGCTCTCCCCGCGCCTAGGCCCGGCACCTCGGAGGGCGGCCAGGGCCCCGCGGGGCGGCCGGGGGGGGGCGGGGGGGCTCGGTTGGGGCCGGGGCGCGGCCGGCGCCGCTCCCGCGGGCGGGGAGCGGCAGCTCCCGGGGACGCTCAAATGTCAGCGCAACCCGGAGCCACCCCGGCGCGGCGGTGGCGTCGCCGCCGCTGCCCCTCCGCCGCCGGCCGGCCCGGATGGTGCCGGTGCGTGTGTGCCGGAGGGGCTTTCGGTCGGATCGCGGCCCTCCCCGGGGCAGGCAGCCGGCCTCTCGGGCCGGTCTCTCCCCTCTGGCGTGCAACTTCTTTCCCGCATTGTAAGATGGCGGCGGGTTCGCCTAGTTCGGGCTCTTTCCGGGATCTCTCGCTTTCTGCAATAACACGACACACACACGCACGTCCGCGCTCCCGTCGACTCCGGAGCAGCTGCCGCGGTGCCATCCTCTCCCCGCGTTCCCCCCGCTCCACCCCCGGGGCCGGCCGGGCCCTCCCGCCGCCCGGGGATCGCCCGCCGCCTCGCCTCGCCCCCCGCGCCGGGCGGGAGCGCGCACCGCGCCGCCGCCGCCTCCCCGTTGCACAATCCGAGCCGGGTGGAGCAACTTCGCGGCTAACTCGGAAAAAATGCCGACGTGATGAAAGTTTTTCTCGCTTTTGTTGTTTTGGTTTGGTTTGGTTTTTTTTTTTTTAAATAAAAAAACCACCCGCTCCCAGGGAAAAAGGCTCCCGACGTGAGGTTGCGCTTGGTCAGCTTTAGGGTTTCCTCGGCGGCAGCGCTTCGCGTTTGGGAATTGCTGGGATGTAATTGCGAACGCGATGGGAGCGCAGTGGCGTTACCGGGAAGTCGCTGTTGATCTGTGCTCCTACGCGAGCTACGTGGAGCGTTTACGTATTTCAAGAGCCGAGAGGAGTTTCTTGGTCATCTCGTAGCCTGCCAAGATGGCAGAAAGTCCGTGTGTCCTGAAATCGGAGAACTAAACTTGGGTGCGCAAAGCACCTTTTATCGACGGTGTATAAAGTTTGCCACCTATTAGTCTTGCTGTAATTTCACATCTCTTTGGCAGTGCTTGTGGGCGTATTTTAGTCAAAATGAGGTTACTTATAATTTATTAGTGAAAGGATAGTTCTGCTATCCCTGAAAATTGTAAATCTGTTCTGGATTAGTGCTAGCTAAATGAATTGTCTTTGAATTACGGGTATGCTCTCGCAAGAATTTCAAAACAATTCCTTTTGAATCTGCCTTCGGAACTTGTTCCCCTGTATTAGTGGATGATATCACTTAAAACACAGCTAGGATACTCCCTGGTATGCTTTGTCATCAACTCATGCTTATGAAACACATTCAGGTGCTGCAGGTAAGAATTTGTTGTCAAATATAAACCAAGGCAAACCCCCACTTACATAGTAATCTGGTGGTCAAAACCTTGAAAGGATTCAGCATGACTCTTGAAGCAATAAATCATCACTTTGACTTCAAGGCTTTGGCCTGTTGTGTGCAGTCGTCTTGTCCTGTATTGGTCCTTACGCTCTATGGCACTGCCTAGTAGCACGTTTCTTCCTTTACCCAGTACTAGAGTTTTGGGTTGGTGAGACAGTTGGGTTAGGGTTCTTTTGTTTATTTGGGTTTTTTGGGGGTTTTGGTTGGGTTTTTTGTTTTTGAAGGTGCTATTTTTAATCAATTTAATCACACCATGCCACAAGATACACTTCCAAATTCACATAGGGTTTACAGTTTTGATTTTGTATTTGCCAGCCTGGAAAGTCATGTTTTACTGGACTGAAACCATTGCTTGCAAGTTGCCTTCTTCCCAAGCATGGTTTCCAGTACAAATGTTTACTGGGATTCAGGCTGAAATCCAAAAATAGCAGGGCCGATTTTCTAACAAGGTAGTTGTGAATTTAAATTTCAGTCTTGCCCACCGGTAAAGCCAAAGAATAGCACTCTGTCACCAGTGAGCTGGGATCCCCTGTCTTCCAATCGTAAGGTCACAGATCAGACCTTGAAACTCTCTGCTTCCTTGTAGTACATTGTTGGCACTAGATCAGAACAGGCTAAAGAGAGACCAGGACCTCAGAACATTGTAATCACACATAGCTGATTTAGTCTGACGTGTGGTATTACCTGTCAGGGCTAGAATTCATTGTCTCCTGCAGCAGATGACATCCCAAATGCACCAGCGAGGGTATTTTCAGTCTGTTTGGCCAACCCCCTCTTTGTGGACTTGGCGTATCAAGCAAAATAAAATTCTTTATTGTATTGGGTAAAGCAGACTTCAGACTGTGTTGGTGTGTGTAAATTTAATCTTAAGTATGTTACACATTCAGAATACAACCCCCCCTAATTAAAACATAACTGGCAGATTCTCCTTTTGGCTTGGGAATGAAAGCACATGAGTATTCCTGTGTTACGTGTTGGGTTATCTGCTTCTGGAACACCAGTTATAAAGCTCTCTTCAAACTGCAGTAGTTGTCAGGTACATAGCCGGTCCCAGGAAGATTATGTTATGCTGGAGCTCATCACTGTATCTGTGCCATCTGCCCTGAGGGTAGCCTGCATTTGATTGGCAAAACTCTGCTTGTATTGATAGGGCTTGCTTTGCACAAGAGTGGCAGTTGTTTTGTTATAACAAGTGAGCGCTTTTGCCATGGAATAACATGAACCTACATCTTGATTTTAACTGTTTCCTTTCCTGAGGATGGAATTTTTCCCACATTACCATGAAGGCGATGGAACAAATTTATGTTGATTTATGAGCTTGTATCTAAATGCTTGATACATGCTTGTGGGCACATTGTCTTGGTCTGAAGTGTTGAGTGGTACCCGCTAAATGCACATCCTGTAATTGCTGCAGCATGTTGGCGCTTCCGGTTCAAATGATGATGATCTGGTAGTAGGGAAACATTTATGTAGGAGTAGCGAATTGGGAATATGTAAAATTGAGAAAACTTGGGAACGTTACATCGTTGATATACATCCGTTTTATCACTGCTATACGCATCCATTAAAGCGAGGTAGTATAAAAGGCCTAAGTGGTGATCTTGTAGGCTAAAAATAGAATAAATACAGGAGATGTATGCATGAAATGTCTCGTCTGTGAAATCCTTAAGAAAACTTGTGCCTGCTGTGTTTTATGTCCATTTGGTTAAGCATAGCACAAGCCAGCATCATTATGTTGGGGTATTTTGTTAGAAAATCTTAAGTGGAATTGGCATCCTGGAAGGTAAAAGGCTGAAGGTGGCAAAACCATTCATTGCTACTTAAGTACAGATAGAAGGCTTCCATTGACAGTGGTGGAAACTGCTACTCTTTTCTTTTGAACTTGGTATGAAATTTTTAAAAAGCTGTAATTAAGTTTTCTCCTCTAGATGAAACCTACAATACTTTATTTTTGCAGGCAGTCTTGAATTTAGTTTGTTGGGCTTATTCAAAATAGTTAAATGACTTGAAGTTACGTGATTGATCTTGTGCTTTGAATGAATGTCTAGAAATAAGTCTGGATTTGTCTGTTTAGGGGCTCAGAAAGTTAAGATTAACTAGCTAATGAAATGCAGTTGATGTAAGCTTAGTTAAAACGCTTTAAACCTTTGTGAATGCTCTCTGTATTTATGGAATTACCTTTTTTACTTTAATTAATTCACCTTAACTATTTTGAGTATCCGGGGGTTGACTAAGTCCTACCTGAAGTAGCTAATGCAGTGCAACTATGGCACTCGGTGCTTAGAAGGGTCATGTTGAGCCAGAAGGCAGTGGTTGATTTTTAAATCATGAGATTTCAGTAATGGAGTTTGGGAAGCACTAGTATCGAAGAACTTCAGCGGGTTTTAAAAGTAAGAATAAAATTATTCAGCATCAGCTGAAAGCTGTCATCACTTAAATTCTGTTTAAGATTTAGCTTATCCAAATAGTCAGAAGTGACATAAATACTATGGAATGAATATCATTAAAATGGAAATATCGCTTCTTAACTGGGTAGGTTCGATACCCGTATTCAAGTCCAGCATTTACTCTTAAGGTCTTGGATGTGTTTTAAGAACTGTCCATTTTTTTATGAGAGGAGAAGATTGATGCTTCCTTAACTACAAAGTTTGGACTGCAGTAACTTAAAGATTTTTCCTGTTAATTGGGCGCTGTGCTTGTGAAACAAGTTCCCAGTCAGCATATATCTTTAAATTTGTGCATTGGAATGGGGGGAGAAGGCGATCATAATCTCACTTAAGTAATTTGGAGAACTTCAGAGATCAATATTCCGTTAGATGGATACTTCTTGCATACCTTAAAAACAGAGTTCTCCAGTATGTTAAGGATTTGGGTGGGATAATGTACGGCGTAAAAAGGTTGTCCAGCCAGCATTGTCTTTACGATCATTCCAGCTTTTAAAGATCTGTTTTTGAAAGTAAGCCAATTCTTTTGCTATTATTCCCTGCATGAGTTTCTTCTACAGAAGAGCTGATGCAGAACTCCACAGAATGAGCTCCCTTCAACCGCCTCCCCAGTCTGTAACCAGCTCTGAAGCCTTTCTTTGCACTCACGAATTAATGGGTAAAGGAGGGGGGAAGGATCTAAACAGCTGTAAGTAGCAGCTGTTGAATACAGAGCAGCAAACTGCCTCTTGCCAAAGGCATCTCTGTTCCTTGCGGAGGCCACCTCTAGCCTGGCATCATCCCCTACCCGCGGATGTTCTCTCTGCTGAAGGAGAGGGAGGAAGGAGGTTCTTAACCTTGTCTGAGATGTCAAGTGACAGCTGGTAAGGAGGAGTGGAAAAGGGTAGAGCTTTTGTGTAATTCAGATTACGGCATTGATACACGACCCCCAATAAATCTTTCTGTTGCAAATACTAAGGTTTTGCCACTTTAACTGTCTGCCCTGTGTTCTTGTATAGGTCCCTCCCCTGTGCATCAGAGCTGGCAGATGGGAACACGCGGTCTGCACTTCAGCATTAGGTCTGATACCAGCATTAGCTGACTTTTGTTGGTCGTTTAGGCTAAGATGCTGTAGCTTACATTGAAAATGCTGAGTTACAGGCGTGCGTTTTCTCCTGTGACTGATGTGGTGTAGTAACCTGCTGGTATAATATGCAGAAAAAATAAATTAGGATAAGAAATGAAAGCAGCCGTGAGAATGTATATATGACTGCAGTCAGTAGTGCATTTTTGTATGCAGTTGCTTTTTGTCAAGTTGGCTTTATCAGAAGAGAGTATTAAACTGCATTGAGTTGCACATGCTGGACAGTTTTGTAAACTTCTTGAATCTAAATTTAACGCCTCAAACTCTAAATGGAAAGTACAGGAGCTTTTTTTTTAAACTTTCTCTTAAGTGGGCTTTTTATGGGGCACTGATCTGATACATTAAATGTGGTAGGTTGTGTTGGGGAAGCCTTGCAAAAAAAAAATTAGTTAAAATTACATTAACAAGTTTAAATTGGTGTTTATGCCTTTGGCAACTCTTTGTAAAACACTTGGATGTAGACAAGGTTTAATACTGAAAAATGATCCAAATAGAGCATTGCAGGATTCAGGACTGAAAGCTGAATAGACAGAGGGGATTTTTTTTTTTTTTATTTTGTTTAAACGTTGTTCAGAGCCTTGTTACCAACAGTAAACTTCAGTATTAAAATTTGTGTAAAGGAAGCCTTTGTTCTGAACCTCATCCCTTTGAGATGCGTGATATGCTAGACATCTTCAAGATCTCCTGCAGTTTTTTACAGTGTAATTGTGATGGTTTTTTATTCTGCTTTTAAGAAAGCAAGATGGGAAGATTGCAGACTGCTTTGCAAATGTTAGGGCCCAGTAAAAAAAGGAGATGACAAACGTTTAATCCTTTCCACAAGCATCTGGCCACCAGAGTTGCAAGCTGAACTGAGTGCAGATGTTAAAGTGCTTTAGGTCTTCCTGATGGAGGGCATGAGGACTGTGTTAAGTGCACAGTTAACTTTATAGCGAGCTTTCTCTGTAACCTGGAGTTAGGTTGGCCAGGTGCTCATCACTTCTGTGAGCTTTTCCAAGAGCTCTTTTAGGTTTATGGTAAATATAAGTGCCCTGCTCTAAGGCAATATTTCCCAAGCTTTGCTGGCCTATTTGAGTGATAATGCCAGATAATTCTGTAAATCAGATAACTGCAAACTTCATCTTTGCTTTTAGCTTCAGTTTTAATTTCTTCTTGCCTTGAATAATATAGGAGAATCTCCTGAATGACAATTTGCCAGATGAGCAATTCCATTCCCTTAATTCAGGTTGCAGTCTGTTCATAAATAGGCTTTTTAAACACTTTTTCTTTCACCAACCTTTTTTTTTTTTTAATGCTTTTTAAAGACCCTTGTGGACATCAATGTTCTCTAGGTAGCTGAGGTGGAACTCAACTGTAAGAGGAGCTACACTCCAGAAACAGTTTTTTTTTTTTTTCTTTTTTAATGCTCTGTTGGCTCAGATGTGAGCTGATTTTGTGGGTAACTGTACCTAATCCTATATATAGACAGGCCCTTTTGCATCTCTACCACTAGCTGTTCAAAACACAGAACCAATATGAAGGGTAGTTATACACAATAGCATAATATGATAGGGTAATCGTACAGCTGTAGATAAGCTAGTGTAATCATTCCCACATAGTTGTGTTCACAGAATATACCCTGTGGTATACTGCAATAGCTTTCACATGCATCTTTGGATTCATAACACGGACTGGTAAAAGTCAAGACAGCTTTTTTAAAAGGAGAGCTGATTTTCAGAGTTCACTAGGTTAAATAATTAAATTTCAGAATAATGTGTCAGACTACAATTAAACAGTGAATTCACCACATTGATTACAGATGTGGTGTTATTTGTTAGAATATTAATTTGATAACTTTCTGTTATACGATCCTCCTTTCCATACATTTCCTTGAGAACACAGAGAATTCTTGACCCTTTATTCAGAAAGTACACACTTACCAAGATAAGTGCCCAATTAAGGCCGCTTGTGATTTCTACAAAAACTTGTCCCGTACACTACCATTCCCCAAAGCTGTTGTTTGAGTAGGCTTGGCAAACTCTAGGAGGCCTCCGTCACATCGAGTCCAGGGCGGTGCACATACAGATGCTGCTCCGGGTTGGTGTGGCAGATGCTGGTGGCTGCGGTTCTGCTGTATGTTACGGCGTCCTTGACAAGCTGTGGGGCAGCGTGTTGGAAGGCTCTCAGGTAGCGCTGCCAAACCCCAGCATCTAATGAGTGTTAAGCTAGCATTTGTGTGAAATTGTCTATCACAATGCCAAAATTTCATTCCTGAGTGGTAGCTGTCAGGCCAGAGTGCCTTACGTTGAATATAAACTTCTTTCCAAGTGTATCACTTCACATTTGTCTATACTGAATTTAATCTCTCCCTTTGTTTCCCATTCTGTTTCATTTAGCTGGGTGCGTCTTGCTGCTTCTCTTGCGGCCTGTTTACACTAGTTACCTTCTTCTCTGAGGGCTGCACTGAAGTCCTGCCTTACAGAAGCAAAGATCAGTGTGGTTCCTGCAGGAAAAGCATCCAAGTGAAAAGTATGCTAAGTTTCAGGGCCCGATACTCAAAAGCTTGGAAATGCCAGAATTAAAATACCCGGTTATCATTGAATGGATAGGTAGTTAACTAAGTGCTTCACTTCACACTTTTCCGTTCAATATACTTTAGTCAATGTGCTTATCCTGCGCTGAGCATGCATGTTTTAATAGCTCTGTTATTTTCAGGGAATGGTAATTGTTACAATACCTCAGAATTGATGTGCGTAAAGCAGTCAGATTTTCTTCATGTTGAGTAAGACGGCTGCTGCGGGTTTTGATTACTGTGGGGGAAACAAGCCCTACCTTTGAGTTCAAAGCACAGCTACAGGTGTGTAGTTGCCACCTTTTTTCTAAGTTTGTTCTGAATGCCTTCAGTGAGTGACCAGGAAAGCAAAGTTGGTAACTGAGCTCCTTTGCAGTCGGATCTGTCCAGCTAGAAGTGAACTCTGCAAAATCTCGGCTGGAATACAATAGAGAGCCATTTTAGCTGCGGTAACTCTGAAATTTGCCGAAAACCATTACCTGCGTTGTACACCTTCCAAATTTCAGAACAGATGAGAAGAGCTGTAGACAATAGTCTCATTCACAAAGGGCTTGTGTACTGAAAGGTGGCTTCTTTGAAAAGATAGCATGTAGTCATCAGAGTAGTTGTATCACAGCCCAAGCACACAAAGTGACTTAATTACAGTTGCACAGCAGTCTGGCATTTCCTTCCTTGAGTGCGAGGCTTAAAACATGAATATTTGTATGTCTGCCTTTTAATATACCATTATGGTATTGTTGCTAGACATTGTACAGACGATATGCATTGTGTAGCCTGAAAAAATTAGTACTAAAGGCTTAAGAAAGGAGGACTACGAAAAAATAGAACAAGCAGAATAATCAAGATGGGGACGATCACAACTGTTACATTCCTGGTCATGTTTTGCATTTCATAAAAACCATTCTGTGCTCTTCGGCCCTTGCTGTTTTCTGTTCCTGCTCTTCATGTGTTTTCTCTGCATATTTGCTCTAATGTCTTCTTTTAAAACGACAGGAACATACATCTTTCTGTATTATGCACTGTCACTATACATTTTTTTTATCCATTTATTAAGTGTTAGCCAAAAGGCCAGGTTATTTGAAGCTGATAATTTTTCTCCTGGTTACACTTGTCTTGCGATGTGTATCGTGCCACTGCTTTCTTATTCAGCTTAGAAATCCACATTCAGTGTTCTTTCAAACTGTTATTTTCTGCTTCCAGGGGTAATTAATTTTCATGCTGAAACCAATGTTGCAAATGCAGGTGTGTGGGATGAGGCAGTAGTTCTTTGCTGGTTGACACTTCTTAATCTTCAAACAGGCTTAAATGTTCTTCCCCTCCCTTTATAGCTGCTTCCAATCCTTCCTTCTTTTTTAAAACTGTTTTCAGCTGTGAGCTAATGAGAAAGACTAAGGCAGTCATGAATTTTTGGATGCTTAGAGTTTGAAATATCCTGTTTGACACAGACAACAGTAGACAAGCACTCAAATTAATAAATGTTGATTTTTGTTTGGCTTAAGTGTTCTTTTTTTATTTTTATTTAAACTTCTGATTTAACTGCATATCACCTATTATGCCCACCAAGGTAGAACAAGTTACTGTCTGGAAACTTAAAGCAAAATAACCCCATTTTTTCCATTATGCTTTCTTGACTACAAACCAGAAAGCTGCAATATATGATTTTAACAAATAATTGTTATAAACCAATATTCAATCTAACTGTGCGTTTATTCCTGTGGAAGAAAATGAGTGATCTTCTGTCACTCTGGTGGGAGTGATCTTCTGCTTCTCTGTATTTAAGTCAGCTGCTACTATCATTAAAAATAAGCCCTGGCTATTTCCAGCTTAAATTAGAAAAATGTAGCAGTTGTGCCATGGGGAGCATGAATTCTGACAAATAGGAAGAAAAGGAGCCGACGCTGATGCTGCTCTACTTGGTACCTTGCAAGAAGGCAGCTTGGTAGGCATCAGGCTGTCATTTCTCACTGAATTTGCTGAGACCTGAAAGCCTGTGTGTGAAAAGCACCTAGTTCCCTTAAATATTTTACTTCACTGTCTTCTTCATGCATATTTGGATGAGGTATCCTTTGTCATTCTTTACATTTTCTTCATCCTTTAAATGACTTCTGTAATCTTTTAAATAGCTGGTAGAGAGGAGTTGTTTGAGGGTTTTTTAGATGCTTTTTCTGTCAAAAAAAACCCAAAACCCACGACACTTTTGTGGTTTATAATAGGATCGTGGTCCTGCATTCACACTCACATGTCAATGTTTTGGATCATCACTTGAAGGATAAGTCATATTTCCTATGTTAGTTATGATTATATTTGTGCAAAGCAAGCAGATTAGTTAGCTTTTATAAGCATTTTTTTCTTGAAAATACTGGTTTATTTTTTTGGTTAGCTTTTTGATGACTTTATAGAGAAAGATAAGAGCGAAGATTAAGAACAGGACTGTTTCACCAATAAAACTACATCTTGCTACAGACTTAATGTGAAACCAGTAGAAGACCATGGTGCTGAATTTGTGTTAAAGCGGGTCTGTGTGTTGCAGTGATGTGTACTGTTGCTGTATTTCCAGTTATCTCTCAGTTTTCCAAAACCCTGTTGCAAGATTATACACGTATTGCTTCTTGTGTATGCTATATGGCCGTTGTCCTCTAACACTAGCATTGGCGCTTACTCCTTAAAGAGTGTTTAAATCTGTAAAATGCTAAGTGACTAATCATCATTGTGGGGAGGTAGGAACTGTCACAACTTTATATTTGGAAACTGGGACACAGAAATGGTGATATGCTGTAGCTATACCGGAAGCCTCTGGCAGTGCCAGAGACTACTAGTCACGGTTGTAATTCAAGACTAATCCTTTCCGATGGGCATATAACACATCACTCTGAACCAAAGTTGGCTGCTTGTTTCTATGTAAAGTCTTTGGAATTCGCTTCTTGGGAATATACATTTTTTTCTTAAGCCACCTGTAAAGTGAAAAACTATAGCAGCTGACTCCAGGAGAATGTGGGATCTACTTTAGGGATTTTTAAGAAAGTTTGGGATGTAGCTTAGGACCTCTTGACAAAGGAAAGCAGTACTGAAACTGAATGTAAACAAAAAGAAGCAAAGTTGGAGATAGTAAGTATTGCAGCAGAAGGAATATTAGAAGCATGAAGCCTTTATATGTAGAAATTTTACAGAACAATACTTGGGAACATTTTTTAATTCTAAAATACTAGTTAAACTCTGCTTTGTAAAATGAAACTCAACATGGTCTTTACCTTCTTGATGAGAAATGGGTGAAAGCAGGGGAACATAATGAGCTGATTTCTTAAAAATGATTTTTTTTTTTTTTAATTGGCTCATGGAAATGATGACGCTTAGTTTAATATCAGAAATATTTTTGAGATTAAATATTTTCCTGTTACGGAATAGTTGCTGAGAAGGAAGGTCAGTTTGTGTTTCTGCTGCTGAGTGGGAAGCTTTTTAAAAAAAAAAAAAACAAAACAAAACCAAAAACTCCTCCCTTTCCTTGAATGAAATGCTTCATCTGTGCTCCAAAGATAGCAGCCCATGTGCCTCTGCTTGTTTAGCTTCCAGTTATTCCAGTTTGCCTGTTGGATTCAGCAGAGTTGTAGCTTTCAGAAGGAGGCGCTTTTTAAAGTTACACAGAGAGAATTTTCCACTCCCTTGTTGCAAAAAGCCTCCCTCCTTTTGTGTAGATGTGAAGTGTCGCACACTTAACAGGGAGGTGAGAGAGGTCTGGTGTTACTGTAGGCAGGCAAAGCTTGCCAGTGTTTGTTTCGTGTTTGCCCGAGTTCTTCCACACCACTTCACACTCTGCTGGAGCAAACAGCTTTACTACAAACCTTACTCCTCTGACCATAGTACCTAAGAGAAGCAAATACAGGAATATGTGCCTCTTCCCCAACCCCCCCCCCCCCCCCCTTTCTGAATTTAGTGGGTAAATTACTTGCTCTGTGGTTGAAATGTGAAGTAGTGTATCATGTGTTCCTAACTTTATCTGTATTTTTAACTACCTTGTTTAGCACAATTAGGTTTTTTTACTGAAGTGTTTTGGGCCAGACAAAACTTTAGTCCTTAAGCTTATGAAAATCACTGCTTGCTTGTTCTCTAAACAGTTCAAGTGGTTAAAAGAGGTAACCCTGTATGGACATGTAGTTTGAAACAACTGAAGACTGGAATTTTAAAACACATGTGTTTCAGCTTGTAAATCATTCTTAATATTACTGAAGGGGTTTTTGCACAAATTTTTCACCAGAGCTTACTAAATTTAATACTTGTCTTAGATTTGCAATCCTACTTATATTTGCTTTTCCTAGTTGAATTATTGATATACTCTAATTTTCCTGCTGTGTTAAAATACCTTATTTTTATCTTGAGTAGTGATTTCTTGTTTCTCTGAAGATAGTAGTAGCTTTTGAAGAGCTCTCTAGTCTAATGCACATACCTCTGACAGTCTACTTTATGCTGATCTTTTCTTGTCCTTGTCTTCATGCTACTCATTTTTATAATTTCCATAAACTGCATGAAGAGCCTTTTCATAGTTCTTAGTCCCTGTGATAGTTTGAAAAAACCAGGATCTGATCCTCTTCCCCCATTAAATCAAATAATCCAGTAACAACTACAGAACTACATTAACATAATAACTTTTGTGTCTTTCTGCTTATTCTATTGCTACAACTTATTTTAAGGGACAAAATACCTTTTTTCTTTTTTTCTTTCCGACTTTGGAAATGATTGATCATTGTTAGAACTGGAAAATATATTTAGACGAGAAATAAGCCTGATTAACAAAACCTGCTGTGTTTGTTAAAAGGAAAAAAAAAAAACCCACCCTGAAAATTATAAGAGGTTCTACCTGAAGGTTCTTTTAAATTTCTTGTTTGCCTTTACATGGATAATATAATTCGAACTTGGCAAATTTTTCTGGAGGGTGCTGAACAATGTATGGACCTAATAAGTGATATTTCATGGCAGAAGTAAGTCCATCACAGGGACCCCCAATAATAACTGGGGTGTGTAGAGAAATGCACTCTAAATGGATCTACTGTGATGATCTGGAAAGAGCTGTTGCCCACGCTTCTAAATAACAGCAGCAAAGTGAACCGTAATATTAACTTCATTGTGCTGTTGCTTATCAAAGCTGATGCAATTCCGTCTTACAAAACAGTCTGATTCCAGTGCAAAACTGAAATCTGGTTACTTGGAAAGTTCATCAAAATTAGTATGTGTAGGGAGGGGGAATGCGGGACTAAGTTTTCTTGGTGTTTTTTTTTTTTGTTTGGGGTGGGGGTTTTTTTTGGTGTGGGTTTGGGTTTTTTGGGGAATGGATGGACTTCTACATGTCGAAGTAGTATTATTGTCTCTGTTTGCAGGAGCTGTTGTCTTACCAAAGAACAAGGTGTTTCAGTTACAGGGAACGTAATTGTGTTTTCCTCACTTTGTGTTGGCTTACACTTACTAAATTTTTATCAAGTGCAGAATTTGTGAGACTTAAAGGATGTACATTAGGATCTTTCCAGACAAAACAGTTAGCCGTCTGGTCCAGATACGCATGTGTTTCCAGCATAATAGCTATGCCTGGGTTTCTTAAATGTCTGAAAGTAATGGAAAGTTCTTGTTTTAATGGCTTGCATAGACTTGTAGCAAAATAACTTGTGTGCAACTGTTAATATGTGGGAGAAGGGACTGAAGGTTTTCCCTTTTCTCATGACTTCTAGATGCCTTGACAAGTGCAGATTTATAGAAGCTCCTGAAGCCATTTTTAGATTCAAAAGAGAGCAGGGAAGAGGGAAGGTATCTGTTACATGCTTCAACTGAAAGTACAAATTTAATTTTAAAAGACACTGTCTGAACAAGTAACTTGCAGAGCGTTTAAACAAGTTAATGCTGAGCTGCTTTGATTCATCGCAGCACTCTTGATATGACACAAGGAATCCTCCATCTGAAGTCTCTGTTTCCATTCTCTCTGTAATGGGGGAGGGAGCTGTTTCTGCAGCTCAGTTACTCAGAATTTTGAAGGCATAATTGTCTTAAATGTGAAGCTTAAAATAAAAAATACAGATGTTTTGCCCAATTCCAACACTTGCCAGACTTTAATTTTCCTGTCCACTTTATGCAAGATATATCCCTGCTGGAGGTAGTGGGGAAAACTAAACTGCATTTCTTGTGTTGGGTTGTTTGTTCTTTTTTCTGTCTGTTCAGATGTTACATACATAGTGCTTTCTGTTTCGTGAAGACTCATCAATAGCTTTCTCTCTTCCCGCTTCAGGCTTCTCTAGCTAAGACTGAATCCTTGAAAACCTTGATCAGAAAGTGGTTAGACTTTGCCCACTTCAGGCTCTGTGTCCTGCTCTTCTTTCTGCCCCTTTTTCAGCAGGGGTGTCTTTACGGTAGTGATATTTATTTGGAAAAGTGTAGTCATTGTAGCTGTTTACCTTCATAGCTGTTTTTGTGGTCATTATTTTTTATAAAGACTTTTTTTGATACTCATCTAGTGGTTCTAATAGTTATTGCACATTCTTTTGTGTTTGTATATGGAAAAACTGTTAAAAGTTTTTGCTGGACATGAAGTGAAAATGACTGAGTTCATTAGCATTCCTTCTCTGAGCAGTTTTTTTGTTTGTTCTTTTTTTTTCCTAAAGGAACTTAGTGACTTAGCCCGTGATCCTCCAGCACAGTGTTCAGCAGGTCCCGTTGGAGATGACAGTAAGTGACCTTAAGCTTTATGTTTTGCTCTGCTAACTCGAAGCATATCATGCATAGATAATAATGCGGAGTTTTTCTTTTGTAGTGTTTCATTGGCAAGCCACAATTATGGGACCTGTAAGTATTCTAATTCTTGTGATGTAATATTAAACTAGTAGTTCTTACTCAGGATGAAACTGTGGGGTTTTTTGTTTTACTTTTTTTAACTCTCCTTGTCAGGCTTTAGTTCTAGAGGTACTCCTTACAGTAACAGAAAATGAAGGAGGGGGAAAAGAATCAGTCTGATTATTTTATTGCTGGAATATTTTATGAGGACACATATTTCAGCTGAAATGATCTCTAGAACAATGTTAGGCATTATCATCTAATACCTAGAAACTTTGTTTGCATTTACCTTTTTCTAAAGTTTGAATGTAGCATGAACTTTGTACTAGGAGCTGGTCCCAGTGTCAGGAATTAGCTGGGATGCTTTTGTGTGGATCTTGGAACAGAAGAGTGAATTGTTATTTGGTCTGGTGTCATGTACTGAGACCTTGAATACTTTTAGGAATAGAAGGGAAAATGTCACTGAAATGTGAGGTTCCAGTTATGACTGGAGGAGAAAAGTCTGTGTTAAATGTTTGATAAGCATCCGAAACCTGAATGTGACTTTCCTTGTTAAAGAAGGCAAATGTTTGTCTTTACTGAAAACGTAACTTGCAGACTCCTGACATCTGGAGTTCTCAGGGCTGGTTATCTATATTTAGAAAACAAAACCACCTGTTAACTTGAGAAGACAAACACTGGATGCCAGTAGACCTGTAGCCACAACGTGATGCTTCTGGTGAGGCCACAGAGTAGGAATTCAATTATCAGTGATGCTGAATTGCCCTGACTTTATGTGTAGCTACAAGTGTGGTTTTAGGAGATTGCTATGGAAGATGTACCTATTAGAGGTTTACCTGCCTAGGAAAATGGCTCTCCATTCCAAAGTCCCTGGTCTTCATTGATTTTAACTAGGGGCCTCAAAAAGATAAAATTGTTTAATAGCTATATTCATGTTTAAATGGCAAGGAATATTCTGCACTATATGGAGTATGATTTTACGTGGCTGGTGTCTGCACAGTCATAAGGTAGCAGTTGAATTTAAATTGGGATGGTTATTTTTAGCTTCCCCTTCTGGTTTACTAATGTACAGCTCCCTTTTTCCCCATATGGTTTTTGTGGTGTCAAAAGGTCTGTATTCCTGTTTCAAGATTGGGCAGTACCCTGACAGAAGCGTGGGGTTAGTAGTTCTAGTGCTCCTGTCGTGTTGCTTAGTGCCTTAGTAACAAGTGAGGATCGTAGAACCAATCATCTGGCCTTCCACCTCTGCGCTAGCATATTATACAGGCTGGGATTTTCTGAGATAAATGTAAGAGAGCTTGCATTGGTTTAACACATTCAAAGAGGGGTTTCTGTAATTGCTAAAACGTATCCCCAGAATATGTGCAGTACAAGGGTTGCTTTCTGGCTCCTCAAGGCTTCACGTAGTATCTACTGACCAAATACAAGAGGTGATACCTTGATTGCTATGTTTTCAGCAGAGATTGGATAGGGTATAACCTAAATGTTTTCAGGTTTGAGTCCCTTGTCTTGTTTTGCAGAATTTCATTTTCTGGTATTTAAGTAAGATGTAGTTATTTCCTTACATTGGTGAAATGTTCTTGCAATTAATATGAAAATTCAGTTTACAAATAATTCAGAAGTGTACTCTGTGTGTCTCAAATTCATTTTCCCTAGCCCTGAATCTGCAATTAAAAGCATTGTAGTCTTCAGGTTAAACAATGAAATTGTTAGCTCTATTTCAGAAATTTAGTTGTAGTTCCAGGTTAAAACTTCTTACATCTTCCTTCTCAGAACTAGTGACTTGCACAATCCCTGTTTAGTCACTCCATTTATTCTCTGCTTACTGTCAGCTTTTGTACTTCCACATGTTGCTTTACTGCTAATAGTTAAGACCTGAATGAGTTATCCCCATAATTGTTTCCTTGGAGCAGGGAAATGTAAAATACTCTTCCATACTCTATTACAGTGAATTTATAATACAAAAAGGGAGGAAGAATTCACTTTAATCTTGATAGGGGTTTTTTTGTTTGGTGGTGCTGGTAGGGTGGGGTGGTTTTGTCTTGGTTTTGTTTTGAGTTTTTTTACAGGGAACAAGGAGTTAGCTGTGTATTCATAGGTTTTTTGCAGAGCTGAGCAATGCCCAAGCCAAGGACAGAACTTAGGAGGGAACGGGAGGCCCTTGGAGCTGTCCATGGCCACTGTAAACTTGGGTGGTCATAACAAGCTGCAAACACAGAACTTGAGGGTTTTGAACCTGGCAGGACCCCCGCTCTGTTAACATTACTTCTTGGAGCTGTCTCAGAGGCATTTGGATGCTTTTGCCAAGTTGTCCTGAGTGGATTGTCAGAGAAGCTGTTTTCTATGAAGCATTAGCTCAGAGAGGTCCATACAGAAAGTGACCTGTATGTGTTCTGTGTCGCTTACCTTAGCAAGTAGTAACTGAATTTTAATTGCACCTCTCTTGTATTGGTGGATTAAGCAGTTCAGTTGTTTAAACAAATTTCCTCTCCTTTTATTTATTACATCTTCAGTGATATTTAGTCCTAAAGATGATAATAGGAGAATTATTTGTTTGCTTTGACAGAATGACAGTCCATATCAGGGTGGTGTATTCTTCTTGACAATTCACTTTCCTACAGACTACCCTTTCAAACCACCTAAGGTAAGTATTGCTTTCTCATTTGTGAAATTAGTGCTCTGTAAAGAACCGAGTACAGGACAGAAATTGTCAGCATCTGTGTTGTAATATTGTCAAGTTCTCACTTCTTTTCATGCATTCTTACAGTATAGTAGATGGCTAGGTCCCTCTGACTACCGCAAGAATGGGTGCGTTAGCATATATTTTAGGAGCAAATTCATATATGTGAATTCTGAATGTCTTGGAATGATGTTTGGTTTTATTTCAGTTTTTCTTAATTGATAGGATAAACTCATTAGCTGTGTGTGACTATAATGGAATTCTTGCTGGGGGGCTGTGAAGTGTTACAGTGTAGCTGTTTGGGTTGGTCTGCAGGAATGTGACACTGTGAATGGGGATTAAATTGCTGAGTGCCTAAAATAAGTGAAGATAATATCTGTTACAATTTGGCAGTTATTGCAAAATACACTTTTTTGTAGCTTTATCAGCCACTAGCATTGTCTTCCAATTTTCAGTCAATATGAAAGTGCACACTTGGAGTGACTGCAATGTTCAAAGTTTTTCAGCTCTGTGATAGCAGTGTTACCGTGGTTCAGGCACTTCTGTTGAGTCTCTTCATGATGTGGGCACCTGTGGTTAAAACACAGCCTCATACTTGCCCTCTCTCTGTTTGAAATAGAGTGCCTAGTAATTGGAAACTGAGAGGTGGCTTGGGTGCATTTCTGTGAATTTGATGCAGTTTAACTGCTTAATCCTTTTCTTTTAGAGTAAATTGAGTTGACTAATAGGTTGAGTGAGAAGAAAGGGTGACATCATTATCGTCATAGACCGAAACACACTCTTCCTTTTTTCTTTTTTTTTTTTTTTTTTTTGTTGCAGGTTGCATTTACAACAAGAATCTATCATCCAAATATTAACAGTAATGGCAGCATTTGTCTTGATATTCTAAGATCACAGTGGTCTCCTGCTTTAACTATTTCTAAAGGTAACTTTCGTAAAGGAGAAATGTTTCCATCTTGTGTGGAATACTGTGCTTTTAGTTTTAATTGCCTTCAGTTCTCACCCATCTCTTGATTTTTTTCCCTTATTCATTCCAACCTGTGTTTTGCCAATTTAATAATGATACCTTACTGTGTTTTTAATGGATATTTGTTTTTTCTAACACATTCTGCTACATGGCTGTTTAAGGCCTTGTCTAGCCACTTTTGCTTCACTGTTCTTAGCAGAGCATACTAGCTTGGTCCCAGAGGAATCTGCCAGCGTTTGGACTGAAACAGGACTGTGGTGGTGTATTTGAGCTAAGGCTGAGAAACTGCTTGTTTGCATCTGCCCATGTAGATACACACTTGCATATTAATTTAAAGATTAATTTAAAGTGAGTTTTTAATAATGAAGTCTGCATAGTTTTTTGACTGAGTCTGTCTAGAATTACATGCAAAGTTACATTGGCGTATCTTTGTGGTAGATGAATAAAAGAAAACTGTTATTGATACATGTTGCTTTCTGCCACTGTGCGCTGGCACTGTATTACATTAATTCATGAACTAAGCTTACTGATTCTAAATTGATGTTGTGCTGCAATAGAAGCTTTGTAGCTTTCCTCATTTTACTATAGTAAATAACAGTTAATTCTCAAATGTTTTCATGATGATCAAATTTTGTTTTGCCTCAAAGCCACTGGTCGCTGTGGCTTCAAAAGGTCCATCAAAGTCCTCATTTGTCTATAGAACTTGTAGTTCCTGTCTGTCCAAGGAGTAGTTTTATGATTTGAATGTGGATTCCCTACATTTTAATGCTGTCACTATTGTTTTTCTTTCAAAGCTGCTGTGAGAGTAGAGGATGAAGTCCTCATAGCTGCCTACGACAGTGTTACTCCTTTATTTTACAACATATGTGTAGTTTTATCAGGGCAAACAAGGGGATTGCTACCTTACATACAACAGAGAAAGAACTCAGTCTGATTTAAAAAAGAAAAAAAAAAAAATTGAAGAAGTTCTAGTTTTAGTGATTGAAACCACGGAATATGCTGGTCATCAGAATACATAATAACGTACTTTTGTTGGCTGCTACTTTGCGTCATAGTGCAGGGGACAACAGTGCCGTTCCTGTGTATGCTTACTGACAGCTGTAAGTATTGGGAAGTAGGAAACAAATAGTTCTTACAAACTTTTAAGTCATTCTGGGCTTTTTATTTGGAGTGGGTTTCAAATTTATTTTGGCAGTATATCAGGAAAAGGCTTTTTAGGGTCTTGCCTGTGCCGACTTTGTGCTAATGCAAAGATCTGTGCTCTGTTGTTTCTGAGATTGTTGCTCCTGTTTTGCTATTGAGAATTTTTTTTTTTACAGTTCTCTTATCCATTTGTTCACTGTTATGTGATCCAAATCCAGATGACCCACTAGTGCCAGAGATTGCACGTATCTATAAAACAGACAGAGACAAGTAAGTACAGAGTTGCGTAAGACTAATATTTTAGCAAACTTTGTAAGAATGCATTGTCAGAGAGCAGTTGTGTTGAGTGAGCCTTTTGTGAAAAACCGGGGTGGAGAGAACTTGTATGCCAAAGAAGTATCTCTTCTTGGTAGTACACAATTTAAAAACAAAGGGGCTTTAGTATCTTTGAAGTTGTGAGTGAAGGAGACTATCTTTTTCTCACATACATGGCAGTATTTTAAAGTATGTATTGCCTAGTTTTTTGCTTACCATGCATAAATAGAACTTCGTATTGAGGAAAAGATAGCTTTGTTACTTTGGTGCTTTCTTTTGGTAGCAGCTTGGCCTTTAATGTTGGTGCTCCCCTTGAAAAAATGCTTCATAACTTTTTTCCTACCCGTGTTGAAACAACCTTTTTTTCCCTTATGTGTTCTTAACATTTTGCACAGATAGAATTATATGAAGTAGACTTTGTCTCTTATATCTATATATTAATGCTAAATATACTTGTCCAATCAGGTACAATAGGTTAGCAAGAGAGTGGACAGAGAAATACGCTATGCTGTAGGGTAAGAATATCTGCACATTATGGTGCATTTAACAAAATGGAAACTTGTCAGCACTTGGGTGCTGCATGCTCTAAGGCACTGGATTAACTAACAGATAATGGATGCACCAGTTACTGAACTTGGATATTTAACAGCTTGATCTGTGGTTAGTGTGAAATGTATTGGCTAGTCACTATTTCTCACAGATACTGCTCTTGCATGGCCAAAAACAAACAAAAAAAAAAAGATAGTATGAAATAATTATCGAGTTTTGAGCCAGCTTGTCAACTTGTTCTGGTGAGTATTTACACAGATTTTGTCAGAATTTCATTAAAAGTGATGCCCTGTAGCAAGACCTCATGCATAGACATGGATGAATTTAGACAATCCAAATTTTAACTTTTTATTATTCAGCAGTGTCTGTCTTCTGCATATGAACTAGGAAAACATATGGGGATTATGTTCTGCTTGTATAGTTGAAAATTAACTTCTTACTGACAAGCATGGAGTTAAGTATAAACTAATTGTCAGCTCAATTCCTGTGGAAGTAGTGTCGTGAAATATTCTTTTAATGTCCTTTCTAAAAATTGTTTGAGCAGTACATTCATGTGGAAAGAGAATATTGTGTTGTTTTACTCTAAAATGGGAACTTTGACATTCTGTATCCAATGATATTATTAACCAAGTAATCTTTACTTACGGCATGTGATACTCTCTAATCTTTACCTAAGGACAATATTTAAACAAAATGCTCCCCTTGCCTCTCCCACCCCAGGTGGTCTCTGTTCCTTCCTCTTCAGTAGTTTTTCACAATGACTTCGAGCAAATCTGCCTGTCTTGAATTTGAAGTGTTTAATATAAATTTGAGAATATCCTAGTTAGACTAGGGAGGGATTTGTTCAGCTTTTTCATTTCAAGTATATCTTAATATAGAAAGAGACTTCTCTTAGTGTGAAGAGAATAGGGAGATGAAGTGATACTTAATCATTAACTGTTTAGTAAATTGTCATTTTCATGGTGACACTAACTGAATTCCTGTTTTTGTTTGCAGGTACAACAGAATATCTCGGGAATGGACTCAGAAGTATGCCATGTGATGCTACCTTAAAGTCAGAATAACCTGCATTATAGCTGGAATAAACTTTAAATTACTGTTCCTTTTTTGATTTTCTTATCCGGCTGCTCCCCTATCAGACCTCATCTTTTTTATTTTTTTGTTTACCTCCTTCCATTCATGCACATGCTCATCTGAGAAGACTTTAGTTCTTCCAGCTTTGGACAATAACTGCTTTTAGAATCTGTAAAGTAGTTACACAAGAACAATTGCCCAAGATTCAGAATTTTTTTTAATGGAGCATGTGTATTATATGGCCAATGTCTTCATTCTAACTTGGTTATGAGATTAAAAACAAACAAACATTCCTCACTGCTCTAACAGATACTGAAGATACCACCTGAAGGGGGGAGGGCAGATGGATGTTCAGATTTCTCCCATCAAAGAAGTAACATTGCTGTAGTAACATCCATCTTGTTCCAAACCTTCCAGTGTTAGAGAACTGAGGTTTTCTTACATACTTTTGCTCATAACTGATGTGTCTGGAGAATTGGTACTGAATCTTAGCATCAGCAGAACAGAAAATGTGATGTATCTTATGCATGTCAATAAAGGAATGACCAGTTCTTGTTTTACAGAGAATGGAAATTGGAAGTCAAACATCCCTTGTATTCCAAAATAGGGTCTAAGAACATTTTTGTAATTCATTTAAATTTTGTTAGGAGGCTTGGAGCTATTAGTTAATCTGTCTTCCAAAACACTGTTTAATATAGCACTGAATAAATGATGCAAGTTGTCGATGGATGAGCGATCAACTAATAGCTCTACTAGTAACTGATTTATTTTCTTCAATAAAGTTGCATAAACCAATGAGTTAGCTGCCTGGATTAATCAATATGGGAAGCAAAATCTTTTGTAAAAGCAAAGCTGGTTTTTGTATATACTGTTGGGATTTGCCTCATTGTTTAACATCAAATAATAATGTACAGTTCAATAGAGTGAATCTTTTGCCATTTTCAGTTATAATGCTCAGTCTGTTGCAGGTTGACACATTGTTCGGCCTGATGTATGCAGAATTAATAAGCTAACATAGTAGTGTAGCCTTAGTAGGGTGCTACACTTGGTGCTGGGAGCCCAGCGTTCAAGGATGGACTTGGGACCCAGCAGATCTGGAGCGGTGTATTGTGGAGATACTTCCTGATGCACCTGTGTTTGCTGACTGAGAACCTTTTTCTTCACCTTGTACGCTTGACAGCTGAAAGATCTTAATGTGGGAGTAATGAGGCAAAAAAAAATATAAAATAAAGTACTGTTTTGATGTGGGAATTGTCATGAGGCTGTGTTGAAGTGACTTTACTATGTGGGATGTTCGTTACCATTGAAAAGGACTTGTTCAGCCATGCTGCCATTTACATTGATGACTATTTTAATGCAACAGACACTTTCCTCATGTCAGGTGACTAAACGTGAATAAAGACTCATTGCTATTGGATTTTTGTTCTACAAGAAACATTGTCTTGTGCCATTAGTTTATCTTTGCAGCAACAAGGGCATTATTAAACATCCGGCTCTCCTCTTTCCTGCCCTCTTCCTTCATATTTTAACTTGTTTGATTTTTTTTTTTTTTTTTTGGTCTCTATTCTTAACATCCATAGCTTCATTTTCTCTAGTCTTGTACTATCACTTTATTGTGCATCTGTGACTTCGCACTGGCACCACTTTTGCACTGCTTATAGTTATGTACATTCTGATTCCTTGTCCCCACATGGATGTGGAAAGCTAGATGTAAAATAAATGTTAAACCTTAATTTTTATAAAAATTTGAATATGTAGTTTGGACATGGTTTGTTCTGGTTCTAAACTTTGAAAATGAACTTATTTTAAAGTCTAGTTGGCTTGAAATTTAGAAACCTGGACTCTCTTTAACAGCGCATGCCTCGCTGAAATGACGTTCTGAAATTTGCTGATGAAGTTGCAGTTCATGCAGTATTTCTGCTTTGCTAACCAAAGATTTTTTGCTTACACCATTTTGCTGGAAAATTGGATATACTTAAAATGCAGCTGCGGGTAGCATTACAATGGGGGCAGAAGTTTATATTTCTAAGCTTATAAACATGTTGCTCTCACCTTTTTGGTAACTGTGTTAATTTGATGCTTACTACTTTGTCTTGGAGTCATAGCCACTGAAATCACTTATGTGATCATCTAGAAAGATGTTTTGTGAGATGTAAGGCACCAGGCTTTGTAAAACTCAAGGAGGTGTGGATGGGGGAGGGTCAGGGAAGGAGAAGATAGTAAAATATTACATGGAAGATGGAAATCTTGTCTGGGCCACCATATATTTCTCTTGTATGTCCATAATGGTCCTTCTGTGATAATTTTCTGTAATTAGAAACTATGCGTTTTGGCGAAAGAATGATGGGTGAACTGTAGATGTTATGTATGCATGCCGGAGGGGAGGTCATGCTGAGACTTAAAATCTTAAATTTGTGAAGTGGGAAATGGCAGGTGTGTTGTCCTTGAAGCAGGCTCAGTAGTGTCTCGTGCAGGCTTCCTGTGGAAGTTACACTTGGGCTTGCTGTTCAGTTGGGGGGGAGGGCAGGGGGGCAAGGGGAGGAGCTGGTTAACAGCTAATAAGATGATGATGAAAGAATTTAAGAACTTTTACCAAAACAAAAAGCTTAATTAGTGATTATCTCAATAATCTACCTACCAAAACCACAGATAGTCTAAAAAGTATGTAGTAGATCTGGATTATTATGAAACATACGGAGGGGAAAAGACTTTTAATTTGAACTTCATGTGAAAAATGAACGTTTTGGAAAACATTGAAGTGAGTTGTCCTATCCAGCTCTGTTAAAAGACTTACTTCAGGATGATAAATGCAGTAATAGCTTCAGAACACAGGGCCCAGTTCCACCCTAAAAGTCTTGAACAAAATCTGTATTTTTTTTTAATATGGCTTTTATTTGAGAGTATTTATAGAGAACAAAGTATCAAGCCAAGGCACTTAGACATGTAACAAGGAAAGAAACTTGCACTTCAGTGTTGTTTCTGGAATAATTTTTTAAGATCTCTTGCTATGTTTAAATGGGATTTGAATTCGACAACGTGATTCCAGTCATCTTATTCAAATTTCACTTGAAAAACGTTGAGTGGTTTTAAGCACATTTTTGAGTCTTTTCAGGATGCAGAAGAAACTTGATCTGTAGCATTGACGAGGCATTTTTTTTTCTTCCACTTTTTTTTTTCTTTCCGTGTCTGCTGATGCATGCAGCATCTTCTGTATTGGTTGAAAAAAATGAGTATAAACACATTTTTATGTGTGTGTGTAAAAACATTCTACTCAGTTGCACTGTACATAGTTTTTATATAAAAGATTATAGATGCTAATTCTTTCTGAAAAGTCTGGCTTTAAGCAGACCACAGCACTTAAGGTCTGATTGGTATGGAGGCATGGAACTGCAGTCTGGCACATGATTAAAAGACATCTAGTTAGTATATAGGTGTGTGGACGTACTGTACCAGTCCTGTTAGATTTGATAATTGCTTACACAAAAAGGAATTAGCATTAATTAACAGATAGCGTAATGGTTAAACATTCACAATGAGAAACGTTCTAAATAACTTTTTTTATTGTATTCTTCTCCGCAGCCTCCCCCAATTGTTCTCCCTTGCCATTTTATTTCAAATCCTTCATTGTTATAAAAAATAGTATTTTACAGGCATTATCATCTGAAGCAGATACCATAGGTCCATCAGATGTGGCTAGTGATTCAGAAGAAATCTTCAGTCTGTAAGTCCCTAGCAGAATACTAGCATAGTAGAAGTTGGAATTCAGCTGAACATTTCTTGCTGTGTTTATAGGTGTCAAAAAAAAAAAAAATTAAATTCAGTTTCCCTGGTTTGTGTGTAGTTTTATACATGAAAGCAAGGCATCTCCATTAGAGAGCTAAATGAAACAAATTAGCAGTAGAACAGTGGAATGAGATAAATAACCCATGATCAATAAAGGATCTTAAGGTATAAAGGTTATTTCACTAGAACACAGACTACACTAATTCCTTCAAGCCTGAAAACCAAAAAACTGCTACTCATAGGAGTAATTTGCTTTATGCTGTTCAGTTCTCTGTGTCATTGAATGGATGCTGTTTTACCCCAGTGTCTTCAACATAAATATAAAATGGCCATAAATTGGGGAACAGATGGATTCAGATCTCAATAGGTAATTGTTGCGTATTTAAAAGATAGTTGGCATTACAGCTAACATATTTTCAGTATAAGGTTGAGGGCTTATATATTGGCAACAGTGCAGGACCAATGCAGAGAAAGCATGGTAACACAGGAAACAAAACTGGGTAAACGTATGATGTGAAGAGAAGGTACGGAAGGTAAAGACCAGCTGCCTATATTAACTGTGAAGTGAAAGCGTGTTGCTGTCAATTCATGCAGTCTAGTGTAAAACCAGCTGGCTTCAAAATAATCTGGAAGAAGAGAGCTGATAAATTGTAATTTTAAGTGTCCAGGTTAGCCTGTCAAAGAATAGCAGTTCAGGCGTAACCTTAGGAAGAGCAATTCAGCGTGTGGACAGATGAGCTTTGGCAGGTGTGTATGGAACAGTTCATAAGTCGATGTTTGTGATTGTTTAGCCAGTGCCCAGAAATTGTGACGTACCATTCTCCTTAGTTAATGCTGCAGTAACTTTGGTCTCCTATGTTATTTAGAAGCAAGCAGTTGGTCTTCTGCAGGGGTAGTTCAAAGCTGTCAGCCTTTTTTGTACTGCAGTGAGGTGATGTGGTTTGTTTAATGTGAATCAGTTGTGGGGGAAAAAAATTTAGTAGCTTGCAGGTGAGCAGCAGTAACTGCTGTAACTATTTCTAGAGCAGCTGTCTCTCTCGGTTAGGTTAGAAGAGGTGACATGCGTAATCTTTACAGTGATAGGTGCCAGAAATGAAACAGTGAATTTGATAGGACAGCTCTGCGTAAAGTAGTACTTGAGAATTTTTTAATGTCTGGTAAACATCCCTGTTTGCTCAAAAAAGGTTTTTTGGGGTTTTTTTTTTTTTTTTTTGGTCTGTCCATTGGAAACATTGATGAGAATTCATTATTTTCTTCAAACAGTGAAGGTTTTTAGTTTGTAGGGGAGGAAGCTTCATCAGGAGATGTACAGTGTTGATCAGAACATGTTGTTTTTCAACAGCTTTTAACTAATCTTTGATCTGGGGTTGTACCTGATTGACTCTGGGAGAGTTGGTTGCTCTCTTTAAATGACTGCTGTTGAGATTGGTTCCCCTCCAGGAGCTTCAAGCAGAAATACTCGAGCTCTGTACTTAAGGATCCTAGGCTTTGCAAATCAACTAGGTAATTCTGGCTTTTGCCTCAACTTCATTCATCTTTGTATTAACTGTACGTTGTTCCATCACAGACTTCACACGTACAGAGTATGATCAGTTGCTTAGAAGATGGTGATACTACTTTGTCGCGATGGGAGGAATGCTAGCTGGAGAGCTGGGTGGCTGGTTTTGCTCCAGCTGCTTTGGCATATGAGGATTGCGGAGACAGAATCTGTAAATGCCTTCACCTTCATCTGGGATGGGAATTTTGATTCAGGTTTAGTCTCTCAGATGTGATGTCATGATTCATTAGAAGGAAAGCACAAATTAAGCTGTTTCCTGGTGATGTTCTTATCTTAGAAAACATTGATAGACACTGAATATGATAGTTTCATCTATGCTGAGGAAGAGAGAAGCCTGTGCTTGTTTCTAAATCAAGCCTGGTTTTTTCCAGGTAAGCCTCGGCGCTGCTTAGCTCACAGTATTTGATACAAGTCTAAAAAGAAACTGTGTTCATATAGTCATGAGTCCTGTCTTTTTCTTTCTTTCTTTTTTTTTTTAAGGGAATTTTCTGGAACACAGCTTTTTACTGAACATGCAACTCAGATCCTCTTGGCATCTAAGCAAGGAACTGCAGTTTGCAACCTTATGTACAGAGCTTAGTGTGAGTCTCTAACCCCTTCCTCCTGGCAAATCTGTGAAGGTAAATAGCGAAGATGTATCATAGCTCTGGCAAAGACCTTCAGTATGAAGCTGAGTATTCTTTGGGGCAGGATACTCTTTGCTAAAACAAGGTTTACAGATTCTTTGCCATGGTATTAATCCTGCTCTGACAGCAAATGCAGAAAACTTAATTCACAGATATCTTAGAAATTGCAGGATCTATTCAATATAACCATTATTTTATTTTTTTTCCTATTGCAAGGTTTGGAATTCTCTTATTGGAGTAAGAGGTCCAGATCTCTTTGTCAGGTACTAGATTTTGTGTCTGTAATCAGAAGAGCATTGAAGAAGGTATCACTGTTAGCGACTGTAGGAGTTCTAAGGTCACAAACCTAGTGGAGAACAAGACAACTTCTGGAACATGGCACTGATGCATCCTTTTATAGAATGGATTAGTGCTGGCTGGAGAATCAAATTTAGTATTTGGGACTGAATGTTGTTCAATCTCTGTGTCCGTGAGAAGTCCCTTAAAGTCTTGCACCTCTTGAGCATAGCTGTCTGGTCTGATTGACATATGTGCCTTGACAAACTTGGAAGTACAAATTTTACTAGGTTTTTTGTTTGTGTGTTTTGCTCAGCTTTTGTATACCTGTGTTACTCCACTCCACTGTTTCTTCAGTTTTTCTCCTTACTGTGAAGTCCAAGTGAGGATTTAATTCCTTAAAGTTTCAGGAGGCTTCTATTAGAACCCACAATGCTGACCTCTCAGACAGGTTTGGGATTTTTTTTTTTTTTTTTTTTTTTTTTTTTTTGAAAGGCCAGAGGACAAACCATATAGGAATACATTAGGCCGTTCAGTTAAAATAGGTGCAGGTGAGATGGATGATGTTTGGAGAAGGCTTTCTTGCTTCAGTGATGCTGTAACAGGTAGAAAATCTTAGCGCATAAGCTTACAAAGGCAGCATGCCACTAGTGTGTATTAAGCCACTGTGTGATTCTGCAAGTCTCCTGTTATGTGTAGTAGAAATAAATAGAAGCGCCCCAAAAGAAAATGAATGTGGCTTTGCATAAGCTTATTACAGTATTTTTTTAATGTAGTAGTAACGCTATAAAATCTTTGGGATACGGTAATTTCTATATAGTTGGTGTGCTTAATACAGTTAACTTTGCATAAATAATGAAGGGCTTTTCATACACTCGGAAGTTTTACACTGGTAAGTAGTGGTGCTATAAAAAGCAGGACAAAGTTTCTCATGGTTTGTCTACAAAGAGAAGTTAACTGAAATGTGTAAGCCAAGACGTGCAGTTAAGCACATGCAACGTATACTACTACCCCAATTTTTGTAGTATAAAAATCCTTTGTTTTGGGAGTTCATGGTTTGCTTGGGAATGAGTTCTAAGCTCAGTAACAAGCTGCCACGGGACAAGTGCAGATAGTGAGTCTAACCAGCATAAGAGGTAGAACTTTCTTGTGTAAATGAATCAGGACCCCTCATTTCTATTGTTGACTGTACTAACTGCTCTTAATATTTTTACAGTTTGAGTTGTATTTCATGAGGATATATCTAAGTCTTGTTTACATAATGATTTATGTTTCCTCAGAATCCATTCCAAATTCATTGAAAACTGCACTTCAAGGTATCCTCACACAATCACAAGCAATTGAATTAGAGCAGAGGTAGGTAGGTGGCTGTTACTTAATTTAGCTAGGCTTTTTTTCCACTCCATATGTGCTGCACTTCACACTCAGAATTACTGTTGCAGTGCAAAAGATGTGAAGTTTCATAGCCTTAACGTTTTATTTATAAATTGAGAAAGAAGTAAAAATGCATTCTGTTTGGATTAACCATAAATGATATGAGAAAACTCAAGATTTAAGAAAACGCAAGTAACCCTGAAGCATATTTTTGCATGTAATATTCTTTCCAATACTGATACGACCAATGTAGAAAAATATTCCAACTTTTCAGAACAAAAACATGAAAAGACGGGTTTGTGGAAAGCCATTGACCAGTTACCTTGAAACTTTTGGATGTAAAACTATTTCCTTGAAATGGCTTTCATTTTTTTTTTTTTTTTTTTAACGTGGCTGATGTGGCATCTTACTGGTCGCACATGCATTATGCTGTGCTTTATGGGAAAAAATGAAAAAGAGGAAGATGAAAAGAGAAGTTGCCGTTTGCTGCTTAACTGAAGCTGGAACATCTCTGGTTCACAGGGCAGGAGACCCAATACAGAAATAAGCTGTAGTTGACCAATCAGCCCTCCTAACCTTGTTTTCCTTCCCACAGCCCCACCCTGCAATGTTTGTCTCCACCCTTTAGACACCTGAACTTTTTTTTGCCCTTTTCTTGCACATACACCTGCCCTGCTAGATAGGGCTTCTTTTTGCTGCCTTCCCTGATCTGATGGGGAATCTCTTTCATGTAACTTAGGCAGCGCCTGGGGACTCTGAGTGCTTCTGAATTATGAACCGGTATTTTATGCAATCGGTAGAGCAAGTAAGGCCTCTTGAGGTGCAAAGCATGAAGAAAGGGGGAAGGGGTAACTTAGAAAAGGATCTTTTTACTCTCTTAACTGCTGCAGTGGTTCTAGTTGGGAGGAGAGCTTGTAAAAATACCAGAAAAGAAACGGGCTAAGAAACTTGTAAGTTTTTGGGTTAGATGAGTATAGGTGAAACAAATGCCATGTATTAGGATTAGGAATCTAGAGCGCAGATATGCGGGGACAAAGAGTGAAGGGGAAGAGCTCAATGTTGTCAGTCTCACTGAATCTTTAAAGAGAAGTTGCCATGTAGCATATGCTGACACATACCTCATGAATAATTTAGGGTGTGGACAATGGAGAGGGCAGCCAGCTGCACCTTCTGAGCCAGCTGCAGCTAACTGATAAGCTCTTCTAGAAGAGTTGTGCTAGGAGGAAGTAGCAGTAATCATAGTTTGTGGTTACAAAATTGTGGGTCATTGCTGGGAAGCTGGAAGGATAAACAGCGGATCAGGATCCTCGGTATTAAGAGGACACAACAAAACAGAAGAGGTCTTGAAAAATCTCCAAGTTCAGATTGCCACCAAGATGTTCACTAAACAATGAGTGACTCTTTCCACTCATGCAGTGGCTTTCTCACGTCAGCGTTAAGCCGTCCGCTGTTAACTGTCAAAGCAGGAGATGGCAGAAGGAAGCTCAGTTGTACCCTTCTGTCCTCCAGGTTCATGGCTGTGACCAAGTCACAAGTGAATATTGAGGAAAAACTGTTATTTGTCAACTTGCTAGGCATATCGAACCACTTTGTTAGACTAAAGTGCCTTTTTTTTTTTTTTTTTTAATAGTTTTAAATGTCTTTTTGGTGTGATTGAAATTCCTCAGGGCATAGTTCAGGCCTTTAAAACTATTTGTCGATATGACTGCTGCTGATAAACTGTATTCAAAAAATGCTGAGAGTGAGTCAATATAATAAAACCTTTATTGACAGGTAAGTTTTCAAGATGTTTTTGTTTCTTAAACCTTGTAAGTGCTTAATAACTTTGGAGTCATGTTTCCTGTGGTGAAGCCCTTTTAACCAGCAAGCCATACCTTTGGGAATGATTGTTTGCTGAATGATGTTTATTTTGTTCTATGTAAAAAGTACCAAAAACTTAAGTGGCTGTTCACTCTTTAACTCACTATAATTAAAACTTTAAATACCTTCAGAATATCGCGGCACTTCTGTGAAATATTCTATAGACATCAAAATGCATGCTGAATATTTATATACAAAGGGTTAATTGAAATTACAGCGTAGCTTTCCTCCTTTCAGTAGATCTATACCAGTTTAGACTAGCTAAAGGTCTTTGCACTTGCTGAAACCGTCTTGGAGGATTCCAGGCAGTGATCCCTTGTGTTTCGTAGATCCTTTCTTATGGGCTGCTGTTGCCTTTGTGCCTATCTGCAGTCCTAGTGGTGAGGAAACAGAGCTCTTCCATGGAACTGTGATGCTTGTAGCAGCTATCAAAGATATAAGCGATAATTTGAGCACCAGATTATTTGGATCCACTGGGCTGAGAATTTAGCTGTAAACAAGATGAGTGTGAGTAGCGTCTTAATGTAGCCACTCCCTGAAGAGCTTGGGGCCCTTCTTTCACCACGGACAGAGCTGAAGAAGAGACAAGGTTCTTCTCAGATTCCTAAGGCTCTTTATTATGTTTCTAGCCATAAAACTACTGCCTGCCTTCCCTGCTTCCAGTGCAAGTATCAAAATACTAAAATTCTGACTAGTACCAAAACAAGAAATTTGTAGTCAGACAGTATGAGAGTGCGACAGGACAGGAGGAAATGGAATGAAGCTGTGTCAGGAGTTCAGACTGGACATTAGGAAAAGGTTCTTCACAGAGAAGGTGGTCAGTCACTGGAACAGGCTCCCCGGGAGCCTGTCAGAGTTCAAGGAGCGTCTGGACGACCCTCTTAGTCATGTGGTTTAGTTTTAGTCCTGCGAGGAGCAGGGAGTTGGACTTGATGATCCTTTCCAACTTGAAATAGTCTGTGATCCTTTTAGTACTCCTTATTCTCTTTGTTTGCTGCAGTGGTCTCCTTTTTGTTACAATGAGAATCGAACATGTAACACTTTTTTTACAGATGGGTATATATCAAGTAGTATTTTTAGTGCTGTTTATGTACTAAGTCATTTGGAAAAAAAAAAAAAATAGAGCCCATATTGAAGTATGTCTGCTTGATGAACGTGCATGAGTCAATTTCTGTAACTCTTACTCCTGAGATGTTTGTACCAGTGCTGTGAGCGATGTGGCATGTAGTGTCCAGGACTGCGTGAGGATGTAGTTCCATTACGTAAGGGGTTTCCACTGGAATCATTCAGACAAGCGAAGATTTTTTTGGTATGTAGGCAGCCTCTGGGCTTACGCTGTTGCGTAAGCGGGGGCTTCATCGATTAAGAATTCTGGCAATTCTTGTAGGTGCTGAAATAATCATTAATCTTTCAAGAGGGGGGAAAAAAAGTCTCTTGAGTACCCACAGTTGTCAGTAAAGTTATTTTGAATACTCCCTGGTGCTTGCCTTAGGGTCTCCACTTTTGCAGAAATGAATGGACGGGGTTTGTCCTAGTGCTGAAGCCAGGTGCATTACCCCCACTAAAGGTTTGAGAAACAGAGGTCCTGACCTGCCCCAGTGGTTTGTCTAGAGTGACGGAGCTAGAAAAAGAAATGCAGCTCCCAGCTGTTTTGGCAACTCCAAATCCATTTAAGTTTACTCACCCAATTTTATCAGCTATAAATTTTTGTTGACATTCTCATACTCGCACAGAAAACGTTCATTAAAACAGTAGGCTGGATATATGTTTCATATTTAGTGTAATCTGTTTGGTATGTCCTGCACTCAGCTGGCAAAATGCCAAGAGAAGCACACAGCATTAGTGAGACTCAGTAAAGCCTTTCAAACCTCCGTCATGGGAGAAACAATTTGTTACCTGTGATACCCATGTTTTGAGGGATTTAATTTTAGGCGTTTAGGGATGAGTCATATATTATTGTATTGTGGTCACAGACGACGGTCTAGTTTTAGACTTCTAAGAAAGGCTAAGCAAACTTTTTTGTAATGTCCCCATATGTGCTACTGAGTTCTGTAAGAGCCAGAGAATCAGTTTTGATTCTAGGTATGTTTTAAGTAAGTTTTATTGAGAGTTCATGGGGAACTTGGACAGCACCATACCTAGTCTTAAGACAGTGACTTTGCTGCTCATGAGACAAAGGGTAAATGACAATGGTCAGTGTTACATAATCTTATAAATAGATTAGGATTGTTTAAAAATTGTTTATAAATTGAAGAGAATAAAAGCTATGGGAATTCCACCTTCTAAAGAACTTGTCTTCAGAAATCTTCAGAAATCATGCTGGCTTTTAAGATCCTTAACACTTTTTATGTCTGTGCTATGGAAGGCGGTGACCTGAAACCTAAATCCTGTGGTTTGAGTCCATCTCAAAACAAGATGTTGTGTAGAGGTCTAAGTACAGGCTTTTGCCCTGGCATATCTGATGAAGTTTAAGGGTATACTCAAGGTATCGCCTGCCTTTCTGCTATAGCAATGTTAAAATTATCCTTACCTATTTTTTGCTTTTTCCCCTCCATATAGCATTTGCCTGGAGCAGTAGCTTCCCTTCCACATACTTAATTACATGTGATTGTTAGTGTTCAGTAATTTTATTTCCTAAGGAAATCCCCTTGTAAGACCTACAGACTTTACAGTAATTATGAAAGAAACTTTAGGCCTACTACTTGGATTGTCATTTTGTATTTTGCTCACGATAACCTAGTACAACGTTCTTTTCTAGTGATGTATTAATAGTGTCATCTTCTAAAAGCAATGTTAATTTATTTCCTCATTTTATTTTTAACACCCTTTTTGGATGGAATTCAAGATAAATACAGAATAATGCCTGAAATGTGTTCTTTCTGTCTGTCCTTTACAAATCCGTAGCTGGAGGGCTCCCTGCACCATATTGCCTTTACACCAGGCCAGAGAGTAACTATTTTGCATAGCAGTTCTATGTTTTGCAGAAGCAGTCATGAAACAGAGGACCGGCATTATGTTGAGGAGCTGTGGGGCTTTCATGCAGATGTGCTGTACTGTCTGAAGGTATTTACAGTCATGCAAACACCAGTCCAGTTTTACACCAGTATTTATCCAACATGTCTGCACTGATATGGCTGCATCTGTGCAAAACTCCCAAAAGTAGAAGATCCTTTAGTTGTTTTGCATCTTTGACAAATGGTCTGTGGTGGTGGTATCCGCAGTGATGTACTGTTACCAAAAGAGACAGCAAGCCCCAATGTAGACTGGTGTGAACACAAGTCCTGTTTTGCTTCAGAGGTGGTAACCTTCAGCAGAAGAATGGTGCAGGGTGGACAGGTGGGGGCAGTAATATCTTAAAGTACTGCAGACAAATCTGTGAGAACCTGTTTGTTTAAAACCTTTGCATGAACTCATTGAACGTGAATTTGAAAGAGAAAACAGCAGCAGCCTGTCGTGATGATAGAGATTGCATAGCAATTGGAAACAAAAGACTTCTGAATTAACACGGCAGAATTTGGGCAGCTTCAATGGAACTACTCTGAATTTATTCTAATAGAGCCAAAGGCATGGTTTTGCCTTCAGCTTTTTGTTTTAGTTGATAAAGAATAACTGCTTGCAGTATCGTAAAGTAAGAATTGTAGTAACCTCCTAAATTTGCGGCATTTCAGAAAGAAATTGAATATGGTACACAGTAGAATAAAGCCACACAAAAGATCTTGCTTTGTGTCTTAAGATTTTAAAAGATGAAACCACAGCCTTTAAGACTCTAGTATCTTTAAACAGTAAAAATGTAATTTGTTTAAAAATACCCTCAAACAAAAAACAAACCCTAAAACTGGTACATGAAAATGAGACATGATTTAACTTAATTATAAGCCTTGAACAAGGAAACAGCATGTTCTCAGAATACTTAATTACAGCATTGTTTTTAGGTTGAGGGGGGTTTTGTTGTGTGTGTTGCTCCTGTCAGTGTTCGGCAGAGGCAAAGAAATAAAAGGCAAAGAAAACACGGAAGTACAGTAAACATCTTGAAATGCAGTTTCCTTCTTACTGGGAAGCTACCACATGACTTGCTGAAAAAGATTTATAAAAAAAAAAAAAGCTTGCAGTTGTTCTTTGGTAGCATTAAAACTTAATTCTCTGTAATCAATCTGCTTCTTGAGAACTAATATCCTACAAGATCTCTCAAGCAGCACTACAGTGTTTAAATGCTTTTAGTGTTGTATGAGTGAATTTAAGGAAAATACACTGACTTGTTTGATTGTCCTGAAAGCATTACTCTTGACAGATGAGGGCAGAAACAGAACAAGGCTTTCTACTATTAGTGTACAATGATTTTATAGTCTGAACTTTTAAAGGTGAGAAGATACTGATTTTGACTGAATTCTACAACATGCAAAGCCAGTTGGGGTAACTCAATCTTCTACGATGATAGTCTTTTTTGCCAATCTCACAAAAAGATGGCTGGGACTTGAACTGAAATGGGACCTGCATTTCAGTTAGTCAATATATTGAATGTGGGTTACTCAGTCTTAAAAATACACATACAGTAAGTGCTCCCACAGCTGAATTTCTGCACAGACTTCTGCTGCCAAACAGTATGGGTCCCAGCCATCCCTTTTTGAAGTTGGTAGCAGAGATTTTTTCAGAGTGACAAAAAAGATCAGCTACTCTTTCTCTCCTTGGACCGGTATTTCTCAGAACTGTGCCCCGCTGTGCTCTCACGGGTGAAAAAAAAATAATCTGTGGTTATATTGTATACTTTTTCTTTATATGGTAGATGAATGGAAGGACTGGCATTTTTATGTTAGATTGAAACGAAGGGTTGTCAGCTGAAAAGGATTTGGATCAATAATATAAAGGCATATTGACCATGTTCAGTAATATTTTAAAGACATATCTAAGGTGGATTCTTACAGTGTGCTGAGTTTAGGGGTGTGAAAGCCAGGAGCTAAAACAAAACTCTGGTATCCCTGTTCTTGTCTGCGGTTCATTCTTGCACTCTGTGCTGCATACCAGGAGCAGCAGCATGTTTTTGTGGCAGTCACACTTTATTCTTACATGATTTGGTGTATGAATTGTATCTACGTTGTCAAAGTAATTAACTCTTTAGCATCCCGAGGTGCTTTATGTATTCTTTCCTCCTCTAATGTTACAGTCTATTTCTAGACAATAAGAAAACATAAGGACAGAAATGGAAAAACTGAATAAAGTCCTGCAGTTAATTGGGGTTTCTTTGGATACTATTGGTTGGTTGCATTTCCATGCAGAAATCACGGGTATGCACCTATATGCAGTTAGTAGTTTGCTTTCTTTGTATGCACAGTGACCTTCTGTTAAAAGAAGAAGAATTTTATAGTAACTGGAAGGTAAATGAACACTACTGGTAGCATTTCTTTAAAGCAATTTGCAAGATTTTCTGGTTTTTAAGCATATTTCATCTTCTCACTTAAGTGTATTCTGAGACAGCAAATCACCTGCCTGACCAAGATTCTGACCTGGTTCATAAATTAAGTGAAAATTACACAAATCCAAGTGGAACATTCATTTAATCAACTATGCTTTTTAAGAATAAACAACAAAAAAAAACCCCTACCACCAAAAAAAGCCCAAAGCCCAAACCCCACCCCAAAATGCTACAAACCATAAGCTAAGGTCATGGAGTGGCTGCTGAAATGAGCATTTTCGATTTCATGTTGAGCTGTGTGAGGGAGCAAAGTCATTCATATCCGAAGAAAAGTAAACCAACTGCTTTCTAATCTGCTCACAGCTGAGCAGGCATACAGGGATTCTAGTCTTGAAAGTTCTTGGATACTCTTCTGTTTTGTGCTGTCGCAACCTTTGGAAGGTGTGTGGGCTAGTCACTCGTGCAATTGCGAGAGTCTCCGAAGTCTGAGCACTTTTCTATATTGTGAAATGAGATTCAACGGATTGCACAGCCGCTTTCCACCTGCTGTACAGCTTCAGCTGGAGGGACAGCCAGCCAAAGTGCAACCATGCCATGGTGTGAAACATCTCCAATTCATGGAGGTGACCTAGGCTCCTCTGCACCAGGGTTCAGTGGAAAGAGAGCATGAAGTAGGCTGGTTGGCTACCCCTGAAAGAGTAGCTGAGGCCACTGATGGCCTTTTGCTCCTTCCACTGAGCCATTTAAGAACTTGTTGCTTTAATTCTAGGTTTTGGGCTGTGAATGAAGAGATTAAGCTAGCAAGGGCACACAGGAAAGCTACGGTGTGGTTTGGAAAGCATCCTTCGGGTTGTTTCTTTGGACCTGACCTTTCTGCTCCTTTGTGGATGAACATACTAAATTTTTATAAACAAAATCCACAGCAACAGTGCTAGCACTGCTTTAAGAGAACCCAGAGTACTTTTTTTTTTTTTTTTTTTAATGAAATGTTAATGATGTTTGTTCCGGTTTTACACACCTCTGTAATTTTATGGGAAAAAGGAGGTGGAACTCTGAGGTCATATAAAATCTCATGACTTGAGGGAGCCAATACTGAAAGTACCTGGTGCAGTGTTGTCACAGCTCTTCCTCGTTCCTCCCACTGCACTGTGCTTTTCTAGACCTCTCAGTAAACTTGCTGCATCTGATAGATTCGTAACCTTATATCGCTGCTATTATCAATGTTCCACTGTGCCGCCTCTTGAAGAAAAAAAAAACCACTTTTTTTTTTTTTTTTTTTCTTTCTTTCTTTTGCTGTTAATGTGTATGCCCTGCTCGGCAAGCCTTTCCACCCTCACCTGGTGCCGGCTTGCTCGAAGAGCCGCTTGGCCAGGGGGGGTTGTGCCGCTGCCCGTCACCGCTTCAGCCGGGGAGGGGGCGGGAAAGCGGCGGCGGCGGCCTCGCTGCCCGTCAGGGGCGTCCACGGCGGGGCTGCGCCCGGCCGCCAGCGGCGGGGGGACGCCGCTCTCCAGCTGACTGGAAATCCTCCGGGGAGCCGCGCTGGCCCTGCCTCAGCAGCGCCGTCGTTCCTTCCCCCCGCTGCGGCGGGGCCGCTGAGCGGCCTCCCGGCCCCGAGCAGCCGTTAACGGGCGGCGCGAGGAGGCGGCGGCCGCTAACGGCGCGGAGCGCCGCCCCAGCCCCCTGAGGGCGTGGCCGGGTCGCCGGCGGCCGAAGGGACCGGTTCCCCCCCCCAACCCCGTCCGTCCGTCGTCCCGCAGCAGCGTCTCCGCGGGCCATGGCGGTGAGGCGGCCGCGCCGCGGGGCCCCCGCCGCACCCGGGCCGCCCGCTCGCTCCTCCCGGGCGGGCGCCGCCGCGGCCCGAGCTGCCCCGCCGCTGCTGTTGCTGCTGCTGGCGGCTGCGGGCCGGGCCGGCGCCTCGGCCGCGGGCGGCCCGGAGGTGCACAGCCTGCGCGGGAGCTGGCGGCTGGGCAACGGGAACGGCTCGGTGGTGCTCCGAGGGGAGGTGCCGGGCTGCGTGCACACCGCCCTGCACCGCCGAGGCCTCATCCAGGTACGGTAGGCAGCCGCGCCGGCACACCTCGGCCGGCCCTCCCTCCCCGCCCTTGGCGGCGCCCCGGCGGTGGGACCGTGTCCGGCCGTGCCTGGGGCGCGGTGGGGGGAGCCGGGCAGGCCGCTGCGCTCTGGTGGCGCCCGAGGAGAGGCCTCGCTCCCGCCGCGCCGCCCCGAAGCGGGCAGCCTGCCACAAAGGAGAAAAACCCAGCCCCCCGCGTCAGGTCTCCAGAAGCATGGTTAGAGGCAACCTCCTCACCCCCCAAAACACTGCTCTGTCCCGGGAGCCGCCTCAGGCGCCGCAGGTGTTGCTAGCGTTGCCGGTGCGGCAGCCAGCCTTTGTTTCCTTAGCCCCTCGAGTGCCAAAGGGTTTGGTGGCTGCAGTATCCTCAGGTGGGTAACTGGAGGTTATCCACTGCAGAGCGGTCCCAAATTGGGCCAGGGATACAAATGCAAACCCCTGCTCTGCAGCGTGTGAGGTTCTGTGGTTTTGCCACGGAACCAAGGTGCTGACACCAGATACCTGCGATATCATCGCAGCATGTAAGTCATGTTTACCTACAATATTACCTCAAAAGAATGAAAAGCTAAACCCGCTCTGTTGAAGTTTGGCTTGTTGATGCAAGAAGTCTAGGGATTTCAGTGCATTAAAAATCCCTTTTAACACTTGCAGAGCGGATCATGTTGAGATTGTATACTCCCGTGCTGCCTAAGGGAAGTATATTCTGAAACATGAGTATAAACCTGTTCCATTGAAAAAACTAGTTCCTGCCTTAACACTTTTAAGAAGCTTTGCTGCTGCTGTTTACTATTACCTCTTTTAGTTTTTAGATTTATGAAAACTCAGCAGCCACTTTCTGGGACAAATGGTCAAAACTGTAGTTGCAGATTGGTAGCAAAGTACCCTGATACCAGCATTAGCTGCTTCTCACTCAGACCTGGCAAGAAACATGGCACTAACTGGGTCATTGTTAAAATAAGATGCCTTTTAAAAAGGAAATGTGTGGAGTGTGAAATGTGTACCTGGAACAAGGAAAAAAAAAATATAGTGAAGTTAACAAAATCATCTATAAAACTGATAAATGCACTTCTGTACTAGAAAACGTGAAGTACTGTCTTATGTTGTCTGAGTATATCAGACGTATCTACATACTGTATTTATTGTGGGCCCAGTGTTGCATTTCTTGTACAGGATTTATTTTAAAAATACATTCTGGATGCATGTATTTTTATATGTTCTTTAATTTTTTTTCTTCGGATTATTTTCCAGCTCTGCTCTGACTAAAGTTAGAGAGGTGTAAGGAGAAAGTGATGATACTTTGGGCAGGATAATTTTAGCATTATTCTGTGTTAGCATAGGTTGGGAATCCCGGTACTAATAACAGATGCCAAAGAGTGTCATTGCCAGACAAAAGAAATAGTCAACATTGGAAAAGTAAATACACTAAGGAGGGATAAGCTGAGCCATGATAGTCTGTTGTTTCAACATCTGTGTGCTAAGTGGCATGGCATTTTGAACATATACAACTAAGGTTTTAAAGTGGCTTTTCTAAAGTTTTAAAAAGTGCAGTGGGCAGGTAGACTATATATGGAGGATCATCGAAGAGAACTGCGCCAGTTTCTCCCATGCAAAAGCGCGTAAGATAAACTGAACGTCTCAGATGTTTGGCTGTACTGGGAAGTGTTGCTATAAGCAGTGTGAATAATCATTCAGGAGAAACTGTGACCAATGCACTGACTCATGCATGCAAGATAATGACGTAATGAAAGACTCACATTTAACTACTCATATTAAGTACTCTTACAAAGTGAGGAAATGCGATTGCTAATTTAGCTGCATTGCTGTGAACTGACTTGTACTTTTAGTCATTTTAAGCAGCAGTATGATACTTGGACATGAGGCTGCGATCATGAACTCTCCTGTGCCTGGACAGAATCCCAAGTCTCCACAGAGGCGTGAAAGCTTAGTCAGCCTGCTGGCCAGCAGCATGGGTCTTGGTAATAGGTAGATGGGTGCTTGGCTAATTAAATCGATGATGGTTGGTTGTGGACATTTAGAACATGTTTACGTGAATACAAGTATGAGCTTGCTCCAGACACGTGCTGACATGGCCGGGTATGAACCCGCAGTAGTCTGGAAACTGTTGCTAAGCTGGTGGTGTTAGAATTAGTATGCTCTGTCGAGGAGCTGAGTTAACCGAAATACTTCGCTAGTGTGGTTGCTTGACCTCTGGACTGGACCCGCCTGGTGTTTGGCTAGTTCCAAGCTCAGAATGAGCTAGCTTGTTTCCAAGTGCAGGTCTGTACAGGTAACTTAAAGTCAATTTAAACCTGTTCTTACTCAGTTTAGCAAAGACCAGCTTACAGAAAGAAGCATTCACACAAATATTTGCGCCAGGATAACTAAATTGTTTTAAAATCACATTTTTGTTTAAAAGATAGAATGGAGAGCATACCAAAATATGGGAGCAGCCTTAGCAGATTTCAGATCTATCACAGATAGTGTTAAATGTAATCAATCCCTGCCACCATAGTTGTAGCATTCTGCAAAGCAGCAAACCTGGGTTGTTTGGAGGGAGTCAGTGACATAATTCGCCATTGCAAAGCGTGGCTTCATGCTGCAAAGTGTGGCTCAGCTGTTTGTCCTGAGGTTTCTTCACTGCGGTGAAAATGCTTATGACCAAATGTTTTCAAATGCAGCTGGCTAAAATCATATTCCTATATTCTTATTTATACAAAAGCATGTACACAGCCTGAATTTTAGAGGCATAGAGCACTGGTTGCTCCGTTTCTTCAGTGCTCATTATCTCTGGAAGTAAGGCCTTTTTGGGGTTGTGTGAAGTGTAGAACTAGGAGTTTTATTATAGTTGCCTAAATACCAAAGCTTTGGTCTTGAGTATTTTTTTCATTTGCTCCTTTTGCTCTTTGCCGTGGAGCGTAGGATTTTTATTCATCCTACTGAGAATGTCACTAGACCAGCAATCCAAAAGCTTACTGCTTGTAATCAAAAGCAAAGATTGATCTGAAAAGCTGTACCAGGAAATAGGAGAACAAAGCTAGTGGGAACTAAATTATTCCGTATAGCAAGACCCGTATGTTCAGTGACCTAGTGAAATCTATGCGCTGGTTTTCTGTCTGATTTGCAAACGGCAAATAGCACTGCATCCTTTGCTTCTGTATCCTTGGAATTTGTCATGGGTTAGCACCCAAAACAGAAATGTAAACCAAAATTTGGGAGGGCCTACTCCAACAGTGTAGCTTAGTGGGCATCTCACAAATGAAGGGGAGGAGGGCAGCAAGAATAAGCTGCTGGATATTAAGCCTGCAAAATGTGGCTTAGGTTGCAAGAGTAGGCTGCAAGCAAGTTATTTATCAGTGTGTGGTTCATTCCAAATTTAGGACGATGCACAAACTGTTTTTGCCTGGGGATGCTCTAGCTGATTGCATGTCTGTAGCCTTACTTTAATCTGCTGTGCAGGCCATACATTTGAATTGAAAGACGTATCTCTGACACCAAGGGTTCGTTACTCATCTCTCTGGATCCTCTTAGTATTCGTTCTAGAGATGTCTTTACTCTTTGGCTTATAAAATATACATTGGATGAACACATTTTTCTGAATGCACGAAATGCACGTATCTTAGAAAATGCTCTTGGGGAAGATACTTTTGGCTTTCCTGCTGAGGTATTATTTTCTTCCGTGTTCAACCAATGTAGTTCAAATACTGGATTAACCATGATAAAAGCTCTAAGGGCAGAAGATAGCATCAGCATATGTGTTCAGCTGGGTTGTTTTAGTAACATTTCGTTAGGACTCCATAAGTCTTACTACTATTTACATGGAAAATTTAAAAAAGACATGAGAAATGCACATAAACAAGGGTAATAGTCCCTTGAATAAGGTTAGTGCAAAGCTCGGCCATAAGCGCAGACCTTTTACAAACTTGCAGCGAATCTATTGCTAACCCTGCGTCTCTGGAAAAATAAGATTTGCAGAAACCTTTTTGTCTGAAGATTTAGTTTTTAGCTACTGTCAGCGTAGTATTTTCTTTCAGGCACAGTTCTGATAAGCAATATGTATCAGCAGGTAACTTGTGCATTAAATCTTTGTGCTAGCAATAGCCATCCTCTAGCATGTACTGTCCAAGTACTGCATGATGCCATTTCTGCTGGCAGGTGACTCCGATAAAATTTCAGTTCTGATGAATATGGCTATTGTAGCTGGATTTTCTCATCTGCCAGCCGTTTGCATTCATACAGAAAGGCTGTTTTGTCTTACTAGCTGTCACTTTGATTTGTAAAGAACTATTATGGGGGGTCTGCAACAGTGATGGTAATAGAGGGGCTGGATAACACTGCAGTTTCTGCCCCAGTATACAAGAAGGACACGCACTTGACACAAGCAGATTACAGTGGTCTTGGTCATACTTGGGTATTAAAATATATTAGAAGAAGCAGACACTTATGTGTCTCAAGTGGTACTTCTGCAGTTCTGTAAAGTAGTGTGTATTTTTTGTAGCTTGTTCTGCATTTGTATAAAGTATGTTGTTGCGTATTTTCTAACACTTCATCGTAACTTAGATTTTTCGGAGCAAGCCAGGTAACAGTTGTGTTGGATATCCTACGATTCTAACAAGTTATGGCATTCACTGATGAAATAGTTGAGCGTAAGGCTCCACAGAGGGATCTGGACAGGCTGGATTGATGGGCTGAGGCCAGCTGTACGACATTCAACAAGGCCAAGTGCCGGGTCCTGCACTTGGGTCACAACAGCCCTGTGCAATGCTAGAAGCTTGGGGAAGAGTGGCTGGAAAGCTGCCTGGTGGAAAAGGACCTGGGGGTGTTGGTTGACAACCGGCTGAATATGAGCCAGCAGTGTGCCCAGGTGGCCCAGAAGGCCAACAGCATCCTGGCTTGTATCAGAAGTAGCGTGGCCAGCAGGACTAGGGAAGTGATTGTCCCCCGTACTTGGCCCTGGTGAGGCTGCACCTCAAATACTGTGTCCAGTTTTGGGCCCCTCGCTACAAGAAAGAGGTGCTGGGGCGTGTCCAAAGAAGAGCCGTGAGGCTGGCGAAGGGTCTGGAGCACAGGCCTGATGAGGAGCAGCTGAAGGAAGTGGGGTTGTTTAGCCTGGAGAAGAGGAGGCTGAGGGGAGACCTTATCGCTCTCTACAACTACCTGAAAGGAGGTTGTAGTGAGGTGGGTGTTGGTCTCTTCTCCCATGTAGTTAGCGATAGGACGAGAGGAAATGGGCTCAAGCTGTGCCAGGGGAGGTTTAGATTGGATATTAGGAAAAATTTCTTCACGAAAAGGGTAGTCAAGCATTGGACCAGGCTGCCCAAGGAAGTGGCTGAGTCCCCATCCCTGGTGGTATTTAAAAGACCTGTAGATGTGGTGCTTAGGGACATGGTTTAGTGGTGGATTTGGCAGTGTTAGGTTAACGGTTGGACTTGATGATCCTAAAGGTCTTTTCCAACCTAAACGATTCTATGATTCTATAAGGTGACATTCAGTTTACTGCTTTGTTAGAGTAACTACTGAAAATTAATCACTTTACGATGAACTTCCAAAACTCATATTCCAAGAATACGATCCATTTGTCGCTACTGTTAGTTCAGCTTGACTTCAAGCTGTAAATATGTGAAACTGGGCTTGCTGAAAATTGTATAAATGTCCTGACTGCTATCGCTTGTGATATCAAGGAGTGCGTGGATATAGATAAGTATCTAAACTATTTAGCTTCCAGTCTGAAGTTGGCAACAGCAAAATCATTGAACTGTAAATCATGAAACATCACTTGCAAGTTTTATTTTGGTAATCTGTTACATCAGAAAGATTTTCTTATGGTGTACATTATAAAATATCAGCAGAGTTGATTTATGAGAGAAAAGCATGCGAGACAGCTTCAAATTAGATCATAACAAAAGTAGGGTAAGGCAAAGGAATCTGGTTTTTGTTCCCTTTATTACATTTCATTTTATTACATGCTGATCTTCGACCTGGATCCAGCTGACGCTGTCTATTGTGATTCAGGTGTTTGCGCCGTGCTCCCCCGGACTCCTGGTTGCGTGCGGCCTGAAGCTGGCCCATCATGGGGCCCGGGTGTGCCTGGCACAACTCGCTCACTTGGGCTTTGAGCCTCACCTCTGATGTGTTCATGTCTCATCCATTTCCTGCCTAACAGGAGAAGCTCTTAGCTTTTCAATATCCCCTTAAAATCATTGCAAGGAGGAGCTTCCATCTAGCTGCTTGGCAGTGCCTGCATTTTAGTGCTGCCAGGGCTTTGAAGTCCTGCTGATGTCCTGTTATCCAAACTGGAAATTGCTTCTTTTTGATGCTCTGTAGCAGGGCTTTTTACCTCATCTTAGCAGGTGATTTGCTGCTTTCTCACAGCATTGAAATTGGGAGCAGAGAACAAACAGGCAGGGAGCTTGAGTGGTTGAGAATTTTTCCCCAAATTGCAGGGAGCAGGAAAATGCAAGGCTGTCATGTTTGGTGGGATCTAAAAATAGCTGTAGTTGGCTCCACCCCTCTATGATTTGCTTCCAGGAACATGTTGAGCTAATGAATGTGAAGTATATTTAATACATGTGCGGTCTATTTCCTACTGTCTTTCAAATTGTCCCAGTGCCCTTAAGAGTTTTAAAATTGTTTTTTTTTCATCCAGTTTTCTGAAATAAACCTTTCATTTTAATGTGAGCTGATTTAATGTGGGATGAAATTCTGTTTCAGATAAATCCAAACAATTTGACTTCTCTAGGTAAATCTTCCAGCACTCAAAACAGTTGCATTTAATAATGAAAAAGTCAATAATCTCACAAGTGTATTGGAGATGTCATTTTCCTTTCTTACAGGACTTTGTTGTCATGCATTTTTCCTGAACCTTGAGAACTGCCTTAAAAGCATTGCTTAAACATTGCCACATGACTGATTTTACAACAAGCGATATTTGTCATGCTTAAAATGACTAACCAGTATTAGCATTTAACAGCTTTTCTGTGTGATATATAAGCTGTTTTACTAGTTATGTAGCAATATCAGTAAGCTGTTAAGTTTTATATAAAGGTACACAGAACTAGGAGCTTCCCGTCTAAAAAGGTGGATGGCTGTGAGGAAGAAACAGTATTCGTGTGAGTCAGAAGGGGCTAATTAGCACCTTCTATGACACATATTTTAGCGTCAATGCATTTCTTGAAGTTTGAAGGAGTTAGAGTAATACAGAAGAAGAAAGCCCCTTCAGGAAAAAGGATTGGCAGTAAGCTCTGAGGAGATTTAAACGAGCAGCTCTGTTCGTAAACTGCTGTAAGAGCCCATCTGATGATGTAATTTCCGCCTCTGATGAAGCGGTCCCACATTTCTCTCTGCTGCTAGACAGCCAATTTTGTGTTCTTCAGACATCAGGTCTTTGTTCATTAACATCTCAGTATTCATGCTTTCATGGAGAAACAGTGAAGGTTTATGCAGGGTCTTGATCTTTGATGAGGCACTGATGTTGATTGTTTGACCGCTAACCAAATTGATTTTGGCTTTACAGTCTGCTGTTGATGGTGCATTTACAGCTTGCATCTTATGCCTTTTGTTGAATATTTCACACATACAAGTGGCAATGATTGGAATTTAACATGCACATTTTCCCAAGCATAGCTTAAAATAAAATAGTATATAATGTTAAAGCAAGACAGTTGTTAAAAATGTGCTTTTTAAGGACATATTGTGGGTTTTCATGGTCTCTGACATTTGATGCTTGCCTTTCGTTGTCTCAATACAGTAATCTTAAGAGTTTCTTATATGAGCCTAAATTTTGTGTTTTAATATGCATTTATTAGCCTTACATTTTGCATCTTAATAAAAGTCTGAGATATATTCCCCAAGCATTTTGAATAAAAGTAATGGTATGGATATCCTAAAATTCAGTAATTGTTCTGGTAAGCTCATGGTGACTTAACTTTTAGAGAATACACTGCATTACCAATACAGAGGTCAGTTTTACTGAGGTTATAAGACCTTTCCTTCTTGACTCTTACTCCCTTGTAGTAAGAAATTTGATTGATCAAGCAAAGCAAGTAGAGGCAAGGCAACAACTTTCCCTCTGTATAGGCTCAACGAATCATGTTTATATTGCTGTGGGACTTTAGAAGAGTTTACCCTGCTGACGACAGTCACTTAGATGTTATGATTTTGCTCTGCTATGTAAATAGGTTTGTGTTTATACTACGGAGCCTGACCCTATTAATTGTAAAACAAGTATGAGATATGAAACAGTGTTTTTCAGAAGATTTCAAATCCAGAAGTGTCATTAGTATCTATACTGACTCCTGAAATGGGGAGAAAAATTGAGCTTCAGCAAGAAGAAAAAAAAAAAAGCTGGGCAGATTTTCTTCAGTGTGAATCTGTGTATTCAGGGCAGATAGTTAGCTGTGCTGGTACTATAGAAGACTCGTATCAGAGAACCTTAATGCAGCTATGCTCTCTCTTAGCTGGGTTTGAGTCATGTAGTCCAGAAGAGATTGGTCTTTGGTTTGGGAAAGGAGTTCAGCTGCACAGCTGCAAAGAGGATTGAACTGAGCTGTCAGTCACTGACCCAGATACCTGCACTCTGAACTGTCTGACATGGGGATGTAACACTGTACCTTTCTGCTGCCTTTGTGTGAGGTGCAAGGTGGTGGGTTGTCAGGTCCACATAACTGATTCCTTCAGCCTAGGTGAGGAACGTTGTGACCCACCATAAGGTAATAAATACAGCATGAAGCCAAAAAGGTCGAGGACATAGCTGAGACAAAGTGTGCCTTTTTTCTTCCTGGGTGCTGTGACTAAAGGGAAAAGAGCATATTCAGTATAAATGCAGCATTATTCTCAAAAGTAGTCATTTAATTTTATATAACAAACCAAATTGTGTTGCTTCTCCTCCTTCTCTTTCTCCCTCCCTCTAAATATAACAATTTAATTTAGCCTTACCACATCAAGACTCATTGACAAGAAACAAGTGGAGTATTTGCAATGATTTTAAACTGTAGAGATTTGTTCACTGCTGTCCCTAGAGGCCTAAACTGCTGTTTCTTTGCCTCTTAAAATCCTATTAGTCTTACTTTCTCCTTCATTATGAGTGTGATCATGTTTCTGTTCCTCTCATTAAGTCACAAGCTGTCTGGATTTTTTTTAATTTCCAGCCCAGTCATTTCTTACATAAAATCAAATTCTGCTCCCTCTAGTTTGAGTATGAATGATTATAGCAAACAGGTTTTGACCTATATGAGTGTCCTGGTTTCGGACCAAATACTAAATAAGTCTTGTAATTTTCTTTTTGTTGGTCTGTTATTAGGATCCATACTATAGATTTAATGATGTGATATACAGATGGATCTCGCTGGATAACTGGACTTACAGCAGAACATTCAAAACTCCTTTTGACATCAGGTATGCGGTAAAGATATGTCTAAAATAGTTCTGTGCTGTCTTTCATGCAGAATTGCTAGCTAATCCATCAGCTCAAAATCTGCTTAATACTTTTGTATCTAATAAAACAAATTATGCAATAATATGCAGCTGCAAAGCTCTTGCTAAAGAACACTTCAGTAGTTGCTTTTTCCCATTTTTTATTTAATTGTTAAAAATTACTTATGAATTGCCAACTAAGGAAGGATAATACTTAGGCTAATTGGAAGCTAGTCCATCTGCTACCTGGTGGGTATGTGAACATGCTGTGTTGCAGAATTCAGCCACTTCAGCTGTCATCTTAAATTGATTATTTAGAGATACAATGTAGCCACACTAAGTCAAACATTTTTGGAGGTAGTTGAGAGGACTACTGCTAAAGATAATAGTGACATACATTTTTATATTGTCTCCTGTGTGTTATTAACTCTAGGTGTTCTAACAGTTTTATTATGCATATGTTATCTTCTGTAGAAAGTGGCAGAAAGTGAATTTGGTTTTCGAGGGAGTAGATACAGTAGCACAGATCCTGATCAACAATATGACTCTTGGGACAACAGACAACATGTTCAACAGATATGTAAGTAATGTGTTTATTTCTGAAGGTCCTTCTGTTTTTTCTTCAAAGCCCTTTTGTGCTGAGCACTTTCAGCACATTCAAGTACACAGAAAAATAGGTCCTTGGGTGCAGAAAGTGTTGACCTGAGGACTGCATGTGTAATCAGATAACTGTTAGAAAGAGAAGTGTACTTACCTTTTCAGTAGCAGCAGGGTCAGATCTAGAGGTGAATGTGCCTTGTTCTAAATGAGTGGAGCCACACAAGAGGATCAGTTCAGCTAATAATGTAAGTCTTGCTTATTGGGATCTGTCACAGCTCCAAGAAAACATAAGCCTAAGTGTGTTATATTAGCTGTAAATCTGCTTACTAATTGGTATTAGAAAGGTTTACATGCAAATACTGCAATGAAAATGCATGTTGCAAAGCCTTTGTAAGTGTTTCCATGCTTTTTTTTATATAGGGGTTTTGATTTTTAATATTGAGCTTTTGATAACATTGTCTTGCATTTTTGGGCTTAATCTATGTCAGTGTGAGAGTACTTATCATGGAATGATCTTGAGAGTGACAAAAACATTCCAACTAATTTTACAGCTTTAAAATATAAAGTCATTCTGGGTACTAGCATAAGAGACAATCCTTGCTTTTCTCTTAAAACAATCAAAAAAGGAAAAGTTAAAGGAAGAATATTGGTGGAATAACTGAATTACAAAGGAAATCTGGTGTCTTCATATCTCAGCGTTTACCATTCTGGCAGGTTTTATTGCAGAGGTACTGGCCTGAGACATAAAAGCTAGGTTCTGCCACCTGGGTCTGTGTGACCTGGGACAAATCACTTACTTTCTCTGTGACTTAGTTTTACCATCTGTGAAATAATAAATTTCACAGAGCTCTTATGAAATTGTGATTATTTACTATTTGTAGAGTATCTAAAGGATTGCCAGTAGCAGGCTCTGTAGAGTTGGGAAGTGATATTATTTTGCCCTTGCTTCTGCAACTTCATTCTGTCTCAGATTGTAACAGTTCATGAAATGGCCTTCACTGTAAAACCACAGTGAACTGTATTAGACTGAGTCTAGGATTACTGTGACCCAGACTTCTGCTTTGTTCACCTGTTCCACATGACAACTATGTCTGCAGGAAGGACTCTGTGAAGGCTCTGTATGGGGGATGCTGTTTGCTTTGTACTTTTCTGCTGTATGCTACAGACATAAGTGATGCTAGCTGGGCTGCTCAAGTTGGAAAAAATTGCCAAGACTTGGCTTGTCACAAATGAACACTGTTAAGAAGAAATGGGTGTTAGCCATTGGAACCATACTATCTTGATAGCACAGGATAATTCTGAAATCAAACATTTATCCTTCTATCCAGCCACACTGAAGGGGATTTTGTGAGCCAGTGAGGAAGCCCCCAAATGCTTTATTTGGTGCTGGCATAGGATGTGTATCTGTACGTTTTGGGGATGAGAGTGCAGGCGGCATGAAATACAGCTTTGCAGCATTCACGCAAAAGGCAGCTCAGTGCTTTGCGGTAGATAAGCTGGCAGCACAGTGTGAGTTGGAAGGACTCCTATATAGACCAGCTTTCTGAGTTGGAACAAGGTGTCTTTCTAAAGATGGAGATGAGTTTGGAGTGAGGAAGGAGGGTAAAGATTCTCTTGCCATCCTTATCCTTCAGGCACTTCTGTGTGCAAGCAGAGTGCTGAAGCCTGCAATGGGGGCTCAGTATGGGGAAAGTAGTTTGCCCAGAAACGTCTCCTTGTATCTGGAATGTTACTGTGTATTTTCTTTTTTCAGCTTAAGAAGTAGCTTTTCTTTTCCTTCAAAACCAGAGCCTGTTGAGACTGTAGTTCAAATGGCTTTGAATAATATATGTATGGTATCAAAATCCCAATGTAACAGTGATTATAAATCTCATAAATAAATGTCAGCGCTGTAATGATTTTGTTCTGTTTTCTTGACCTAGAGCTTTGATATTACCAGCATGATCAAGGAGGTCAATTTTGTCGAAGTCCGTTTCTTATCAGCTGTTTCATATGCAGCAGAGCAGAGCAGATGTCACAAAGCATACAGTGTTCCCCCGGCGTGCCCTCCACCTGTGCAGAAAGGAGAGTGCCATGCTAATTTCATCAGAAAGGTAGGGGCAGAATTGTCTGTCTCTGTCTGGTTTCAGGCTTGGAAAGAGGAATGTACCACATGCTGTCCTTACAGATGTATTCTGAGACCTGCAATGTCATTTTATAAGTAGGGCATATTTTTCATTGCAGCTTCCTTCTCCTGTCCCCCTCCCCTCAAAACCTGTAATCTAGCATGTCGATAATACAAGAGGCATAAGGAGGGCAGGCTTCATATCTAGGTGATAAGAATGTTTAAAAGGCTGTTTTCATCAAGGAGTCAGCAAGGAGACTTGCTCCTAAGAGAGTAGGATTGTATTGGGAAATGTGTAATCATTTCATTTTGATCCACGGGGTAGATTTAGCAATGTATGCTGACAATAGAGTTCACACTTGCAAATACCAGTGTAGATTGCCAAAGCTGTAAAAATCTCAGCCAAGCAGCTTTGTGAGTGTTTGCTATTGCTCATGTGCTGTGCTATTTATACTGGGCAGCTCTGGCATGTCCCAAGAAGCGTTATCTAACACAACACTGTTCTCATCTTATTACGGTGTTGTGAAGTGTGACTTATAAGTACATATTCAGTGAAAACAACAACGTTATATGTAATGAATGAAGCTCAGAAACTCCTATTTAAGACATGGCCTCATTGCTGTTAAAACTTACTCAAGGCAAACTATCATTTGAGTAGCATCTCATATATTTCTGATAGCTTTGCAGCAGCTAGAGACAATGGCTAGGTTTTCTTATTTTGGAATTTCTCTTTTTGGGTGTTTTTGCATGTTTGTCTCCATTTAAATGCCTTTCTTGTTAATTATTTTTAATCTTTTCAATAAAGTCATTTTAAAGCCTCCTCAAAAAATGACTGGAATCCTGTTAATCTAAACCTGGATGTGATTTCCTTTATAATTTGGTAATGGAAAGATGGACTCAGTTTTGTCCTGGGAAGATCCTTCAGGACTAAGATATTGTCTTTATTACTACTTGCTGCTACTTTTATTTTCATCACATTTTAGAAAGTTGATTAATTCTTCTGAGTCCACTGTGTTTCTTAGAAATCAGTGCAGGGAGGAGCTTGGAAGGAAGAAGGCACTTAAACAGCTGTAGTCATATTTATAGAGCAAAAATGGCCAGGAATGATTTTATGCTTTCCTGAACTATACCTCTGAACTTGTAAGAAAGTACCTTAGTCCTTTTCCTCAAAGGAGTTACTTGACTGTACTAGGAAGCTGCTCCAGACATTTCCAGAAACATTTTTTGTTCCAAGTATATGGCAACAACAGCAGCGATGTCACATTTAAAAGTAAACAAACGTACTAGGACATTGCTAAAGTAAGCTGGCTGCTTACCATCTTAAAGTAATGGAGATTTGTTTACACATTTGAGGTTCAGTATTACATACAGTAAACATATCTAAATCTTAATAGGAATTTGTGGCAAAACACAAGATTTTCACTGGTCATGTACTTCAGTGATACAAGTGTATTGTTCTTATGACATACTATTTCTGATAGCGGTCTCTGCAATATTATTAGTGAAACCTGACAATCTGTCAGTGATTCATTTGGTTACTTTTATAAAGGGAAAATTACTTTCAATCTGACTCGTTTTCTACGAATGTGTTGTCCCTGTTTTTACACTTGAAATAGGTACAGTGCTTGCTTCCTGGAAGGCTCTTTTGCAACTTGATAGGCAGGCAGGCAGACTGCAGCAATGCAAGGGATAGGCCAGACTTGTGCAATGTGGTTTGCCAAAATTAGTATGCCTCGGCTGTAAGTTATTAGTCTCTAAATTTAGAACTGTAGGTCACTGTACAAGACTTCAAGGAGATCTATTGTATTTGCTTTGGCGGCTGGGGCTGTGTGAAGCTTGGAGGGCAGCTGAATAGATGTCTTCAAGGGATTTGTTAACTAGAGGTCTGACCAGGTTTGAAAACAGCTAAATGGAAGGCAGCATAGGTACTTCTCTGCCTGACCAGTATTTTATAATTCTGACAGTTATTCTGAAGTTAGAACCAGAACTAAGCTATTTCTCAATCATGTTTTGTTTCCTTTGTTTTTGTATAAGAGAACCATAAAAAGGGGAGAAACAGTGAACATGACTGAACTACACAAACACACCAGACATACACAGCTCTTTCCTTGTACTAATCTGTGGTGCTACAACAAAAAATAGGGGATAAAGTATTCCAGATATACCCACGATTTTTTATTTGGTATTGTTCTTTTAGAATACTTTAACATTTGTAACCATCAGTTTTCTGCTTACTTTGGCTTTTAGGTATACAATTAAATACTGACATTACAAACTAAGATAATTCAGAGCTGAATCAATAGTAACCTGCTGGCTTGTTTTTTTGATCTTTACTGGGTTTTTTTAAGTGGTGGGCCAGGTGGTGTTTTGCTCTCTTACTAATATAAAATTTTGGTCTACATGGATGTTTAACAGAAAATTATATTTTTTATATAATACAGGTAGTAGCAGCAGAGTTCTCGTTAAGAAATAAGAGAAAAAATACTGTAGCTTCTTCTGGCTTTATGGAAATCGGAAAAATTCTTTCAGTCCATAGCAATATTTTATTTCTGGATAGCAAATAATTTTTACTTCTGTCACAGCATCAATGTCTGTGTGAAAAATAGGCAATTGTAACATAATCATTCTGTATTCCAGGAGCAGTGTTCATTTAGTTGGGACTGGGGCCCTTCTTTTCCCACTCAAGGAATCTGGAAAGATGTTAGGATTGAGGCCTATAACCATTATCACCTGATTTACTTTTCTTTGACTTCTTTCTTTGGTAAGTTGTGTTACTACTTTTTATTGTTGTTTCAGATTTGGAATACAAACCATTTTATTGTTAAGCTCAATTAACTGTCAGTTTAGGAAAGGTTCTACTGTTGTATTATGACTTGTGTGTAGTTCTTACCACAGCACACCCTTTTTTTTAGATCTTGGAACAGTACTTCAGTACAAACAATAGTGATTAAAGATGTTAGAATTCAGAATCTTTTTTGGCTTGAAGATCCCCGAATAACTGCAGAAATACATGTAGTATAGCTGAGGTTAGTCCCTGTTCTCCTGTTTTGAAAAATTTCTTTTTTATTGGCATGTGTTTTCACCAAGGCTCGTAATAAATACATCTCACTTTTTTCTCAACTCCATTTAAAACAAAGCCAAAGATGCTATGGGAATTTAGTTTTGTGTTGGGAAGACAAATGCACAGTGAGCAGAGTTTCAAGCATGCTGAGTTTTCAGGACACAACGCGAAGTCTGAGAGAGAAGAGCAGTCGCGCTATGCAAGGGTAATTTGTTAAGGCTGCAATTTGAGAGGATAGCCTCCTGCATTCCTGCTACCTAACTTACCTAACCGGTTTCCTCCCTTGACGTGGTCTTTGATTTTCCTCTCCTCATTGCAGCTGAGCAAAAGTAGTTAATTTTCTGTTGAAACTTTCTGTAAATGGTAATATGCCCCATTGTAGACCACCCGCATGCTTTCTTTCGCTGCCTGTTGAGCCCAGTCTTCAGTGGAGTAAAGGCTAGCACGTGAGTCCTCTGCACTGGGTTGAATTTCAGCCCTTGGGAATAGAGTTGTTGTATATGAATAAAAGAGGAAGACGTCACTCCCTGGCTGCTTTTAAAGCTTCCTGAAATAGCCGCAGGTCTTAGCTAGAATTAACGTGACTGGAATTTCCATGGAAAGCCCCAGCACAGACTCTGTGTGCTCTCTAAAATCTAGTTAAAGTAAGAAATCTTTTCTGGTCCCTCCCACATTCCCACAACTCCACCTTCTGGTAGGTAAAGTCTTGCTCCCTGGATAAGCGGAGAGAGCAAACGTCTTTCATTCAGCAGAGAGTGGTTTAGAACCAGAGCCAGAGCTTATTAGTATTCAAGCATAATAACATTTGAAAAATAAAGAGTAAATGAACAACTTGAATTTAAGCTGCCTATGGAGGTATCGGATTTGGTGTCATAGTGTTTTGACCACTGAGTCTGTAAACGATTTGTGGTTCTTGATTCCTGTGCCTAGACCCCACAGTTCATGCAGTTAAGAGTGGATTGGAATTTCTATATGCTCTTGGAGGGGAGGGAAAACAAACTGTAATGGCTGACCCTTGCAGGATGGGGTTGGTGTTTTTTTAACCCCTTCAACATTTCTGAAAATTGGTCTTCCCTGGGTAATGCTGGGTGTAATATAAACCTGGGAACACATTCATTGTGCTTTATTCTACAAAAGACAGTGAAAATCACACCAGGGCTGAATGTAGTTCTTTGCTTTTGGAAGGAGCTCACTCTCTATCTCCTGGAGGAAGGAGAGCTAGAATATATGCATGAAAAGAGAAAGGAGGTGATTAGTAGTTTGTGTATACAAAATGTGTCTTAGTTCTAGTTTTCTTTGTTTTCTGTTTTATTTACTTTTGCTTAGATAGATGTTCATCTGTAATATTTGAAGTATAGGATTAGCCAGGTTTTGTTTGTAGATAGGTAATTTAATTGCTGAAGTTAATGGGAAATTTACACATTAATCTTGAGTACCCTTGACCCTGGCTTGCCTTATTCAGTAAATTCTGTAAAGGAGAGGACTCTCTGAGGTAACTGTAGAGGGATCTCAGGGAAGTCATTAACTTGTTTCCTCCACCACAGTTCGGTGGCAGAAGGGACGCAAAGATACAGCCCGTCAAGTCCAGACACAATGGGCCCAATTCACCCCCAGCATAACTCCATTCATGTTGTCTCTCTGGGATGAATTCGGCTCATTTTCTGTTAATACTGTTTTTGTTTCATCAACAAAAGTGATTGTACTGCTGTGTGATTACGATCTTTCCCAAAGAGTACCATGTTCATATGAGTGCTGACTAAAAGCAAATATAATGTCTATGGGAGTTGGTGGGAAAAAAATCCTTCCTAATGAAGTGACTGGTGTCATGGTCTCTGACTTTTGTACAGAACTCTGAAAAACCCCTCGATGGCTTTCAAATGAAAAAAAGAGTTATAAAACAAATCGTATTGCATAGTTCTCTTCTGAGTCAGCAAACGTAAATACAGATACCAAATGCACTAAACAAGATTAACCTTGTAGGTCTGGTTCAAACATGGCCTGAAAATTGTTAAATTTAATCTGAGATGTTTGAATTGTTTCTTTGATGACAGATCATGTTAGCCAATAGGTATATAAACACAATTCCTAAATTCCCATTTTTTCTCCCCCTTTACTTAGTAAAGAGTGCTCAGCAGTGGAATCTTGAAATCGAGTCTATTTTTGATGTAGCTAGCTCCAAGCCAATTGCAGGTCTTGTGACTGTGAACATTCCCAAATTGCAAACGCAGCAAACATTCAGTGTGAAGCTTCAACCTGGAGAAGGCAGCATTGTGCTGCTTGTAAACATCAACAAGGTAAGGAGGTGTGTGTGGAACCCTAGCCAACTGCAAAATGTTTCCCCTGGTTTCCAATGTGTCTTTCTGCCTCCGTGCCAGGTTTAGGCCTCCCTTCCATTCCTTTCTGTGTTCCTGACTTTAACAACAGTTTTCTATACACCTTACAGTACAGGAGAACAGTTCTTTTCCTCTCTAAAAATTGATGTCTGTGGGGCTACGTAACTCAGTGTCAAAACCATGATGAAGCCTTTTCCTTACTGCAAAACAAAAAGATCACATCGTTACCGGCCACTGTTAAATGAGCTACTTAGGTAGATAAACTTTGGATACCCTGTGTCACTTCGTTTAACTGCCAGTAGGTATCTTGTCTCCCATGCTGTTGTTTACTGGTCCAATTGGGACTAGAATGTACTACAATATGCATGGCTCTCCCAGGAAAGAGAGGAAACATTCCTCAAACATCTCAGTAGATACTCTTTCAGGTAAATAAAAGCAAAAGAGCCCTATAAAGAACTTGACTGGCAGTAAGGTTGATGGAGATTTTGTGGAGTAGTACTTCCTTACGTTGGCTTGTAGTCCCTTGGATAGACAAAACTCATGAGGAGTTTTAGAGAGCTAAAGGATGCTCTAATGAGGAGAGAACTCAATTGAAAAATGATGAATTTGGTATACACCCTAGTGACAAAAGAGGAAAGAATTGGTCTGCTTGCCTTCAGAGGGTGTGGGGAAACTATCTGGTGGCAGACTTAATTCAGCAACATTGTTTCACTTCTACAGAATTTGCTTTGGTTGTGCTTTTTGTTAAGTTTTATCACACAGGTGTAATTAAGATAAGATGTATAGACTTGAGAGATGAAGAAAATCAGTGTGTCTGTTCTAGTTGACACTTAGGTAGGTGTCTTGAATTGGGCAGTGAGCCCAGTGTGGCAAAAAGAAGCATGAACTTTGTCTTGGCTCCTTGCTCAGAGAGCAGGGCCCTAGTAGAGCTGATTGTGCAGAACTGAACCTGACAGCGGCAGGCCCAGGCCAGTGGGCAGGGTGGGAGCCCTGGCAGGCGCAGCAGCAGCCGCAGCTGATGGTGTTCTCCACTGGAGCCAACAGCGTACCGGGAGCTGCTGTCTGCTTCACTGCCACAGGGCACAGTTAGATTTGTGGGTGAGCAATGTGCTGTGAGCAGGAATTTGGGGCTTCTGACAATTCTGGCAGTTAATAACGTTTGAAAGTCTGCCCTCAAACTTTTGCGTATTTTACTGGCTCTACTGATTTTCTCTATTGCTGTGTAACTCTATTTGTTTCCCCAGTTTGAATGCATTATGTGTGTATTCTTGAGTTTTCTTGTCAGTTGTTTAAGCGGAGAAAAAGCGTGTGTTAAAGGCAAGCAGGGTATTTATGTTCTAGTATGCATACTCAGTGACTTGCATACTTATGTGCTTTGTTTTATTTTGACACAAAAGTGTAAAAGCATACAAACATATGATTTTTGTTACTGTTGCCATCTGACATGCAAATTGCACGAACAATTACGAATACCCAGTTTCATTTAAAACAATCATTAGTCTCTGCTTAGCCTTGTCAGGGATTACATTAAGCAGGCATTGCAATGTGAAACTTCAAAAATTATTTTGGTTTATTTAATTGCCCCACCCCCAACCTCAGAAGAAATCTGTTACTGGAATATGACTGCAAGTTTGTGAGGAAGCACTTCCTTCAGAGCAGAGGCAACAGTGTTTTAGTACTCTTTGTACACAAAAGGCTTTGCTGCATGAATTCACATCAGCTGATTTTATGAGAAGCCCTGCAATGTGTTCTTGTGTATCAATGAGCCTAACAGAGCCCTTAGTCTGCACGACAGAGTTGTGTGGTGCATGTTAAATAGTGAGACCTCACCAGAAATTTTTTTCTAGTTGAGAGCTTATTGCAGATTATTGCAAAGTCAGTAGATGTTTGAGTGGCGCGTATCACCCGAGATGTGCAGCAGTCTTCCTGCAATCGCCACACAAAGTGCTGTGTTGCTAACATGACAGCATTTTGCTTATCAGCTACTGGTGAGCATGGGGATGACATCATTAGTGGCCAATGAGACACTCCAGCCGTGCCAGGCAGCTGTGAACACTCCCTTGTTGTTGAGGCACACGCTGATTTTGTGCTTCCATTTGTATCCGTGCGACACAGAGATTAGTACCTCTGCACAAGCAGTTATGATAATTCTGTATTGGGGAAGCTGAAATGTTAGTAGGTACATTCATGGTTGTGTCCAAGTATGGCTACAGCAAAACCTATTGTTGGGCTGCTCTCTGGCCTCATTTTATTTGAAAAGATTGAGGCACTCCTTACATGACTCTATTCAGTGCTGATCCCTCCATTGTTTGGTTGCATCCATTATTGCTTGCTTTCTACTATTTCTGTGTTGTATGCTCAACTGGCGAATGTTGGCAAGGGGACTGAGCAGCAGAAGTAGGCTGCTTGGAATGAAGACATAAATATTACTCTGTGACTAGAAAAATGAGAAAACTAAATCATTCTGTCACCCTAGAGGTAGTTTTTTTATGTTTGTAAAAATTATGGAGTACTAATGACGTGATTAAACAGCATAGAGAAGAAACAGAAAACACTGAAAAGAAAGAATGAAGCTTACAATTTGACTTAAATAAGCTTGACATGAGTGAAGGAGTCAGTATGGTCACATATTACCAAAGTCACAACTGAAAAGAGTCACCTCTGTATATTGAATCTTGTATGGGATAGGTAAAAGGGCCAATGAGAGGAGGGGTATGATACAGGGGCTAGTGAACAATATCTGCTCCTGACACAGACATTTGAGTTTTGGAGGAATGTTCTGTCAATGTACCTCAGCTGAGGGTAGCAGCTAGACGTGCACATGCATGTGTATGCGCACTCATTGCCTATTGTGGACACAAGATGAAGTGATAGCCTGGGCTTCGGTAGAAGAAATCATACTTCTCTCTTTAAATAATTTTCACCTCAGAGCTGCATCAGGAGACATCCCAGTTACCATGGCTCAGCTGAGGCACATAAACTCATTAGTCTTGTGGTAATTCATTCAAAGATACCTGAGCCCCTAGGTGCATGTTATGCCTCTTTTTATACACATTGCTCTGACTTTCTCTCTTGTGCATTCAAGAGCTCTACAGTGGAGGCTTGGTGGCCAAATGGACATGGAAAGCAAACTGGTTACAACGTGACAACAACTTTCATCATGGAGGCAGGATACCAGATTGAGAAATTTTCAAAGGTGAGCCCTTCAGCTTGATTACAGCTGGCATTACACTGCTACTGTTAGGACATCTGCTCTGCATAGCAGGTATCTACAGCTCTTAAATATTTTGCTGCATTGTAATATGCATGTGAAAATGCTAATGAGAAACAAGAATTCTTTTGTAATGTTACAATGTATGTCTTCCTGTTTTCTGGTAGCCTTAGCTTGTATGGATGCCTTTACTTGTATTCAGATTGGAAGATGACTTACGGTTAGTTGGAAACCTCAGAAAGGAAAAGATGTTTACTTCTTAAGTTTTCTATCTTATGAAAAAAAGCACTTTTAAACTTGATATATCATGCTGATGTTTTCGTATCATGCACTAAAAACCCCTTTTAGATACATATAGATTATGTGAAGCTTTATTACTGAGATTTTTCTTGTTAATTCAATTTTTTTTAAATTTGTGGGACAGGCACATTCCTAAAAAGCTAACATACATTAATTTATTGGAATGTGATAGATGCGCTTCCGGCTTAAGAAGAGGTAACATCTTAAATATGACCATGAAAGTAATATTCAGGGATATTTGCATAAGGGTTCCTGCAATACACTGGCTGCATAATTATCTGTTTGTTTTTAGTAAGAAGTATAGAAAAGGTAATTTTCAATTGTCCATTGGAAAAAAAAATACAAATTAGACTGGGCTCATTATGCCATCAACATGTGGAAGCAGCCAAGTAAATTTACACATTTATTAGGTGGTTCTGATGCATATTGCTTCACTAAAAACTAATCTGGTCACCAGGCATCTAAAACTGCTATTTGCTGTAACATTTGTTCAAGTGAAAAATCCTATGAAAAGCAGCTGCTTCTGGAGTCCTAGTCTTTATAAGGCTAGCCCTTAGTTTGATTATGAAGTCATAATAATAATTCTTCTCTATTATTAGTGATTTAATTTTGAAACAATTAAAAAACCACACCAAATAAACACGGCATATTATGCTTGGAAAAACTGGTTGTAGGAATATGGCTATAAAGCCTGTAAAAAAGAAAGTTCTGTTGTTACTGTGTGAAAACTGCACAATGATAGGAGAACTAATTGATTCCACTTGGGCAGTTGCGTCAGGATATTTCATAGAGCCCTGTGGCATATGATCATAGGGACTTCATGGTCTACAAAAGATATTCAGAAGCCTCTTCTTTTTTTCTCTGTAAGGGGAAAGGGGGGGAAGCAAATGCACCACATAGTGGGCATTATAAATTAAACAGCATACGAAGCCTTTACAGATTCATAGTGTAAAGTCTAGTCTTCCTTCATGTGTTCTGTGAAGCTCTGTCTTGGATTCTGACAGACATACACACACACCACCACCCCACCACCCCCCCCCGCCCCCCATCCTGAGCTGTATGAGTGGAAAAAGGCTCCATATGCAGTTTTTTTAATGTTCTAGCACAATTTGCTCTCATGTCAGCAGGACTGAATGGCAACATTCATATGGCTTAATAAGAACTTTGCATAGTTCAGGACATACAGTCAGGGATAAATGTTCCTGAAAGTTGTTGTTCTGTTGTCCACCTAGTACTGTATTCAGATGGAATACATTTCCTGCTCCCCCCCTGCCCCCGCTTATTAAAAATTAAAAAGTAGGTGTGGGACATTTCACAAGTGGTTTGTCTCCATATGAGTATCTACATAACTTTGGACAGGCAAAAACTAAAGGGCAAGAACTGTATATGTGAGAAAACACAGCTTGGTCTTATGTCAGATTCAGCTACCCTTAGCTTGAACTATTCACTGTTTTCTGACATGTTAGAGTAGTCTCCAAAGCATTAACTAATCCTTTAGGAAAATTTCTAGGTAGCCTCCCAGTATGTACTTGTGGGAGCTCTACAGAGCTCTAGCGCACTGTGCTGGGAGCCTCTTTGACTGAGGGAAGTACCTACTCACTCCTGTTGAGAGCAGCAGAAAAAGCCGAAACAGAATAAAACCAACATCCAGGACAGGGTTGGTTTTGGGTTTGTTTTGGTTTTCTACTTGAACACTTTGGTTTAGAGTTTGTTTCTCTGGTGAATGTGAAACAAAGTCATAGCCAGAAGTTTATCTCAGAATGAAATTGTTTTTCTTGAGGGAGGGTCTGTCCAGTCCTGTTCACTATTGATAAGTTGCTTTTCTTCTTGCCATGCCTGTATCCAGGAATTTATTACCTCTTTCATTGCCTTGTGAGGTATGTGTTTGCTTTTTGATTCTGTTTCCCCATCTTTCTGTATGCTTATTTCTTCAACACTAATGAGAGTTTTTTATTTCATGAGGCTATTTTAGTACTTGGAAGATCTTAACCTCTAGCTGTCCTTCCCTCCTTCCCTCTACACCCTCTTTTCCCCACAGGCCTTTTAGCATGACTTCCAGAAGTGTTTCCTTTTGTTTTCGTAGTTTTCACACCGCTTTCATGCTGTGTGCTAATTTGTTAGGTCACTGGGGCGTTCTGTGATCTTATTTCAGCTCTGGGCATCTTCATCCTTATTACTTTTTCTACTGCTAAATCTGGGAATGCCAAATTGGATCCACAGGTCACTTACCTGGGTACAAAGCCTTTGTATGTGACTCAGAAAGACAGGTATTTGTTTCTTAATTGTGCACAGAACGAGCTGATTAGTCTGTGGTGGCTAGAGAGCCTCTTCTGTGTGCTCCAAGACTTGGAGAAATGTTCAGTCCTCAGGCAGCAAGGTCTATCAGAGAGATTTCAAGGTGGCCAACGTCTCGGTAGCCAGAAAGGCACATAATGAAGCACGCCAGATGCTAGTTGTCTCCCCTTGCCCTTCTTTTACCCCACAAGGCAGAATGAAGCTGCCGTAGGAACAGGAAGAGGTGCTGTGTTGCCAGGTGGGCCCCTGGGGAGCAATGGAGTGGGAACACATAGGTACCGAACCTGGGAGGCCTGGGAATGTGAGATAGGGCTGAGGAGCTTTTCCTCTCGCTCGTGCTGTATGGGTGGTCCTGGCTGGGTGTTTCAGCCTCTCAGATTATCTCGGGTTTGGCCAGTTGCATGAGTTCCACTTGAGCATGAATAAAGTAATATCGCATTACTTCTGTCAGTAATATAAATACTCCATTACAAATGCACTCTGAGACGGTCCCAACCTGCCTGATGACATCCATTAAGAGGACCTCCCAAACACTTTGGGAGCGCCAACTGTAAATCCCATTCCATTTTGTGCCACAAAAAAGGGCTACACTGGAGACTGAGGAGTTTTTCTCCAAGTAATTGAATTCCCTGAGGAAGGTCAGAACTTTTTCACTAGTGTGCTAGTCATAATGTAGCTTTTCTTTTGTAGCCTTCAGTAGTTAGGGTAACCATGAAAGCTGTATGAAATACTGGTTTTTTTTTAATTCAACTTCTCATGTTAAAATAAATCTGCAAAATTGTAGGAATGGGTGTAAGACTCTTGTCCTAAAGCTAAGTTCATCATGCTGGTCTGTATTCAACTGACCCATTGTGCAGTGGGATCACAGTAGAAAAAAGGCAGGGCACGCTGCCCTCAGCACATGTGTGCACACAGAGACATTGGATAGGGAGTCTGAAATGTCCTCTCAGTGGTCTGACTTTGTAGTTTTTCTCTAGCTGGGAATTTCTTTAGTGGTACGGATGCTGAGTCCCACTTGCCACTAATCCACTGTTGCCCCTGGGGTAACACTGTAAAACACTGCAGGGCTTGGGGCAAGTCCCATTTTTTTATTCATTTGGTTTCTGTGTTTTGGCAATTGCCATGATGCAGAGGGGTTTAGTTTGAGGCCAGTGATCTGCTGTCTCTACTCATGCATCTAGTTTGTCATGTGCATTGTCTCTGTACCGGTGTTTAATTAATAATTGTCCAGTTGACTAAGAAGCACTAAAGCAGCAGCAAAAAGAGCAGTGATTTTCTTTGTCTTCTCTACCACTAGAAATAATTTTCTGTCTATCTGTATGATTTTTGATAAACTGAAAGTTTAAAAAACACAGTCCCATAGTGAGATTAGTAATTTCCTATTTGAACTTCAGCCTTGTCTGATGTGTGAAATAAAGAATTACATTCTATCTTAAAGACAGGTATTTCATCATACTTAACTAGGTTAATTTTAGCCTGATTTACTGACAGATACTTGCCTCAACTGTAGCTTGTGGCAGAGAGAGAACAGGCTGTACTCTACAAGCTGACCTTTTGAAAAGGTATAGCAAATAGTCATTTGAGGGAGGAGTGGTTGCTATCTTAGGGGTAATCTAGAAAAAATGAGATTTCTGCCCTCCTGACCCAAACTTGTTGCTTGGTGTGAGTTGGCTGAAGTTTGCTATTAGCTTTCCTTCACTTCATTTAATTTCCCAGTTATCTCCCTATGACAATGAGCAATAGGTACCAAAGAAGAAGAGTTCTCTTTCTGGTCTAGTTAAGTTGAACTGGAACAAGGATGCAGGAGAAAAAAAAAAAAAAACAAAAACCTACAGCCAGGTAGGCTGTAGTACCTGGCTGTACAGCCAGGTAGGCTGGCAGGTGGGGAAGACACCTCTGCAAATAAAGGGTTAGTGCAACGTATCATTGCAGTCAACTACCTGCTCTCTCATGACTGTGGAATTGGCTGTGTTTATGCCAGTGCAATCAGGATATCCCTCAGAGCCGCACTGTTGATCTGACTGAAGTAAAGTCCCAGAAAATGTCCATAATGATTTCTTGAGGACTTTTCTTCCACCTGCAGTAAGAAGAAGAAATGCTTTCTTTTTTCAGCATCTGCAGTACACAGTACCAGATATTAGGCTGAAAGAGCAGCTGTAAAAGTTTGGCTTCTGCTTGAGAAGTGGTTTTATCTGGAATAACCTTTAATACTTTACACAGAATTAGTGGTTACTTAGCTGAACTGGACTCTCTGAAACCTTATTGCTGATCATGCTGTTCAAACACAGCTGCGACGGCCAAAGAGCCCTTCACTTCCAAACTGGCATTTGTGTTTGCATGCATATCTTTTTCTCTTTAATTGCTACACCTATTAAAAAGCTATCATTTCAGGGCAGTAAAAAAAGAAGATTTTGCTTTTACTGGATGAACCTGAAGCTAGGCATTCAGGGACAAGACTTGGAGCTGAGCTGCTGTGGTCCCCTTCTGTAAGGAGAAAATTGCAGATTGAATGGTGTATCTGATCTAATGCAGCCACTGCATTCCTCTCGCTGGTCCTCAGCTGGACTTTTGACTGAATTCTGCAGCAAGCAAACATGCAGCTGTCTGTTACACACATAAATACATGCACACATGTGCACGCTCGTATGTGCATGCTTTCTCTCTCTCTCTTAATATGATTGTAACTTTAAAAAGTGAACACGTTTATCACACTCTCTCTCTTAATATGATAGTAACTTTAAAAAGTGAACAGGTTTATCAGAAGGATTCTTTTTAGCCCTGTTAGTGTGTTTTAATCAAGCAGGAATTGAGAGATGAGATAATGCCTTTGACTCCTTGACAAATTCTAAGCTGTTAGTGTTCAGTTGAATCGCTTTTGTAATGGTTTTTGTGATTTATTCTGTTTTAATTAATTTCTGTCTGCTTTAAACCTAAGTTTCATGTTTTCACAGGCCTATTTTCGGACAGTAGAACTTGTTCAGGAGCCTATTCCTGGCTCACCAGGTCTAAGTTTCTACTTTAGAATCAATGGCCGACCCATTTTCATCAAGGGCTCGAACTGGATTCCAGCAGATTCTTTCCAGGACAGAGTGACCTATGACACGTAAGCCATGTTTGATGTTCTCTAAGGAGAAAGGATCATGTTTTCCTCCTTTCCTGCTCCTTACTCTCTATCCACCCTCTATCAAAGGGTGGCACTGGGAGGTGGAACTCCTTTCAAGGTAGGACGCTAATTGTTGTGGGTTGGAGGCCTTAGAATTAGGGCTTAATTAAGAGATTTGAATGATGTTCAAGGCATGTAAGTGCAGTAACTGGTGGGAAGGTGGTGGTTTGCTGTTGACAGGTTACTGGCCTTTTGGGTATTTTTAGTAATGATCCTCAGGCTGTGTGATCCTATTGCCTGGGACACATTCATTGGTATCTGGAGAAAGTGCAGTTCAGCCATGCCATATCCCATCTTGTGTAGGGAGACATAAGAGCATAATAGCCTCTCTCCCTTTTTCCCTCTCTGGTCCAGGCTTCTTGGATTTTGATGACACAACACCCCAGGAGGTGCAGGTGGGATGGGGGCCACGCTGTACTTTGACAAAAGTTTGCTCTGGATAGCTGGGGAACTGAGACAACAGGGCATGCTGCAGTGTGCATTCACGTGCAATTTAGAGGCTGACGGCGTGATTAAGGAAAAATTAATGGATCCTGAATCCCTTAAAATGAGATTCAGAGTCTCAGTCTTTCTCCTCCCCCTCTCACTCACACCCCCTTCTCACTATGCATTGTGGAACTCAGGAAGAGAATATAGATCTCTGAATGTCTTTAAAAGAGGATTTGAACTCAAGTGATTGGTATTTAAAGCAAGTAATATCTAAGGAGAAAAGAGCAACCTGATTAATAAAATATAGTATTTCTAAATCTGGTCCTGCCAATACTTCTGTAAAAGCACTTACTCGTATGTGTCACTCCATACATTTCATAACTGTTAACAGGACCAAGTAACTTTTTCTGCACAAAAAATTGCTTTTTGAGAGCTCTGTCCAGACATGCAGGCTTAGAAGGTATCAAAATAGTCTGGTTTCTATCAGAGTTGTAAGTCTTAGATTGCCTGCTAATGGTGAATGTTTGGGGGTTTTTTTGGTATAACTTTAGAAACTCCTAAGTGATACAGTTTCACAAAGCTTGGATAAATGTTCTTTTTGTATTTGACAGATTATGGCTACTCTTGAAGTCTGCAGCAGATGCTAACATGAATGCACTTCGAGTTTGGGGAGGAGGAGTATATGAACAAGATGAATTTTATGATATTTGCGATGAACTAGGAATAATGGTAAAAACAATAAACACAGAACACTTATTTAAAAACTGACAAGAACTTGTAAATAAAAATCCACTCTAAATGAACAAAATAAGAGAATTAATATGTAAGTTCTAGCCGTCTTTCCAAAGTACGTGGTAGAGTACCAACCTGAGAAGTCAGATCAACCTGATTTTTTTTTGTTTGTTTGTTTTAAATTTCTTTTTAAGTTGAATGGTTCCTACTTACTGAGGCTGTCTGTTGAAACAGGAAGTGATATTTTGGAGACTTTATATTAGAACCCCAGCTTGTATTTTCTCTTGTAACTAAGGCTACAACTCTGTTCCTCACTCATCCCCGCTTCCCTTCCCAGCCCAGAATCTCCCCTTCATCTCCCCTTCCTTTTCTCCTCACTGTCTTCCCTGCCCCCCGCTATTTCCAAAAATCAGAGCAACAGGACTGTGGCTTTAACTTTCTGTCTTCTAGCTCTTTTCAGACCAAAACTCTATCTTCATATACTGTACCTCTCTCCCAGTTCTACATTTCCTACTCTCTTGGGAAAGAATGAGAGAAGAGATGAATGGCTGAGGGACTGGTAGTAGTGATGTCACTTAATGCAGGGAGATGTTTACATTGTCATGGTGAGCACGATAGAAGAACTTTTGTGGACTGCAGGTATAGAAAGGGACTTGCAACACTCAGTCAAATAGTTGTGAAACAAGTAGTGCATGGGAGGAGGGTTATTCACAAGATCAAATAATATTTTTTCCACAGCAGCCAGACTGTGGGGCCCTCACTCATGTGAGAATAGCCCTGCTGAAGAATCCGAGTGCTTGACTATATGCTCCAGATTGAGAGCAAAGGCCTTGCAGTCTGACCTCAATGAGGATTTAAGGTCTGCTGTATTTGAGTTTTGTGCTTTCAGCCACCTCCGAGTTAGCAAAACACCAAAGAAGGTAGTCATGCTTTTCTCTGCTGTGGAAATGGATTTTATTTCTTTTAAAGGTATTTTAGCAGTAGCTGAAAAGGTTTGGGGTTTTTTGGTTCAAACTTTTTAAACAAAAATATTTCATTTGGCCTGAAGCCAAGCATGGAGGGCCTTATCCAAAGGGCCATTTTGGACAAGCTATAATTGAGTATAAATATAGCTGTTAGGGGAACACCTGCTGCAAACACTGATAATCTGAGATGAGTACCTTTGATTGTATGAGCTTGGAGGCACATGTTAATAAGTTTTGATGAAATAGTCACTAGATGAGTGAAGGTCAAGTTGCATCTGGTATTAAAATCCCAAGAAGTGTGTTTGGTCTTACTCTACAGCATAAAAAGCAGGGAAACAGAATTGATACCTTGCTGCCTTCTGCTGTGTGTGCTTGGGGAAAAAAAAAAAAATGTTACATCTATTTTAGTCATCTGAATGAGTGCCCTGATTTTCAGGGCTTCTGAGCACTTACAGTTCTTTCGTTTTTGACACTAGGCACCTAAGTAGGCCGCTTAGATCTGTGCCTGTACAGTGCTCAATGCAAGATTTAGATCTTATTTAGCAGCCAAAATAGCAAGTAGATGCAGAAAATCAGACCCTTATTCTGGAGGGGATGATGCTGGAGGCTTTTGGTTTTGTTTCTTCTGATGGTCTTGCAAAGGCTTAAAAATGCATTAGAGTCAAACTGTGCTTAAGGAAAAACAGCTATAGCTCACTGAGGGAAATAGCGAGAGAAAGTTTCTTTCAATAGAGAGTTTTGACTCTACACAGTCACTGAAGGATTCTGAGTGATTCTTCAGCAATAGCTTTGCTTTTTTTGTACAGTGCTAGGAGTGTAACAGTTATTAATGGATCCATTGCCTCCCACTGTCCTATCCCCAATCTTCAGTTTTCTTAGGGAGTGTACGCTGAAAAGAGTCATGGAAAAGCATGTTCTCACTGCAAGCGAAATGCAATTGTATGAGACGGTCTGGCACTCTCTATTGTTTCTGTAGTATGGTATTCAGAAAAGTGTAGTCTCCTACAGACTCCTTTGGGTTAATGTGCTCCTTCAAGAGATCTTTCCATTAACATTGGAGATAGACTATCAGGAGTCTAAAAGTTGCAGCAATTTAAGAAATAGAACAGGTAGAACAAGAAATCTTACCCATCTCATTGGGCTTCTTCCTTTCCCCTTTTTTGTAATTCTTCTCCTTCAAGGTACAAATGGAGTTCATTGTTGAATTGAAAGGCTTGCTGTTCTCTAGTGGTATCTACTTGATCTTTCTTTGAAGAGAAAGATCGCTGTATTATTAGAGGACCTAGGTTTTCTTCTGCCCCTCTTACTGGGTAAGATTTGCTCTTTATAAGATCAGTTTGCACATTTGGTATGGAAGTGTTTTGTTAACAAGTACACTTGAACATCTGTTAAGTGTGCTTGATACCACATCAGAAGAATTATTGTCTCTTTTTAATAAGTAATGGGGATTTGGTGTTACACCTGCAAAGTCATAAATACAAAATTGTTCTGTTCAGCTGGAGATTGCCTCACATGCACATTTGAGCAGTGCATGGGTTCTAATTGTTCCATTGAAGCATATTGAACTCCATCTACTGAGCAATATTCCACTCGTCAGTGAAGGCTGTCAGGATCTGATTCCTAAGGGTAAATATTTTGTAATTCTGATATTGAGGAAAACCACAGTAGAGTATGCACGTACTGAACTCCATGGAGGATGTGATTGTTTTGGTGGTACTTTGCAAGAATAACAAATAGAACATTTCAGTTTAATTCTTTTTGAGATAGATAACTTCTGTCTGAGCAAAGGATTGTGCATTCCAATAACCATGTATTTTTCAAGTATGTAAAATCATTTGCTAACAGATGGGTTTTCTTGTTTTTTCTTTACTTTCTCCTGTAGATTTGGCAGGATTTTATGTTTGCATGTGCGCTATATCCAACCGACCAGAATTATTTAGAATCTGTAAGAGCAGAAGTTTCTCATCAGGTATTTTGCCCATGTGTCAAAGCTCTATTTCCCATTACCTATTTTTGATTGACTGACTGTATAAGTTAGCTTTCCAAAAATGCTTATTTGGAAGTGTTTGTTAGTGTTCCTTTATGTAGCAGACACAAAATATAACCTTGCTAAATCCTCTTTAACTTACTTGCAGGAGTAGTCAGTCAAGCAGAGGTACAGGCCTTCCTCATGTCCGAAATGCCCTCTTCTCAAGGATGTTTAAGAGCATTCACTGAGTGTGAGCTCTAATGATTGCAACATGCCTTAGCACAGAATTTACCCTTCACATGTGGCTGAGTAGATGAGGATGGAGGTACACATGTGCATATGGTGGATATATGTCAGCATATTAAAAGTTTGCCCCTCTGTAAGTGTGTTACAAAAGTTTGAGCCTGGCGGAGAGCTGAGGGAATAGTGAACAGTGCTGATAAAAACAGGAATTGTAGGCTCAACATATGTAATATGCGTGTGGACTTGCAATTCAAATAGTAATAAAGTAATTTTATTAATTGTTATTTATTTTTAGGAGAAGTAATTTGCTTGACTTCTGAAACTCTAAGTTGTATTTCAGGTAAGGCGTTTAAAATCCCATCCATCAATTATTCTGTGGAGTGGCAACAATGAAAATGAAGCAGCAATTGCAAGCAATTGGTTTTCCATACCTTATGCTGACAGAGAAGTCTATATCAAAGACTACGTGACGCTTTATGTGAAGAACATCCGAGAAGTAGTTCTTACTGTAAGTGATATCAAGAAACTGTAGGGGGATATGGCTTGGCAAAAGGTTTTAATGTTTGCAATTTGAGCAACTTGGGATTTCTTTTTTTCCTTTCCTTTTCTTTCTTTTCTCTTCTTTTTTCATTTCCCAAAAGGATTTAAAAAATAGCACGTTATTGAGGAATTGCACTTTCCAAGCTCTTGTAAACAGCTTTCTAAACTCAAGGGTTATCCTCAAAGTAAAACAAACCAAAAAATTACTTACATCTTTAACACTTTGTGATATGTAAAGGAAGACCTGAAAATGTAGTGGATCTTGCTTCTTTTTTCCTTCCTATTTTTAATACCTCCACAAACACCTTTATGTCCAGTCAAAAATCAGCTTGCTCATTGATTAATTAATCTAGATAATCAGATTTCCTTTATCCTGATTTTGTTGAAGGATACTGTAAGAAGGATTTAACAACCCTCAGGCCTTTTAATAGCAGTTGAAGAAATCCATAAAGATGTTATTTCTTCAGTGTGCTCTTCCAGTATGTTACTTAAGTTTTTTGGCTTAAGCAGGTTTAAAAAAAAAAAAAAAAGCTATGCTAAACATTGTCCTCATGCTGTGTAGTCATTATATTGTGTGTTTTTTGAAAAACAGACTAATGGTATTTTACAGTATACGAAGGCAAAATAAAATGTTTTGAGATAAGACTCAAACTGTGAGCATGCAGATCAGAAGCACCTGGAATCCGTGATGAAGTCTACTGTGATTTGGCACTAGCCATTTTGCACAGCTTTTGTAGTTTTGTTTCTCCTCCTAGTATTGCAGTTCTTCATTATTTAGTGGAATCTGCTTTTAACTAACTTCTATGTGTGTACATAGAGTGAAATTGATGTAAAGTCCCAAACTGATGTCACATAACTGTGTAGGGATTAACAAACAATGCTTGAACCACAGGTGAGTGTGCTAAACTCCAATGTTAGCTAAGAGACAAAATGTTGCAAGAGTTTTGTCCAGTTAGAACTTCCTTCTTCAGTATATATATAAAAATCAGAGTATGATTTTTTTGTTAACCGAAAAATGTCTAGTGGTCTTTTCCTACCCAGTTATCCCTTGTATAGTGTGATCTTACTGACTTCAGGGTGTGATAATTTTAGTCTAATCTCTGTCCGTTTCAGGATGAGATACATTTCACATTACGAGGCTCATGACCTGCAGTTTCCCTTTGCTAAGACAGGTACTAAGTATGTAGGTGACAGCAATATTATTGCTTGTAATTGGAGGCTACTGGCATTGTCAGAGTAGTTGTACTCTGAGAATTTAGAATACCTTTCTACTGGAAAAGCTGAGATGTGAGGTTACAATAAAAATTAGGCCAGGTTTGAAAGAACCTGCTGAAAAGGTCCCAGTCTTGAGGGCAGTTAGGCATTCTAAATGGTAATGGTGTCTTATATTCCTGCTTAACATCTTGATTCAGATTTCTGTATTTCAGTTAGGTTTTTTTGGAACTGAGTTGTTTGTAAAGGTATGCTGTGATGTTTCTGTGATTAGCTACATGAGTTGGATGGTCAGTGCATGTGCAGCAAAGTGAGGTGTTCTGGTTTGATACCGTTTTTTAGTTACAGTTCACTTGTGCAGCGTTGCTGTCCAAGATGGACCCGCTTTTATTTTAAACCCATAGAATAAGTATTTTGAGTGCCAGAAGGAACCATACAGTGAAATAATTTCAGGTCCTGTGTAGCACAAGCCAGGTGAGGAAACCTGTAACTACTAGCAGTACTGGACTGTGTAACTTAAGAAGACTTGTAAGTTTGAGGCAAGACTTAGGGAATCCAGGATATCCTGTAGTAAATTGTTTCAGTTAATTATTAATTATTCATATTAAAAAAAAAAAAAAGACAGGGTAACAGGACTATTTCTTAAAATGAAGCACATTTTGCTGTATTGGAGCCAATTGCGGTAACTTGTGACTGCTAACTAACTCAGGCCTCTATCTTACTACAAGTAAGGTGCTAAATGAATTATACCTGCAAAAGGATTCCTTCAGTACTTTGTAGGGTACTGCTAAAAGATTTATTATACTAAATCTACTGAGGCTATAAATAAAGGCAGGTCTGAACAACTTGAAATGTAACTTCTTATAGTCTCATCTATCTTAACATGCAGAGCCAGCCAAAATGACAATAACCTGCAATGCTACCATGCAAGCATTAGTAGCAGAATACCTTGGCTCTGTTAGGACTAAATTTAGATGACTACTTAATAAGAAAGGGGAAAATCATGGCCTTGTTCCTGCAAAAACACTGCAAAAGTAATGATTTTCCATAAAGAAGTCATAGTACGCAAAATATTAATGTTCCTTGAGTTTATTTTTCACGAGGCACGCTTTAAATAGCTTTCATTAAGAATTTAGAAGCATATAAAGATAGAAAATCTCTTGATGTGAGGAAAGAATCCATTAGAACAGCAGAGCAAGCAATATCATGCCCAGCTGTCCTCCAAGAACATAAATAAGAAGCTAATTAAGCAAGTAATGATGATGAATGTCAGGACACAAAGGGGAATGTTTCCTAGGTAGTGACTCAGAAATTTGGAAAAGGCATGTTCTTCCCCCCCCCTCCCCGCCTGCCTTTTCAAAATATGGTCTATGTATTCAGATGAAAAAAACAATCATTTTGTGAGGGGTTTGTGGTTTTGGTTTTGTTTGTGTTTTTTTTTTTTAAATCCCAGGAAGATGAGAGTCGTCCTTTCATTGCATCCAGTCCTACCAATGGCTTGGAGTCAGTTAAAGAAGGTTGGCTCTCCCAGAACCCTTATGATACCCGTTATGGTGACACTCACTTTTATGACTACAGCAATGACTGCTGGAACTGGACAGTGTATCCTAAAACTCGTTTTGCTTCAGAATATGGATTTCAATCCTGGCCTTCCTTCAGTACAATTGAAAAGGTAAGGCTGGGCTTCCACACCTAACTGTCCCTTCTGCTCTCATTTAGCAAGGGCAATGTGTCTCTTCCCAACTACAGCATCTGAACTGTAGTTGAGATAATACATTGTTCGGTGTGGTATGGCACAGGTGGGATAGAGGTGCAGACTGGTGTGGAGGGAGGGGATGAAACTGGACTGTTTCCCTCCTCAGTGTTCAATATATTTACCTTGATGTTGCAAGAAGAGCCAAGTTTAGATGAGAGACTATTATGAGACTTAATTTTAATAGTAATTCTGTTTAATATATAGCTTAGTAATGATTGCCGAACATCTGTTTCCTTTTGCTGTGTCTAAGGATATGTGTTCATTTAGAAACAGAAGAAACACGACAAATGCTGAATTGTGCTTAATTCTAAAATGTATTGATTTTTATTATTTTTACCAATTTTTTACTTAAATAATTTGTTTCTTTATGTGTTGCATGTAAGAGGATTTGGTTTTGTCTCCTGTTTAGATATTGTATATTCTATCTTATTTATTCAGTTGGAGCAGAGGCATATCATGCTGTTTGTCCGTTTGTTCAGAGAGAGATGAATATCATGTTGATACGCATGTTTGCAACTAAAAGGAGTTCAGAATGTTCCTTTCAATTTGCTGGGCAAAGTATATTATCTGAAACATAATCAGCACATTCATCCATATTAATAACAATGAAAATTATTCAATCCAGCCTAAAAAGGAACAAATTTAAATAAAAAGATTTTATAGAGATTGCAATTACAATGAAAGCTTGACGATAATAACAATATAAGCTATGCTTACATTGTTGTCCTTAGTTGGGGAAAAAAAAAAAGTTTCATGATCATTTGTTTTCAGAGGCAGGTTTTGAAAATATACACGTTAGAATTTATAGCCCTACTAACTTCTGTAACTTTTGTGCCTAAATGTGTTTGACTAGAGTAGATTCTTCCATCTTAATCTAGGGTGTTTCTGATTAACTGTGAATGCAAGCAAACCTCTGAGGTCTCTTGGCCAAACTGAACCTTAGGATAAATAAGTTAAATGACATTGAGCCAAAAGTTGGTCTTCTGGGTTCAACAGCAATGTCTGTTTTTATTTATTTATACAAGAAGTACAAGCAAAGGGTGTTATTGATTCAAAATCCTTGCATGACTTCATGAAGCACTATAGAAATATACTACCAATTTTAAAGGTTTTGGATGAAGTCAGCAGTCTGTAATGGATATCCTTTCCTGAATATCCTGTCAGTCATTAAATGCACGTTTTGCCTTTCCATTTGGATCTTTTTTGTGTTTTTTAAAAGGTTTCCTCCACTGAGGACTGGTCCTACACAAGCAATTTTTCTCTCCATCGACAACACCATGAAAATGGCAATGATCAGATGCTTCAACAGATCGGGCATCATTTCAAGCTTCCCCAGAGCATAGATCCCATAAAGAAGTTCAAAGATATGATTTACCTCACTCAGGTAACAGTGGTGTCTTCAATATAAGTAGCTGTCAATACTTGTTCCATTAGATACTGTCAGCAGTTAAAACTGGGCCTATTCTGTTAGGTAATGTTCAGTCACACAGGAAGCTTATGCACTGAAGCATTGGAAAATCCAGTTTAATTTGGAACTGGCTTGTCTCTTGTTTATTGGAGAGGGACTCCAATTTTCATCATAGAAGGGCTGGAATACTTCTCGGGGAATTTCCCAGAAACTGGCTCAACTGGGAGAAAGTCTGGCTGCGTGTGCTACCTTGGTCCCTGTCCCCATGTGGGCCCACTCATGAAGCTGGCTGGGAACGCAGGGATGTGCTGGCCTTCCTTGGTCTGTGATTATTCCTAGTTGCTACGCTGTTACTCCCTGTTCCAGGGTAGGTATGTTTAGCTCTTCATGTGGCTCCTGTAGGCTTACTGCTTTGATTTTTGCCACAAGGAATACATGAGCTTTTGAAACAAGATTGTTTCTAGAGAATGCAATTCTCTATGAATGAGATCATTAGTAGCTTTTATTTTGTTATGGACTCAGATATTTTAGAGAATCTGTTTTGGTTGGTGGGTTTTTTTTTTCATATCAGTAGGTTATATTTTGCTTTTCATCTGTAGTAGTTTACCTCATGCTTGTTTCTTTCTTAATGATTTCTGTGACTTTTAAATGATGTTAAGTAACTTTTTAACACTATTAGGCAAGTTTAAAGTGCAGCTACTTTTTGCTGTGTTCCAAGAATTTCAGAAACACTCTTGATGGGAATAACTGCACATTCAGTACGTTTTTAATGTTTGAGAGCTGCTGTCAGCAAGTTTTATATAAAAACAAAACAGCTGGAGAACGTTAGGCACTGATGACAAGAGAACAAGGATAGATGATGCTGTGAAATTGAAAACGGGTAAAACTTGCGCAGTGAGGTCCTGACTCAAAAAGCTATGAGAGTTTCTGCAGGGTTAAGTCTCTCAGGACCTTATTAACAGGTCAAACAATTTAAGAATACCAAAATAAGGATAGAAAAAAGGATAAGGAGAGTAAACTTGGCTCTAGTGGTTAGCTAGAAGTGTTATCTTTACCTTTTGAGCTGTCCTAAAGAATAACTTCCTCCTTTATTTTGAGATTTTTCTTTTAATAGCTCCCCAGCCTAGTAATATACTTTGTGAAGAAAATAACAAGCTCTTTGGCTTCTGTTGAGAACTTGGCCAATGAAAAGTTCTGAAATGTGTTTTTTAAAGACAAGGTGGAGAAGGAGCGAAGAAGTGGGAGTGCAGGTGAAAAAAGGTTGCTCTTTCGGTGCACAATTTTGACTGTATACTGGGAATGTGTGTTGTGTGTTCAGAGTATAGGGATATGGACATCATGGTAATGTATACTGGAGATAGTGCAGCATAACGTCATTTTGCAACTCTGCATTTTTTATTTACATTAATTTTAAAAAATATTTATTTTAAACTTATTTTTCTTTCCCTTGTCTTCCATTTGCCTTTCAAATACCCTGTTGCCCAGTGATCTTCACTGGATGGAAGGCAGGAAGTCGCCCCTTGAGAGTTTCTCTAAAGGTACTGCTTGTAAAGCTGTTGGGAGCTGCTAGGAATAGGTCTCCTTCAAGCAGATGCCCACTGCGCTGCAGGTGTATACTCTTGAAGGCTCAAGTTTAAAGTTATGCGCCATTGCTGTGAAGTCTGTGTTGTATGCTAATATATACACACATGCTTTGAAAGTAAAGTAAAATACAAAATACAATACACCAAAAAAAGTCTTTTTTTTTTTTTTTATGTGTTTGTTGACCAAGGTGATGCAGGCTCAGTGTATAAAGACAGAAACTGAATTCTATCGTTTTAGTCGAAGTGAAATAGTCAAGGGAGAAGGACACACAATGGGAGCTCTGTACTGGCAACTCAATGACATTTGGCAGGCACCTTCATGGGCTTCCTTGGGTAAGTTTTGTGACAGTCCGGTGTCCTGGTTTCAGCTGGGATAGAGTTAATTTTCTTCCTAGTAGCAGGCATAGTCCTGTGTTTTGGATTTAGTAGGAGAATAATGTTGATAACACACTGATGTTTTAGTTGTTGCTGAGTACTGCTTATGCTAGTCAAGGATTTTTCAGCTTCCCATGCTCTGCCAGGTGCACAAGAAAACTGGGAGGGGGCACAGCCAGAATAGTTGATCCAAACTGACCAAAGGGCTATTCCATACCACATGACGTCATGCTCAGTATATAAACAGGTGGGAGCTGGCTGGGGGGAGCAATTGCTACTTGGGAACTGTCTGGGTATCGGTCGTCGGCTGGTGAGCAATTGCATTGTGCATCACTTGCTTTGTATATTATTATTATTATATTGTTGTTATTATCATTATTATTTTACTATTTCAATTATTAAACTGTTCTTATCTCAACCCAGGAGTTTTTCTCACTCTTACTCCTCCGATTCTCTCCCCCATCCCACCAGGGCAGGGGGAGTGAGCAAGCAGCTGCGTGGTGCTTAGCTGCTGGCTGGGGCTAAACCACGCCATCTGGTAAAAAGCACCAACTATGAGTCTTGTTTTGTTTTCCTCATCTGGAAATATCAGAATAAGAAGTATGGCTCTGCTCTTTCTCTTGGGCAACTTTGCAACTTTGAACACGTTTCTGTCCATTCTTCAGAAATGCGTTCCAGAAAAGTGTTTTTCAGGACCATCCTAACAGTCTGTGAAAGTGGAAGAGGGTAAACAACAAAGCAATTCTTTTCCTATGGAAGTTTTGCTGTTTAAGTTCAGATTTAGCAGCCACCAACTCTTACCCTTGTTTTAGCAAGGTTTAGTTTAGAGAAGTTAAAATCGTATATAACTCCTAATTTCTTAAAAACACATTTTTTCGTTTAAGCAGTATTCTCATTTCTCCCAAGGATGTAATATCATTGAAGCCAGGCAAAGCTGCCTATTAGGAAGCAGTGATGGTTAAGATTGAGGGCACAACCCCCTTGTGAGGTAAACTTTCAACTACCCTTGCTTTTCTTATGTAGAGCTGGATCTTCCTGAAAGTGTGTGTGAGAGATCATCCAGGTTTTTCCCAGAGAAATTTTGCATTTTTTGCAAGTTTAATTCTTTTAAAATTAGAAAGATCAATTCTTTTAAAATTGGAGACCTCTAAGAAATTCTGTTTCCAAAAGGGCCTGTCCTACAAATCCCTGATTGTATTTATTGGCTCATCTGTACAGATGCATGTATGTACCCAGCCACCCTGTGTGAGAATGGACAGAGAAAGGAGCTAGTGGGATAGGAGGGTAAGAAGGAGCACCCATGTGTAATTACACTTTCCATAATTCCAACAAGTTTGGTTGATTTTGTTCCCTCTGCCCCCCATGGTAAAATGATCAAAACCTCTCCCTTCAGTAGGCAGTAGTGCACTGTCAAAAAACCTACAGAACTGCGATCCTGTTCTGAGCAGGATGGGATTTAGTATGTAAAGGCTAGGCATCTTAGATTTCTTCTGTAGTCAGTTGTGGGAGGAGTGGTTATCTGCAGAGTGTGATTCATTGTGTCCTTAGCTGTCTAATATGTGGGATGAATTATCTTCTCCATGCTGAATTTGATTTTCACAGAACTTCATATGACACCTCTCACCCAGCATAGCTTCTGAGAAGCTCTTTATAGGAGAAGATGACTAGATGAGATTTGGTGTCTAACTTAGTGTCAGGTGAGGTGAATCATTCTTTGTGACTAAATCATTCTGCTAATATGCTATTTATGTGCATGATATCTCCTTATAGATTATATACATATATATTTTCCTTTTAGAACACAAAAATGGAGTAATCATACATATAAAGAGATAAGTCACTTAGGCAGTCAGAAGTAAGGGAGGAATGTGTGGTATGAGGGAAGTGGCTGTGTCTCACATTCCGAGGGTTTTGTCTAGACATCATTTTGAAATGGAGAAGCTGTTCTATGGCAGCTGTATAGGATTTGGGTAGATTCTTTTCAATTTTAGTTATTTCTCACATATTCTGTTTTTGAAAAACTTGATTTAAGAATTTCATGTGTGAAGAAATATAAGTGAAATAGAAAAAGCTGAGTTGATGTGAAGTTCTCGATCTGTCCTTAGAAGAAAATGCCATTTGGCCTTGCTGTAAAAAAAATTAGCCCACCCCATCTTCCCCCTCTTTCTCTTGGAGATGTTTGTCCTTCTTCCTTTTTCTTTTTGTTCTTTTTTCTTTTTTTTTTTTTCCTTTATTCATCCAAGCAAAGTAACTGCAACCAACAAAGGAAAACAAACCAGTAGAAGAAACAGGCTATTTTATTTAAATGTTAAGGCAGCGGTCCAACTATAATGGTCATCATTCTGGACTTTCTAGACTTGTGTTAGGAAATGGAATATCCCAATGTTCATTTTTATGATTCTAGCAATGGCTGAGGCTCTTAGGTTTTAAGTGCCTCAAGAGAAAAAGATGCTTGGAAAAATGTCTCTTTGTAAAGACAGGTGTATTCATAGATGAAGTGATCGTGGAGACCATAAATGTCTTTTTAAGTACAGAGCTGACGTGATTGTAGAAAATGTATCAAATACTTGAATTATTCATATGTTGTTGAAGTTAGTTTACAGAAAAGAAGCTCAGCAGAGATACAGCTGTCCCTTTGTTTTGCTCTATTCCCTCAGTGGAATGAGGAAAGGTTTAATATTCATTTAATTAGGCAGTGTGGTAGAGGGATTTTTGAAATGCTAATGGCTGAAATTATGCAAAACTTCAGAGAAATTAGTTTTATTTGCACTTCAAAAACACGTTTCTGCATCTTGTTAGATGGCACAGTAGTATCACCAATGAGTGCTTCTTATTTAAATCTGTTCTTTCACAGAGAGCCATGGGGCGGCTTACATAATTTCCCGTACAAAGCGGAAGTATTTCCTCATGAAGTGGGGAGGGAAGAAGGTAGCAAATGTTTCTTCTCTTAACTGGCCTATAAGATGTTTGCTTGGGATTGAATGAAAACACAGCACAGCACTCCTGTCATAGCACTTCTGCCTTCAGTTTAGAACTAAATTAGCTTTTACCACAACTGGGGTTTGATTGTTAGCACCTAGTTGCGGAGCCGGTTGTGCCATGTTGAATGCTTTAGCATCTATGCAGTGCGTTTTGGTGAAGAGCGCTGTGATACACATGGCAATTTAGCTCACTCCCACACAAGTGTCACCTTGAGGTACCCAACTGTTGTCATGAGAGTCCCTTGAACAGATAACTGGCTTTTATTGCAGGTTCAATATTTAGAGCCCCTGGTGAGCTGAAACCACAGGCTATTACAGAGAGTAATAGATCTGAATTCATGAGACTGAGGTGAGGAAAGAACTAGCAGCATGTTTCTCAGGTTGCATTTAATGGTGTGAAGTGATTAATTTAATATCTGTTCCAGGGAGAACTGTTTGTTTTCACTCCCGCTATCAGTGTAGAAGGCTTCAGGGAAGAGTCAGAAAAAAGGGTACTGGGGTCTCATTACAAACCTAATTTTAGTTTCCTGTTCTGAAGCACAGGGAGTGCAGACCCCATGTTATTATCAGGAAAAAATTGGGGAGCTTGGATATCTTTAAGAATTCATTCAAATGTGGGGGGAGGAGGAGAAAACCACCCCAGGGCTGCTTTAAATAACTTTTGACTGTTGCCTTTGGGCATACGTGTCTGCAACAGGAAAGTTTAAGCCCAGAGATTTCTCACGATAGCTACCTGATCTCCAGATTTTTTACATCCATTTTTGTGGCAAGGGGAGTATTTTATATGCAACTTGCCTACTGTTAAATCAGGAAAGGTGACACTGGTCTTAAGGAAATCAAGACAACAGATGAGCTGAAGAATGTGGCTTTTTTTATCAGTGAGCTTCAGTTTTCTGTTCTGTCTGAAGTTTGTATTGTCAAGACCCTGTTGCTGGAAAAGTTACCTTTGGAAGAGCCTTCCTGTGTGAAACTGCTCCAGCAGTTGAGCTTTGGTTCTTCAAAATGGCTCTAGTTTTTTGGGGAAGGGAAATATGAACCTTAAAAAGCTGATCCGAGGTAGGCAGACTAGTGATGTTTTCAAACATCCCAAAACAATAGCTGCAGTGGTTGAACCCTAGAATGAGTTTTGAAATGGTACAAACTTTCAAGTGTGTGGTTTGTTTGGTTTTGTTTGTTTGTTTTTTCCCTGCAGAAGTGTAATGCCAAGTTTAGTCTGAGTTGTTTTCTCCACCATACAGGTTTCTTGAGGATCTCTGTATCTGCTGCCTAGGTAGCAAACCTTCTCTCTTTCCTTCCAGTAACCACCGCAGTGTGGTTACATAATCCAGTTGGAAATCAAGGCGCAGCAGAAATTGAGGGTAGGGCCCATTCAAAGAGAAATGGAATTTTATATTACACTAAGTAACAGAAACTGCTCTACGTCAATTGCATTACTCATTTTCCTATTTAAGACAGTTGAAGACTCAATTTTCATCATGTAAATTAAACTGAGGAAAAAATTCAAGTCAGCAGGCACTGAAACACAGCCCATGCTGGGTAACTTGTCTGAGCTCGTGGTGGCCTCTGTCTGAGGCCTGCAGTGAGCAGCATCTATTGCACTGACAATTGAAATTCCTGAGAGTCTTGTGGCAGTCCTGAGGGCTTCAGAGAGTTCAGCCCCTCCCAAAGCCTGAGGTTAGGCGCGGTGCCCATTTCTGACACAAGGCCCATTGCTTTTATTTTTTAGATCAGATGCTGCCCCACAGTTTACTCTGTTTCAGATAATCCATCCCCAATCCAAATCTCTCATCTTCTCAAGTTTCATGACCCTGAGAAGTAATTTGTTAGCACTCCCTGGTTTGGTGGAAGTGTCTTTTAGACCACCAATGTTTTCTGCCAGGAATTGTCCTTGAAATGCAAGAACGTGGCATCGTTCATATGCTGAACAGCACCAATATGCTGAGTATGTTCATCAGTTTATCAACAGTCTGTCTGTTTCGAAGAAACTCAGCAGCCTCTCCTGAAGTTTTCTTTCAGACTTCATCTCTTCGGTTTGCTTCAGTGCTATTAACTTGAATGCCAGTGGTGTTTTGTTGCAGCAGTCTGACCTTACAGCACAGTTGAATCTTGCATGGGTTTTCCAGGCAGATCTGAGGTTTTTTTGTCTGTTCTGCAAGCTAGCTGGTTGTGAGCTTGCTGAAAACAAGGTGATGTACAAGGTGCTAAGCTGGAGCTAATGCACTTTGCTCTCCACAGAGTTCATTCATGTCTATGTGGAGTGCAGGCAGAGCATGTTCAGGTCTGCCTGTGAAAGCCACAAACACACCCTTTAAAAACTACATCACTCTGGATGAAGTCCTTAATTATGAGACATTTGAAAGTGCTAAGAGCTTTGTACAAGCACCAAAATGCAGAGAGGTAATTAGTTACAACAAAAACATATTACTGGAAATATTTTTCAGCATCCCACAACTTTAAGCCTGTTGTATAAAACAAAGAGCCAGAAACAAGAATAAAACCAGTATTCAACTTTTCTTTCCTTATGAGATGATGCAGCTGACTTGCTACTTCTTTTTGGTGCCATTTCAATGACTAGATAATGGTTGAGCAAAGACAGAGTTAAAATGCTGACAGTGGGTGCTAGATGGAAAGTTAGTAGAGAAAGAAATGGAAGCAGCTTCTCTTTCAAAATGGTCGTATGGCAGTGTTGCATCTGGCAAAATTGGTTTTTTTTGGAGAGGACACAATGTTTGATGGCTTTTCCAGTTTGTTAATGGCAGACTTTCAAAGTATTAAAAGTAATGAGGTACAGCTTTCCATTAAAGAGGCAAAGCAAACTGATTGGTATAGTTCTGTATACTAACTCCCATAAAGTAAGTGTTGTCTCTAGATCTTGGCAAATTCATTTTGCCTAACTCGGAGTTGCCTTTGGTTTGAGAACTTTTTTTTTTTTGTCTTTGTTGCTATTGATGTTCCTCTAAGGAAGAACTGAAAGTGAAGGACTGAAAAAGGGGAAGAGAGCGCGTTGTATAAGCACCAGAAGTCAGACTTTGTAGTCTCTTCACAGTGGTGGTAGTTTGTGGCAACACCACCAATGCCAGCATGTTTGGATTCTCAACAACATAGAGGCTCCAGCTGCTTGCTTAATGTGTGGTATGCTGTGTCAGTTTTGTTAATGTCGCTTGTGTTTAAGGCTTTCTTTAACTGAATCACAGCATAGCAATGATAGGACCAGCACTTAGAAAATGTGACCTTTTGGTGAAACTCAAAGAAAAGCTTGAAAGAGCATCAAATCCCTTCCAGAGCACAGCCTTGCCTGGAAGAAAACAAGAGTAACTTCAGTCATTCTCTGCACATGATAGAGGTGAAAAGGACAGGGGGGAGGATATTGTACTGCTGTAGCAGGACCGGAGAGCACAGGAAGGGATTGTGTGTGAAGGCAATCTTGGATTCAATCAGAATCTTTCTTCCTTTTAACCCTTTTCAGAGTATGGTGGTAAGTGGAAATTGCTCCATTATTTTGCCCAGAACTTCTTTGCACCACTGCTGCCTGTGGCCTATGAAGACAAAGGCATGTTGTACATTTATGGCGTCTCGGATCTTCATGTGGACCACAAGCTGACTTTAAGGGTACGTGACACCTCTCTCGCCACTCTTGTGTCCCTCCTGCAAAAATGTGAGAAGGTGAAATGAGGACATCTTTGTATAGACAAGCTTCAGCAAGTCCATGCTCAAACACAATGAGGTGCAATTCTTGTCTTTAATCTTCTTAGGGGCAACACTATCCTTTATTATAGTAGTGTGTACTGCTTCACAGAACAGGGAATTAATTGCCTTGCTTATAGCCTGTAGGTATAGGCCTGGAATTAACTATGCTGTTGAAATCTTAAAGGGATTGATGGTTAAATAGAATGAAGTGTGAAAAATGGTACCTCACTACTTAACAAAATTGTTCCCTGGTTATTAGAACTAGGTTAACTGATGAAGTGTGGGGGGGGAAGGATTGTATCATTGCTTGCCAGTACTCAAACCAGACCATTTTGGGAAAAAGAAATAGATTATTTTCTGAAATATCAACAGAACATCTAGGTGTACTTTAATTGCAAGGTCACCTACACAATGTCACCATGATGATACCTTAACTGTTTTCTGATAATGCTATAGAAACTGATAGGATTTCTTAGGCAGTATTTGGGTTGCTGAGTTGTCCTGTAGAACAGTCTTGCTTTTCAGTTTGTTACATTTTGTTGCTGTTAATCATATGGCAACCAGATCCTGAATGAATTTAGGGGCCATTTTGCACTACGAGATACAATTCCTGACATAAAGGGTGTCCCATGTGAAAAGGCTGGGAAGGATGGAAAAATAGATCTAGAGACCTGGAATGGCTCAATAATCATTTTGGAAGTAGTAGTACGAGTATGTCAATTCCTAGTTCCCTGCTCTGTCTGGTGGGCTGCTATGAATTTTCAGATTTATAAGGTTACTTATATATAGTAATCTATAGTATAGAAAATGGTTGCAATTTCTGGATAGTCAGTTCTTAGAGTAGGACTGCACTTCATAAAATTGTTTATTTCTGGCCTGAGTTATTGTAATGGGCTTAAATTCAGATTTTCTGGTAATGTCAGAGAAGCATTGGCAGTAGGGTAGTTCCAGTGAATAATGTATTTCATACTTCAAGAAAATTTGGAACTTAAAACTTTTCAGAGGACTTAAGATCTGTTCCTGACTGCAGACCCCTGTTAAGGTCAAAAATAACCTAAAACGTATGAAGAGATAGAATGCTGTAATTCTCATTAAGTGCCTATCTTCCAAATTATGTGGGGTTTTGTTTGTTTGTTTTTATTTAAGATAAGAGTGCATTCATAATGCATGTGTGATCTCTGGGAATGTATGTTTTACTGTACTAATATAACTTCCGTAATCCCTTTTAAGATGCAGCTTGCTTCTGTTTAATAGTGATTGTGCAGAAGCTCTAGATTACCCAGTTAGGTTACATCAGATAACACTGAGCAATCTCAAGAAAATCCTTTGTTTCACTTTTTTTTTAATTGGGAAGGGGAGGAGAAGAGAGTCAACAGATTAGTCACTCACTAATTCCATTTCCCAGCACTCCCTTGGCAGGAACTGGCAACCCCCTCCTCTCAAGGAGGAGCCTGGAAAAAACAAAAAGCCTTGTGGATCAAGAACAACAACAGATGCAGACTGTTTGAAACTGACTTCTTGTTAGGTTTATATAATAATCTAGTTATTATGCCATATCAATTGTTTAAATCTTTGTGGAATTTTCTTGTTAGGTGGAAATCAGCTGGTACTGTCAGGAGAACATCTCTTGCAATGAGCAATCTGAAACCTAGGATGCTGGGTTATCTTCACAGATGTAACTTTTCTTCTAAGCTTTGTGCTCTCTCAACATGTTTGGTAGGTCATTGTGCATGCCTGGAGTTCTTTGGAGCCAGTATGCACCCTTGCCAAAGACGGTGTGACTGTTAAAGCACAAAGTGCTGTCCCCATCTACAAGGAGTCCATAAATGACTTGCTGGAAAGATGCAGAAATTGTACCAGGAAAAGCTGCGTTATTACTTTCTGTCTTGTGGGAGAAGGTGGGCTCCAGAGTCCTACGAACCATCACTTCCTTTCATCTCTAAAAGACGCTGTAGGATTAGAAAAGACCCAGCTTACTGTAAGCATCAGTCATGCTAAATTACTCTATTTGGTTTTGCTAATCTTAACTGTTTTGAGTTGTTTGCCTGCTATGCAGTGTCTGATTCCACTGAATGCTATTTCCCCTTAGCTGTTACAATTCTATCTTCCATGTTGAGTTCAAAATTAGATTTTTTTTCTGTGTCACTATATGCATATCTAAATAACACTGGTGGGGTTTGGGGGGTTTTTTGATGTTTTTTTTGTTTGGGTTTTGTTCTGTTTTAAATAATGAAGTCTCAATTTCATTTGTTTTGACTGTCTTTCACCTGACTGCTGCAGCATTGCTCCTTTCATTCTTTTTGTCCCTAGATAGCAAATAGCATCACAGCAAGTGTTTCGGCTTGCAGATAGTACTGTATGACAGTACTAGGTGATGCTAGTTCAGTTGAGTGTGGAGTACATTATTGTCAGCAGTAGTTCCTCTTGAAGTGCTCAAACTCTCAGATCAGTGTACCATTGCTAACATGCAATATTGCATGCTCCTTTCCTCCTTCTGCAAATCCCTGCCCTCCAGCTAAGGGTTCTGATTTGCATGATAGTGGTTATTTCTTAGTATCTGGCAAATGTCTCCGTCTTATGAACAGGCACAAAAAGCATCCATGTTGTATAACACTATCATTTAGTCCATTTGCTGCTTTCCCCTAGATTTCTTCTACTCCTAGCAAGTGTGCTCCATATAGAGAGAGCAAGCATGCACTGTGTGTGTGTACACACATACACACACATTTTGTTAAGCCTCACTTCTTGGCATGTAAATCTTACTGCAAAATTCTTAATCAGCAGATTGGCAGGATGGGGACCTGTGCATTCTCACATTTGGCTTCCAAACTGCAGCTTTGCTCTTTAGAGCTAAACTAAACAAGGGGGGAATAGAGGTCTTTAATCTCTTTGAATCTGGACCAGCATAATTGCTTTACAAAAAGAAAATGGGACAGATTTTCCCCTCTTATCTCTTTCATGGCAGCATGGCCTGCCTCCTGAGTATACAAAGGAAAGAAATCAGCCTGTGCGTGGGTTTTTTTTTTTTTTTTTTTTTTCAGCTGGTGGCACAATCTGGAGTTGGAGTCATGCTGGGTTTTTTTATGGATGACATCATCAATAATAAAAGCTCTGCAACTGGAGCATCGTTGGGAAATTTCACTCCTTTTTCCCATGGCTGTGTTGTCTCCACAGTACTAACTAATAAGGATAGCTAGCCAGAATAAATGCAGAGTGGTTATTTTAAGAAAGTATGCAGCTGTGACTTAAAAAATTATTATGTTTTGTGAGAAGCTGGTGCTTCTATACATAGTTATTAATAAACTAACTAGACTTTCAAATACATTGCTAATCCTAGCACTACTCTTCACAGCGTTGCTTTTAAAAAGATGAAGACTTTAGTGTTTCTTCAGAAAACACAAAATGTAAAGGATGTGTGCTTTTTCTTAAAAATGAATAGTGTTTTTCTTGTAAGCGGGATGTGATTTCTGCACTTAACGTAATTTGTCACTTTTTATATATAGTTAATTGGTATTTGAAAATGACGTAGGGTATTTCATGATGATGAATGGGGAGTGCTGCATCAAAATGCATCCTGCTTGTGCTTTTAAGCCTCTCTGAGATTAACTACTGATAGAACGTAATATAAAACACTATACCTTGTCCTGATATTTCACAACATAGCTGCCTTCTAAATGTAATATAAGGGCTTCACTGCCATGTTCCATTAGGATGAGGTGACCTCCTGTGTTACGGTGATTTTTACCATCTTTTGCTTCTGTTTGTTTCTGTTACTGATGTAATCAGAAAGGCCAGCTACTTTAGTAGTTGTGAATTTATAGGTTGTGAAGCGTGTTGGTGAAAGGACAAATCTCTTTCACTGCAGTAAGTATAGGATACCAGTACTAGGTACAAGTCAGATTACCATTTATTTGGTTATTTTCATAAGAAGATGGTAGAGTCATAACAATTCATGGCATTTTTCCACAATCTGTAGTATTCTGTAGGAAGGCTATAATAAGATTTGCAGTTTTTGCATGAATCTTACATATGAATCCTGTTGATTGGACCTTTTGTTCCAGAAGAAATTTCCATAAGAGAATAGTAATTGTGGTCAAATGTGGTTGTTCAGTCTGTTTTACTGATATGCAGGTCTTTCCCAGTTTGGGTGGAACTGGGTTCTCATTTAACACATGTATTTTCATTTATTTATTTATTTGTTTGTTTGTTTCTCTTCCAGGCCTCTGTATCCCAACAAGATGACATTTATATATTTGTTCTTCAGACCACTGCAATTGCTCCGTTTGTTTCTCTGGATGTAGGGAGTATAAAAGGCAGATTTAGTGATAATGGTTTCCTCATGACCGAAAAGAAGAAAGTGGTTGCGTTTTATCCTTGGGAACCTACCAGTGTTGAAGAACTAGAAAAGTCACTGACCTTGACCTCTCTGGTGGATGTTGTCTGAGGACACTTTGTTTCCTTCTAGATAAGGAGTGAAACAGGAAGAGGAAAAAATTAGAAGAATTTGACTAAAGTTGAAGTGACCTACGATTTGAGCTGACTGCAGAACAGGCTGTCTATTCCTGTCATGTGTGAATTTTAACTGCTGGTTCAATGTAAAGATATCAACAGCAAACCTTGCATATAATATATGTGGTGCATTGAAAGTAAGGCTTTCTCAGGTAATGGGAAAAATATATCCCATGTATAAAATGGGAAGGGTGAGTTGGTGCAAGAGAGCAGTCTGAGCTCTCCAATTCACATGAGATGAATTAATGGGTTGTGAATTCATCCTAACTAAGAGGCAACAGAAATACGTACCTCCAGACTGTGGTTGTAAAAATCTGTATTTTTTCCAGTTTCACTATGCCGTAAGTGGAAGTTTATCTCGGGATAACGGCAAGGTATGCCGGGAGGAAGGGGCAAGGGTAGGGAGTGAAGCTGGGACTATCTCCACAGGTATGCCCCCACTTGGAGTGGTTTGATCTATCTAGAGTAAAAGCGGGAGAGCGCTAGTCCTACCTTTTCAGATCTGTGGATGTCACTCCATCAGGTGTCCTCCTTGCCTCCTGCACGGTAGGCTTCCAAATACACATGAAACCTGGGCTGTCTAGTCAGACATCAGGCAGATCCGTTCCCCCTTCTGAAAGGGGAATTGAGTATGAGACTTCTTTTCTTCTCTCTTCTCATGCAACATTGAGCAATAACCTTGAGAGCTCCGCATCTAGCTTTGTTTCTTCCCAGGGGGCTGCAGGAGCAGTCACAAACCTTTTGCTGCTGCATGGGATCCTGCATAATGTGGCATAGTACAAGATATGCCTGGCTGTGGGAAAAGGAAGGGGGAGAAGAGTTGACCAAAGGTACAAAGAGAAAGGTGGCAGTACAGAGAAGAAATGGTCATGTGAGAGGACCACAGTTACAAGTGACTCCTTTTTCTCTAGTAGATGCATAGTGCAGGGGCTGCTGTTCTCACTTGGACATTGCTGCACAGCCATTCTGTTACCTCCTGGCATTCTTTTTGAGCATCCCCGTGCTCCACACTGATCTTCCTCTCCTTCCAGAGGAGGAGTTGGCTTAGCTTTGTTTATCAAGCAAATTGTGTCATAATTCCGGGGTTTTTTTTTGGTGGTGGGGTTTGGGTTTGTTTTTTTTTTTTTTCCACCCTTGTGTGTGCGCACGTGACCTTTAAAATACGGACATCAACAAAGGAAAACCTCAACATCTTAATTTTGCTTCTTTGTGTGTGGGTTAGTGAAGACAGTGACTCACAATTAGATCTGGTGGCACACTGAACTCCTTAGTCCATACACAGTAATGGTGCTTCACTTTCTATTCTGTTTCCAAGTAAGTTGTTTTTAAAGTTTAAGTTTCCCGTAGAACTGTCATGTCACTTTGGCATTTGATACAAAGAAAATAAGCTTGCCTTCAGCATGGGAGGGGGCTGCTGTAGCCTGTGGAGCTGAAAGCCTGAGGGTTTGGCTGTCAGGAAATCCAGGCCGCTGAGCTGTGCCATGGGCAGGTTGCTGAACATTAGCCTTATTTGACAGATGTGGTTTGAAATGCAGCTGGGGTCTTGCTGCGGTTCCACAAGGATCCTCTCACAGTCCAAGCAAGCATTAATTTTCTTGCAAAGCACCTAGCAGAATCGGCACTTTTCAGTCAAAGGTGTTTGAACAAGCTCTACTGCTGTCCACCTTTGTAGTAAAAGCACCACATGGATGACGCTTGCTGGGGGTCTGGAGCATGTGTGGGGAGAGTGGCTGCATGTTCCATTGGTCAGATGGAGAACTTGGAATAGGGGGTTGTTTTCTTGCAGCAATCACAGTTTTAATAGGCCAAGAGATGAGCATATTGACTGATGTTCGGAGATCTCTGGTGCTTTTTGAATTGGGCGTTAACCAAAACTGACATACTCCTGAGCAAGAGGAAAAACTTCAAGATGAAAGGGAAATGATAAATGGAAGTTGCTTACAAATGCTTTATTAGGTCACCAAAACAACTAACTGCAGTTGCATAGGAGGGCTTTTCTGATTCAAAACTTGTCCTAGTTGAAAGAAAACATGAAAGCAATCGAAATATGTACGTGTATGTGCCAATGTTTACAGGTTATATCAAATAAGTAGGGAAAATGATAGTCATGAATAAAACCTGACAGTTAGAAAAATGCAGACATTGATAAAGGAATTTAAAAGTTACCTGAGAGGCATTCTGGGCCAACAATAGAATAAAAAAATCCTTCAGTTTTTTCAGTGTGCTGGAATCAAAGTGGAATCAAAGCAGCAAGAGAGTCAGTATAAGGTAAGGATGAAAAAAGGGGGAGAAAATATGGATTAAATATGATTAATAAATATTGCTGCAGTGTATTAGGAAAAGGGCAGGTTGGTTGTTGTCTTTCTCTTGCACAGATATAGAAATGTCTCTTCTAGTAACATCCATGAAGAATTTCAAAATGGCACTTAATAGTGTTAAATAAATAAAACTTTGACAGAATTACTTGTTTCAAAGACAATCAAGAGGACTATCTGAAGGTGGATGATATTTGTTCTTAGCACATCTCAGAATGAGTGACGTTTCAAACATGTAGAAAAGAGCTTTTGGATTGCTAGAAGCCATAAGCCATGAATTTGGATAACTGTGACCTCATTTAGCCTGTCACAAATTTTAGGCAAAATCATGAAAGAAATTATGTATGTGGTACATGATCAATAATTGACAAAGTGGCTATGCAACTAATGCCTATCATCAGCACTGTTATGCAGAAGAGCATTCTTTTGTAAAAGGGATTTTTTTGCTGTTGCTTTCTGCAGTTACCAGACTGGCATAAAAAAGTTTCAGACAATTTTTTAATTATTGTTCTTGTTGAAGGTCAGAAGCTCCCTGAAGAGTGGGTCCATTCTTTCTTGCTGGAAAGCTTTAAGTCAGCACTAGGTGCTGTTATGAAAGATTAGGAATTGCTTAAGCCAAATGCTTGAGTTCAAAACAGAATTTAATGTGGGAGGTTCACTTCCATTATTGTTGTAATGTCCTTAATGTGTTCTTTTGGTTTCCTGGTGTTGTAGTAGGTATGTATTTATAGATGCTATTTTCTTCTTTCCCCCGTGCAGCAGCGGCTGTAATGTGTACCTTGGTTAACCATTTCCTCTTAGTACTTTTGCTGTTGCATACTGTGCTATATACTTGGTTACTTTGTTCTGCCTTTGTCTCAGATCACGGCAAGGATAGGAATGCAACAGTGAAGAGATTGTCAGAGTATCTATCCCTTCTACCCACACATCCATCTGTAGCCATCTGTGTGTTGTTGCAGCACCTGTATTGCCAGTTGTATCTGATGGGCTGGGGATCAGCAGCAGGAGCATTAGGAAGAGCATTTGGTAAGTGTCATGGTGCTTGTCCTCAGTGTCATTAAATTATTGGTGGCAATGGTAGAGGGGAATGGCCTCATCAGTATTCTTTGAGGGTGCAGGCTCGCAATGGTTTGTTCAAGGGATCACTGGGTTTGCTTGTGCTGATGGCCTTTGCTTCCCGGCTCCCTCAGGGCTGTTCTCCACACATGGCAAAAGTAGCACTCAGATTTCCCCTCAGCAAGAGCCATGACAAATGCCCTTCCAGAACAGAACTTGAGAGCAGGTTTTGGAAGAAAGCTGTATGGTATTTGCTAATTTGTTGTCCTAGAACTGGTCTCTGGCAGAGATTTGGCTCTGAACCCATTCAGGAGCTGCAGAGACCACGTTGAGCTTTAGAGGGCACCTCTTTTTTGGTACTTTCTGCCACACAAGGAAGGTTTATTTTGCTCCAGTTTACTAAAGCACTTCCTTGGAAGCTCTTCCAAGTTCTTCTACATGTTCTCCAGGAAAACCATGTGAATATATCTAAAGTTTGTCTCTAAGTAAGTGTTCATAGCTCTTTGTCAGTCTTTGTTGTTACCTGCTGTTTGCATACCTTGGGGCTTGGACAATTTTTCTGTCTTACAGGCACATCTTTCTTTGGTCCTTTTACTTCTATTAGTCCCCTTTTGTTTTTGGAGATGCGTAGCAGAGACCACTTCAGTGACCTGTAGCAGTGTCAGGTGCAGTGGAACAGGCCAGTGAGTTTATTATTCTCAGTAAAACACAGTTCAGTTTTGTAGCTTGCAAGCCAGCCTTTACGTTGTCAGAATCACAGTTTTCTTTCTTACCCTCTGAGGGGTAAGTTGAGTCATCCAGGAACTTGCAGTTTGAACGTTTTAAGGACATGTTCCAGTCAAAGAATCGGGTTTACGTAATTCTGCTTTCCAGTCAGATGTTACAAGATAGCAAAATGCAAGTCCCCATTTAGTTTAATTAGGGTGGAAAACCAAAACTTAAGTGAAAAATACAGAACCTTAAAATTACTTGGTTTTTGTCCTTGCCAACATTGAGGAAAGGCCATCTTACTGTAGGAAGTAGTGTCGGTCAGTAAAGACCTGTAACTGTCAGTTTTTATCCTTAGTGTGCATTGTAGCCAAAATCGATGTGTCTTTGGTCTAGGCCACTACAGCAAAGGAAACATGCTACAGCATGAAGGGAAACAACGCCCTGAGGACTAGTCAGGAGGAAGGTGGTGAGTCTGGTTGCTTGCCAGGACCTGTTCTTGGGGGTCTGCTTTTGGAAGTTGATCTTGAGATTTCTTGATGGGCTCTGCGAGTGCAAAGTGGTTCAGTACTGCTTTCTTTGCATAGCTTTTTTACTTTGTGGCTGGCTGGGGACCTGGTTGACTCAGAGAGGAATGGCTGTGGTAGAAGGGACGTTACCCTTGCGTATTAGAACCACTGGCCTGTGGGTCAAGCCAGGCTCTGTGGCCCAGTGGGGAGTTGGTTTAATCCGGAACAGGAGCTCTAAATAAGAACGAGTATGGTCTGTCAAGCCGGCGGCCTGGTGGGGAAGCATGGATGCAGGAAGATGCAGGAGCTGAAAGTTTCAATCCTTTTTCATGGTGGTGAAAAAACAAAACCTTAAATGCTGGCCTCTGATACCTCTTTGCAAACATTGTGATAGCCAGGCTTTTACCAGTGTTGCAGCTTAGCTCTCTTCTCGTGTTGTAGCAATCCTCCTTTGCCTGTTGTAAATAAGCTAGATGATAATACTCTGGCATGCTGGCCCTGTGATTGTGTCTTAGCAAGTGATATACCAGGATTTAAGCTTCAGCTCACTTCGCAACAACTGTAAAGGAGCAATGGTATGAGCCAGCCTTCAGGTAGTTTCCTGTGAAAGAATGAGTGGAATGCTTGACCTGTTGTTAGGAGTGCCTCCATGGTAGGGTGGTAGGAAGCTGTGGCTGGGTTGTCCAGCCTGATCACTGGTGGGGAGCTGAGAAGAGCAGAGGAGCTTCCATGAAGCAGCAGGCCCAGTGTTTAGGACACTGACGCGGTTTGTGTATCTAGCCATCTGCTACCCATCCGGAAGTGCTTTGGCCACAGATTTTGGTTTGTACTGTAGCCAAATGTAGAGTTTCTTGCCTGGGATGCTGAAGACAAGATGATACTGAGGTGATTGCACATCTGAAAGAGAAGCGAGACATTAGTCATGCTCCTGTCTTTCCGGCAAACATCATTGTATTAGCTAGCCCGGAGGGCACAATACTACTCTGTGTGTGTGCACAGGAGCGCACGTGTGGGCCGACTCAACTGGAAGTTGGCAAGCACCGCTACAGGCCACACGTTAACTGATGTTAAGTCAGTCACAAGTGTTTTCCCTTGCAGCGTGTAATGAAGTCCACTGATCTGCTAGTGCTCTTCTGTATAGTGAAAATAGTAAGGGTAAATGGATGGCTGAAAAATTTCTATAGCCGTTGCTTTTAAATGAGTCCACAGGGAAACCTGTACAGGCTTTGAATAATGTACATACTACAGCCTAGCTCTAAGCAGAGCATCAGACTGCTTCATAACCCTGAATACAGAAAAGCAACTCCTAGGTAATTACACCTTGTGTTGTCTTTTGCTTGTAGCTGTAGCAATCTTTTGAAGCCAGAAAAACTTCATCCCACATATCTGGCAGTTAATCCAGAACTGCTCTACTGTAAGAGAAGATCATGTACTCCAGAAGAGCCAAAAGCTGTGGCTGGTGGGTGAGTATTGACCATTGCACCCTGAGCTAACGAATGGGCACCACCACTCCTGTCACTTAGTTGGAGGGAGCAAGGAGAGTTACTCTTTTTCCTTAAATGTAGGTAAACAGCATCTCACTTGCCCGGAAAAGGGAGAAAAAGCACTTCATACACCACCACATGCAGGTAAGGTTCTTATCCTTTCTGCAGTCCACAAAATCTCAGAATGCTGCCTAGAACTTCCCACTATCAGACTGATCTCCAAGTTTGTAAATACATCCCAAGATGACACCAGAAACTTAGAGCTTTGGCAGCCAATCTAAAATCAAGGGCAGTTTAACTTTCTGAATAATCCTTTTTACATGAAACGTGGAGAAGATCTGTAGTGTTCTGTTGTCACAACTTACTTTTGCTGCATTCCACAAGTTCCTGGCGTTTATTACTGCAGTACAGTAGCAAAATGTAGAAAGCTCCAATGACAGCAAGTGCAGGTTAAGTTTAGAATTCTTTCAGATTTGGGGCCTCACTGTAATTAGTTTAAAATTTAATACTAAACTTGATTGAGGATGCCCAAAGGTTACACCTCGCTACATTCCAGGGAAAAAAGGTTAATTAGATAACCTTTCTTATTTTAATATTGATCCAGTTGAATATTGCAAGTGTTTCCAGAGAAATCTGTGCGGTCACTGTCAAAGAGACAGGAAGTGTGACTAGCACTCACGAGGACAAACCCATGAAATCAGCTTTTAAGGATCAGTTTGAGGTTGTCGGTTGCTGCTTTTTGAGCATACCTCCAGCCTCAGTGCTTTAATTGCTAATGGAAATACGCAGCAGGCTTCCTGCAGTACGATGCAGTGCACTGGAGGAGCCCACTGTGGCGTGGGCCTAGTCGGTACTTCTGTTCATCCAGCCGCAGTGCAGAGATGCCCTGCTCCGAGTAAATAAGAGCTTGATAGCTTGCTGGGGAAGTTCTCCTAAAACTTCTAATGGAAGAAAATTAATTCCAGAAACTCTGTTCATGCACATATCTTAAAAAAAACCCCAACTTATTCCTGACTTTTGAGAATTTAGTGAATAATACCCCTCTCAGTTTTGTTTCCTCAGAGGTAATATGGAATAGAAGGGGGAGATGACACCCTGTGCTACAAGGTGTAGTGAGGCCCACATGCTAACTTACCGTGCTGAATGAAAACATAAGACTGAGTTACACCATTACTACCCTCTTTTTAGCAGTTAAGTGAGAGAGGTTTCTCTCTATAAGCCAGGTGTAGACAGGAGCTCTCAGGCAGTGAATTCCTGGGTTCCTGCAGGACTTTTTTTTAGTTTATTCCATCACACTTGTGAAATAGGAATGGCACTTCCTTTCTGGGCAAAGAGGTGTAAGGACAAATCTGTGCCTGAGGTGAGGAGATATGATGAGGAGGCACATAAATATATGTTGACAGTTACCTGTTAGGAAGAATCCATCTGCTTTAAATGGTTCTGTTAACACTTGTCTGCATGGCTTACACTTTCTCTTGCTAAGCCTGGTTCCTCTGTATGCTGCCGTCATCCTCATACCTGCAAGGAGGCTGACCTTCTCCCAGGTGCCATGTGTGCAAGAATCAGCGTGCCCTGTACAGGATGACCACCTACTAGTAACAAAAAAGGTAAAGCACAAAGAGTAAAGCTGTTGTGGTTTTGCATTTTCTTTTAACTGAGCTGCTTGAGGTAAACACTAGGCTCTCCAGTAGGTTTGCTCTGCCAAATGAGAACTACACAATGCAACACAAATGTCTCCTACTAGATGTCGTGCCGCTTTCTGTAGTGTCCCCTACACTAGCTGGTGGTGTGTTCTACCTCCTACTCTTGCTCAGTTTTGACCAACTGTGTGGCATGCCTGCAACACATACTTAAGATGCTAAGGGTTAATGCAGATAGGAAAAGTTGTCCTATTATGTGACTCAACCGTAAAAATGTAGCATTCCTGTTTTGAATTAGTGAGAATACTTTTAAATTAATAGCTTTCTATTTCTCAACAAAGAGGGGAAGGGGGGGAAAGAAAGGACCAAAGCCTCTTTTGTTAAATAGACTGAAACTGAGATGCTGCAAGGAAAGAAGCCACCAGACTGCCACTTAAAGCACTTGAATACACAAGGCCTAGGGGAGATGTCCCACTGTTTCTTGCATGGTCACTAACCTGATGAATAGCTATTATGCAGCATTTGGTCATGAAGTGCTTCAGGAAATACAGACCCAGGTGTCTTCTGGTGGTTTAAAAGCAGAGCTGGTCAGAAATAAGGCTAAAAGGTGTGAATCGACAGCCAGGATGCCCTGGTGACCTGCAGGATTGTAGAAACCTTGATTGAAGTCTCTGCCAGCCCCCTGAGCTGTGCTGGAAATTCTGCGGCAGCAGAAGGTGCCTTTGAGTCAGACAACAGCTCTGCTAGGGCTCAAAAAGCTCCTCCACCCCCAGAAGAGGAGAACCTTTGCCTGTTTCTGTTACAGCTGGAATGCAAAGAGAACACTGGACAAGTACATTCACTGAACAAAAATCCATACACCTTTGACACTGCATATGTAGGTTACTATATATAATAACTGAAAAAAAAAAAGGCATTTTTACTATTATGTGTCTTGTTTCTCTGGAAGTAATTAACATCCTCAGTAATTCAGCTGGATATAAAGTTATTTCACAAGTATTTTTTCATTACTCATGTTTAATCCATTACAGCAAATACTGCTCTAAACACAACAGTTCTCAAAGTTTATCTTGATTCATTTTCTCAGGAGTGACACCCAGGTTACTGAACACTGAGCTGAGCCAAGAACGCTACTGTCAATCTCCAGCTTTGTGCCAAGAAAACTGGCTATAGGTGAGCAACAATGGTATCACCCTGCTCATTGCGTTTTCATCATGAAATCTGCTATCTGTATTCTTAGGAGGGCCACCACCTGTAACGGTTACACTCACCATCTCAGAATTAACATGCAACAAGAAGAAATACTGCTTGGGAACGCAGTTAGCAGCGGAGTTTCTAGATAGCCCAAAGAAGAACAGTCTCATCAGAGTTTTGCAGAGATGCTAAATAGTTGGTTTCAGTGTAAATGATTCTCTGCTGCCACAAGTATGAGAAGAGAACTAAAAGAGACCATGAGTTAGAGGCTTTAGTTCCAAAGCACAGCTGCTCAGCAGTAGCTGATGCTCCTGGTCTCCCACCATAAAAGATATTTAAGCTTTGAGACAGGTGGCTTGCAACCCTTTAATAAAGGGGTTGCAACCTATCTATTTTAGTACTTGGAAAACAGCATAATTTTGTATCAATGCCTAAAAATGAAATGATAAATCTTCAATAACTCTACTTGAAAGATATGTAAAAATTACAGCAAGTGTAGACAAGAGATTTCATTTTGGGATTTTATTATAAAAGTAAAATAAAAAATAAGCATTTAAAAAGCACACCTTTTTTTTTTTTTAAAGGAACAGATATAAAAAAAGACTATTTACAAACAGTAAAATGCCAAACTTGAAAAAAATTTTGCATAAGAGACACTAAAGTTAAGTTTAAATACATTATTTGAAATATACAAGATTCTTTTTCTAGGATTGTCTTTTCTGAGTTGTCACTGTTGTGATTAAAGTAATGATTTTTCTTTGCCAGCTATTTTATCAGCCTTTTTCCTGCAACTGTGCTGCAAAAATAGGAAGAGAGCATCTAGAAACTGTATCCTTTGATTGCTCTGTGTGCCTTACCTCTTTTTATTAAGTGAGTCGGTATTATGCATTAGCAACACGTGACTTTCATCTATAAAAGAAAATCCTCGCAAACCAGAAAAGCCCAGTCAGTCACAGTGTCCAGTCCTGTGTATTAATGCGGCAGTAGAGCCCTGGTTATTGTATGTGGCTTGTAAATGAATAAAATTAAATGTACTCGAGGAAGGAAGCAATAGCTAGGAGTCGCATCCTGAAGGCACGGTTGGTTCACTTTCGTGTGTGGTTCCTCCAGCACACTTCTGGTTGTGAATTCACTTCCCTCGGGCCAGGATGACACCGACGTAACTTTAAATGTCATGTTTTTTCCTGTAATTGCATATTGCTAATTGAATATTACTAGTTGGCTATATAATTGTTTTGCACTGAACTTTCATGTCCATAGCCCATGGTCATTTTGCCAAGTGTTACCGATGACTTGCTGTTCAGAGAGTCCGAGTAAGTAAAGCTCAATTTGCGGAAGGAGGTCTCCACACCACTGTCACAAATGCTCTCGTTGTCTTGAAATTTGCTATTATAAAGCTCGCCTGAGGGAGAAAGAAAAGGGAAATATATTATCATTTGTGTTGATTCAGTAACATCGCTTTCAGAAAAGCCTAAGGAATGCAAGCAAATAGGTTAAAGCTCTTCTATCAGAAAATAACTTTAGATATTATAACAGGAAAAGCTGGGCTGCATGTTTTCAGTTGACCAAAGCACGGGATCTAATGCACTGCTGGCAGAGATCAACTGCAGTTGGCACTTGGATGGGATGAGAAGCCGGGTGCTCTGCTGCCACTAACACTGTCACCGCACCAGTCAGGACTCTGCCCAAATGTGGCAGTAGCAGGGCAAAAGGTTCTCTGTTCTCAGATTCCTAGACTCTGTGCGAGTATACAGCTCCAGGATGAGGCTCCTGAAACTTCCTTGTGTTATTTCCCGTACAGATTTCATTTTGAGACAAACACTGAACAGTTTTCATCTAGTAAGTGAGCCTGAAATACAAAGAAGTCAGCAGTAGCTGTCATCTGTGCAAGATCCACAAAAGGAGCGTGTGACTGCATGAGAACCGTATCTGAGTTGAAAGTATGATGTGGGCTCAGCATGACTAGAACAGTGGTCAGCATATTCGGGTTCAGTATTATTTTTCTAAACAACTATCTTAAAATGACGTGATGCAGTCCATTCATGTTGCAAAGCAGCAGAACTCCTCTTACCCTTCAAGATTAATCTAACGAGGCAATATGTGTAACAAGCACATTTTTGCATAGGTGTGAAGGTTCATTCCATGACTGAACAACTAATTTTCTACAGAGAGTAAACTGGCAACGTTAGACCAGGATGGAGTTACTGTGTTGTTTCTTTTTTCTTTCCAGAAATATCTACAGTATTTTCACATAGGGTGTATATTTCCACATTAGGGTGCTGGCAGCGGTACTGGTGTTTGAACAGAACATCAAGAAAGAACAAAGGTTTTTGTTCCTTAACATGGCCAGGCAGTGACTGAACATCCCCGATGACTTACTGCCTCCTCACAACCTCTCGTTTTCTATTAGTAGAGTCCCCTTGCCAAAAACACCGTAGGACCTCCATTGTTGAAGATGCTCCATACTCAACTGGACATGACACAGGCAGCCTCATGTAATGTTACACTGGCCCTGCTCTGAGGAGGCAGTTGGACAGCATGGCTGCTGGAGGTCCCCTGTAAGCTAAACCAACCCCGATTTCTCTGCCTACAGAATGCTGGGCCATTTCGGAGTGCCACACATTGTGGAAGGAGAAATTTAATACCAAAGTCTTCCCGAGAAGTTTAGGAACCCAAAACATTTTTGTTTATTCAAATATGAAGGGGAGCAGCAGGGGGAAAGTTAAAAGGTAATGGCACTTTTACAGGCCTGGGAGATCATTCCCTAGTTTATCTTCTGAAACCTATCCCCAGTGCATCCAAGGAGTTACCATCAGTAAATGGCAGATGTCTGGTTTTAGAGAAGGGAGCCAGTATAATCAATACTGTCATGCTGGGCTACTCATTCAAATGGTCCATTTTTCCCCTCTCTTTAGGCCTAGCAAATGTCTACACCGAGAGAGTCCTACTGCAGTAAAACAGTTCTGAAACAGGTAAGCGTCTTGGGCGTTGTGTGTAAGAAACTATGCAATCTACCAGCAGTCCAAGGGGTAGGGGGAGAATTGAAAAAATGTTTTAAAGCTCTTGGTGATCTGCTGTCAAATTTACCTGTCTCTCCATTTGCAAAGGTGGGTGGTGATGATGACGGAAGAGCTTTTGCTGTACTGTCCTCCTGGTGAGATGGGCTTTGTGAGACGGATAGTGCTTTCTGAATGATTTCAATGGCTTCTGTGTGATCCATCTGTCTCAAAGCAGCGATCAGCTCTTGAACTGTACCACCAGAAACCTAAGAGAGAAGACACCAGATGCTCACCACCGTCCAGGCTAGCTAAAACCAAAGGGCTGCACTGTCTCACCATGCAGGTGGACAACGTTCTCTACACGTCTGTGTGTTCTTTATAACTTGTTATGGCCACGTTACCTCATAGTTATCTAGCAGAGTTTTTGATGGGGAAGGGCTCAACCTGAAGGCATTAGTAAGTATGCCAAGACCCAGTTTTTGTGCTAGAGTGGACCAGTTTTTGTTTGGATCAGGCGCTTCCAATAGTTTGTAAAGTTGTGTCTTGGAACTTTCATTCAGCTCTCTCAAATGGCCTGGGGAACAGAAAAATACGTTAGTTTACGATTTATACAAATCGTGTACCAGTTCATTTCTAAGCAGACACAAAGCCAAATTAAAGAGTATTTTAGTGTCCGTCAATCCTAGTGTTTACTCATGTATTGCTGTAATACTGAAAATGTAATCCTCTGTGTCCTTGTGACCCGCCTCTTAACAGAATCATGCTCGTTCTGAGAATGAGTGGGTGGGAGGGTGCCCCTTCTCCCTCCCCATTTCAGTTACAAGCTATTGCAGGGCAGTGTCTTCTGCAAGTACACTTTCAGTACTCAATTACTAGAGGGATATTGTCAAGTCTTCTTTATAGATGTTACCTTGTGTCAGTAAGTCCTCCGAAACCACTGCCGACTCATAGGATTTGCCATTTAATATGTCATACACCTAAGAGAATACATTAAAGTCAATATTTAGCAGAAACCTGGTTAGTGTCTATTATCTTGACAAGCCTCAGTAGTATTGTATAAAGCCCTAATTCCATCTGTAAATTGGCAATTTTTTCTGTCCCAGGATCAGTATGACTAAAGGTACTGTAAGAGACCTGTGCAAAGCCTGAGGGAGAAATCGTGAGAAGTTAATTTCCGTTGCTCTTTAGCTACGTCATCTGGCAACTGTCTTCAAGATACAGAGGAAGTCTTTGTAGTAAGTAAGTAGCAGTAGCAGTGGCTAAGTAAGGAGTTATTGCCTGTCTGCAACCAGTAATTTAAAACAAAGCCTGGGTTAGATTTTCACCTAAGGCTAGGACCATTCCCCAACTCCATGTGGTTAGAGATGCTGACTGCTTGTACCTTACGCTCCTGCCAAACCAACAGCGCATGCTTAGCTACTAAAGCATAGACCGTGCAGCCTAATCACCATTTGGGTAGGACACAAAAGCATATTTTCCCTACGCACAAAGTCTGTGATTCTGAAGAACATGCAGCAAAGAAACCTGCTAGAGTGTCTCACTCTGAACACGGGCCTTCAAACAAGCTGCCCGACCAGCTAAATACTTTTTCCTATTGAAGGCTGTAGCACAACTATTTCAAGAAGTGCCTAGTCATTCCTGTTCAGCAGAAGTAGTCTGTTAAGTGGAGCTTTCTTCCAATCCTATTGCATGGGGGTTTTTTTGTGGCTGAATTAGTTTATTTTTTGATGGCAAATCAGTAGCTTGTCACCACTGAAATAACTGTGGATGCAGTGAGAGGAGTTGGCCAAGAGAGCTGAACTATCATTTATTATTAAAAAAACAAACCACATACCTCACAGTTGGCCGCCATATCTAGTGGTGTCGTTCCAGGCACAATTCCTTCATCGTCATCTTCATCCTCTTTCACATCGTCTAGATCAAACAACGGCTCAAAGTTCTCAACGTGAGGATTTGCACCTGGCAAACAAGTGTGCAAAAAAAATCCTAAGAAAAGGCTTCAAGTTGTTTTTCAACAATATTTAAAATATGTATTCTAAGCTCTGAATGGCAAAGCTGCTAATTTAGCTACTCAAGCTAAATTACATTTTATATTAAGTCAGCTGGCAAATAAATTTATTAACTGAAGTTAAATGCTGTCACATCCCTGCATAATGCTACTGAGGGAAAGAGTGACAAGCAGAGGGTTAGGGCCTAAAGAAAGGGCTATGATCAAACAAACTGACTTCCAGTCCCATTCTTGGCTTGCAGAGTGTAGCATGTGTGTGATGAAGCAACGGTGTAGCGCTGCTGCTTATAGTGTCAGAAAAGGGTGGGTATTATTAAAAGTCCAAGCACACAGCCAGAGCAACGGGAAGCTTGGATTTCTGCTTCGAAGGAGAAAAATCAGGTATTAAGGGTCTAAATACAACTGAAGAAATGTTTCAATCAATATTCAAAACTAACTCTTCCACAGTGATACGAAATAGGAGACACTAACAAGCTCATGTTTTGGTGACCTTTTTTGTTTGTTTGTTTTTAAAGCAGTCCAACACTTATCCCAACTATGTAATGAGGTCTCTTCTCTGCTTCTTCAGCTATAAAAAAAACTACAAAAAAACTACTCAAAAAAAGTTCCAACAGTGCTCAGGACTTTTTCCTTGACTAACATAATTTGCTTTTTTTAGCCATTAGATGGTGCTAAAGAGTAGCACAGCACCTGAAAGTAGGCCTTTCCTAAGGAAAAACCAACCTTTGTGCTTTTAACATCTCATTTCTTCTGTTCATTAAACAAGTTCACTGGCACATTCTTTTCTGCTTGCAGCCTTCTACCCGAATTGCCGCTGTGAAAGAAAACGCTCCCGCAAATGCCTGTTTTCATACCTGCTGCTTTGAGAACTGCTGCCAGCTTTGTAGAGCCCCTTCCAGCTGCTATGTGAAGAGCAGTTGTCCCATCATATGTAGTGCTGTCCACATCCGCATCACCCTAAGTTTTTATTGAACGACAAAAATAAAAGTCCTACCCGTCTATACAATACAGCTGCAGAGACTCATGTCTGCATACACATTGCTACCGCGCAAGTAAGCACCAATTCCATGCCTGTTTGCATAAAAACTTTAATCATTGTCTGAAAAGAAGGAACTAGAAAGTAACTACAAGTTACAAAGTGCCTGCAGGAACAGATGGCGGTCTCACGCTCCAGTGTTACAGCAGGAAGCACAGCGTATAAACCCAAATGGGTCAGGTAGATAAAAGCCACTTTGCATCCCATGTAATAGTTCTGCCGTCTGATTACCCGCAGCATCTGGAGCCTGAGCTGCTGTGCACAGAACTCTGCCTTCCCGCTGCTCCTCAGGAGAGCGGGCAGGCTGGCCGCGCATTCGTACGCAGATACCGAGGAGGGCTACCGCGGCCAGCTCTGGGTGTGTACAACTAAGCACACTAGGATCGACAGTTAAAGAGATGACACAAATATTTATAGATACACACAACTATCGACGTGCATCTCTATCCACATTCCATTTCACAAAGATGAAGCGATTAACTTGTTTGCGGGTAGTTTCATTGGCTGCCAGGATTACTCAGTGCAAATTAAACATGGCATATGCGGTCAGGCCAGGGTCACAAACTGTTAAATTCCTCAACTTGGGCAAAAGGTTCACCAGCAGTGCTGAACAAGTAATAATAACATTAGTGATAATTTTCCCATTATACCAATTTAAGTAATCAAGTCAGTAAATGGGGAAAACCCCTTACTTCTCTTCCTCTGAAGCACTTAAGGATTTTCAAGAGTTTTTAAACATGTAAGTGAAAAGACCTGGGAGAAAGAAATTCTGCCCTTACCTCAAGCAAAAGGCAGCCTGCCAAAGGGATGTTCTCGTGTTCAACAGCTAAATGCAAGGCAGTGCGTCCAGATTTTTGTTCCTGAGCGTTGACATTAACTCCAGCAGCAATCAGCTGTTTGAGGCAGGACATGCTATTTGCCATCACCACCATGTGAATTGCACTGAGACCTACACAAAACAAACCCCATCCATCGTGCGCATTAATATTTGAAAAATACGGAAGTGGCAGAGTAAGGAGTTTTGAAGTGGCCGCATCTATGAGAATTGTAAAATGAGTGAGAGTTACTGTAGTTATCTGAGCGCAAGTGACTTATTTTGCCTCCTTATACACTAAAAGGTGGTCTTAATAAAAAAGTTCTTTGTGTATAAATAGGAACTAGTTGTGTTATTGATGGCAAGTCAAAGCCATGCATGGGGGCGGGGGGAGGGGCTGGATCAACAAATTACAAGGTGGAAAAGAAGGCAGGAACTTAAGAGCTCACCTAGAGCATCTCTTTGCCTCAAAGGAGAGTAGCCTTAAAAAGAAAATCTGCACCTTGGTACTAAACAAATAGGTACCCTGCACTGGCCCCATCTGCTACTGAACATCTCTTCTAGCAACATTCTGGAGAATAACTGCTATTTTTAGTATCACCCTCCTGTAAGGTCACACTGCCCTATCACCTCAACGTTACCTGCACTAGCTCAAAAAGAAAATAATAAAGCCTTGTATTTAAAAAACAACCAACCCACCCCAAACCAACCAAACAAAAAAACCCCTCTCTCTGAGGAACTTCACACAGTCTTTTGATTCCCATAATGACATTTTTAGGTCAGACATTTTACAATCCACTAGAGCAGGAGCACTAAATTCAAATGACCCGTGCCACTGAAAAATGGGAGAATTGTGTCTTTGTTATTTTATAGGCTCTAATTCTGCATGGTCACAAAGTACCAGATATGAAACTTGACACTAGTTGAGGAATTATTTTTGAGGGGATTTCATTCACTAGAGAGTAGGAAACATTTTCTCCTGGGGGGATTTTCTTTAAAAACAGTGGTTGCATAAGGTATCTCAGGAGGAACAGAGTACTTAAAAGTTTTGTGAGATTAAAAAGAATATACAGTGACAAAAATTCAAATCCATACTGCATCACATGGCCATTACCAATCTTTATGTTCTGGGTTAACCAGAAAACCTACACGTCTGTGTTCCCTCATCTGTGACTGCAGGCACGTAAAAGCCAAGGGTAGCACGTGCAAAATGGGGAAAGATGGTATTTCCAAGGTCTGTGTCTACCTGTGTAAAACCATGGAGTTGGCAGGAATTGAGGTGCGCTTGTTCAGTAGGTAAGTGTAAAATACAGCCATTTCCGTACCTTCACCATTGGAAAGGTTGATCATCGGAGATATCTTCTCATGTTTGAGGAGTAGACTCAAAATCTTGTCGTCTCCTTCAGTAGCAGCTAAATGTAAGACAGAATTACCATGGCGATCCAGAAGGCTGACGTCTGCTCCAGCCTTCAGCAAGTCTTCTACCACCTCTGCCTGCTTTGTGATTACTGCCAGGTGCAAGGGGGTCTGGAAGTGACAGAAGCAAGGCATGAGAGAGAAGCAACAGCTACATCACTGCTACAGAAATCTCTTAAACCCATAAAAGCTCCTAGTGTGAGAAGACGTTAGTCCACTTCAAAGCTAACAGAAATGAAAAGCTTGCATATGCGTACATTTTTTCCTGCATACTGCACGCTACAAACAGGACTTCTGGAAACACTGGAAATAAAAGCTGCCTTGCCAGTGTCAGCAGTTGGACTTTGGGAGGAACAAAGATGTTGCCTACTCCTGTAAGCCAGGGCACTGACCTGGCTATTTGAACGTTGTGGTGCAAGGGACTCGGGAAATGAGATGATCCCTGTGCCCCCCAGGCACTGTAACCCTGCTTCCAGCTGCCCCATAGCCAAGTTCATGCCGCAGAGGGAGCACCCGCACTTTCCAGGGCCTGCTCAAATCCACCTTTGGCACCGAACTATGCTCTAACATTGCTCCTGAATAGGGGGTTTACAGCCAGGGGCTTGGGACTTCCTTATCCCCCCAAATGACTCTGCACAGAAAAGGAGAGAACCTTGCTGTTCTGTGCATTTGTCAAAGCGCAGAACAGCTGTGTGTTTACGCAGCGTGTGTCTAGCCTAGCTGATTCTATTTGTGTGTTCTCCATTCTTGTGCAAAGACACATGCAGCACTGAGAGGCTCTCAGACCGAGAGGTTTCCAGTATTTCCAAAGATCAAGTGTATACTGCATGCCCGACACTCTTGCCAGTGAAGAGCACCATGTAGAACACACTCAGACATGTATTTAAACAGTAAGGCATTCCAGTAAGGTTTGGCAAATCGTATTTCCAAAGACTAATTCCAGCTCTGTACAATAAGCTTGTTTGTCAATACATTTGTCAACATATTTGCAATTAATTACTCAATCTATAGGGTACATGTATGACCCAGCTTTCAGAATACCTGTACAGAAGGAAAATTCTAGCCCAAGCCTACATTCCCTCCCACCACTGGCTTAAGGTTTAAGAGAAGGTAGGAAGGTCCTGGTAGTAAAGATTTATTTCTTGTATGGAGCACAGCTTTGCTTCCTGTTTCTGTTAAACAGAGGGCACAGAATTCAATTCCAATCTTCTGCTTGCTTTCATCAGCCTCCACATTTCAAACTTGCTTTATATGAGCATAAAAATGAAATGCTAAAGAGAACAAAAAAGTCAAAATAAACCCTCTGGGACTCTCTCTGTAGAATAAAATCCCGCCTTGACTCTTCACAGCAAAAGAAACGACACAAATGTCAGAGCGCTGCCGTGTCACATCCAGCTGGTTACCTTGCGGACAACCGAATGGCAGGCACAGTTGAAAAGAGAGGCTTTTCCAGGCTCTTTTCCACAGCTCTTTTTAAAGCCTGTTTGTGGTACAATACAAAAACCTCAGACTGTCACAGATGAAGTTAAGGAGACAGAATTGTGCCTGGCAGTTCAGAGTTCTCTTCCTACTAGGTAAAAGACATGGAGATGGGGATTTTTGTTGTTTCGCTGTAATGTGAATCTAGAAATGAAAGGGAAATTTTGGTGCTCGTGTGATAAGCACAAATGCCATCGGGACTATACGAAGGGCATAGTCTGTTACAGCTTCCACATGCCCCCAGATAACTGATGATGCAGCAACTGACTCATGATCCCGAGTTATCCCAGGTTAGAAAGGTCAAAAGAGCCCAGAGTTGGCACACTAATCCATACCACCGGTTTAATAACAGAGAAGCCAAATAATAAGACAGGAACTGAAGAATTCCGTATTTTTGGCGTGTTCTACGGTTAACCCGCGGAGACATTTCTGTTAACATCAAGGGAAGTTATGAACTAAAACAGTGAAAACATGCCCTTGCTCCTCCACCACCTTACAGTGCGTCATTGTGTTTCTACACTTGTTTGCATTATAGTCTGATCTGGGCTCATTCCAACAAAGAGAAGCGAGACAGACGGTAAGTTGTGCAATTTCTTTTTTGCTGGCTGAACAATCAACACCACTTACACCACCACAACAGCGTACCTGATAAAGGTCATTTCTCATGTTAATGATGTCATTATAATTCAAATCAGGCATCACTTCCAAGAGGTTTTTCACCAGCTCAGTATGAAGGTGGATAATTGCTAAATGAAGGACACTGAAACAAACGAAGAACAGATTAACGAATTCACATTATTCTCAAATTTATTATAAAAAAAAGTTAAGGTTTTGCTGTAGATCTGATTGAATTCTAACTGATATAACACTTGCCTATTAGAGGTCATGATTCCAGCACTAAATATCAGCACCTAAAATGAATCCCAACATTAAAAAATGCTAGTCGGAAGATAACTGTGAAGGATTAAACTTCAATCATAAAACCAGACTCGGGATGGCTTTTGCTGGTCCTGAGCATAACTTAACTAATAAGTCTAATAAATACAAACTTTGTATCACAAAAGAATTGTTTCAGAATTTGTTTGAAATACCCAGATTCTTTGCTGGTTTGGTTTTTTTCATGTTTTGAATTATGCAGCACACAAACACCTCTTACTGTCAAAACCTTCCTTCAGAATTTCCACAGGCCTCTCTGCCACCAAAGCAGATTTTCCCTTGGGGGTTTCCCCAGATCTGTGGGTTTTTCTTTTCTTCCTTTTCAAACAGAAAAATGACTGAGGACTCAGGCCTGGTGACTAACAGCCACAGGATTTGCAGCAGTGGCCAGAGACGTCATGCCAAAGGAAAAACCTATTTTGGGACGTGAGTGACTCTGCATAGCAAGACACTGCACCACTTCTCCCAGGTTAATGCAATGGCCTTTCCCGTGCCCTCCTCCAGGGCCGGGCCCTTCACCACCACCCAGAGCGGCCGGACTCGCAAAATGACACCAGAAAAAAGCAGGTTGCGAATCCCATCACCAACAGAGCTCGCTTTGTCTTGTTCCTGTGAGACTTGGTTTCAAAGTCATGCCCTTTGTTTTGAAATGTATCTTGCCAAGCTCTTCCTTAACAGATGCTGGCCAACTTCTAGACTCATCTTTTTGGCGTATTGTTGCTGACACACAATATCAACATAGGACATGTGGTGTGTTTGTTATGCTGCTCCACAAATACCTGAATATACTCAGATCTACACTTTCATCAGAAAAATAAAAAGAAGTTCCTTGCCATTCGGGGCATAGAGTCATCTTGAAATTGAGACCGAGAGCACTCAAAACCAGAAGGTATTTTAAGAAGGGGAAAAAATATGATTTCTAAACCAAACTCATCCTCAAAGGGCCTGCTGATTGGTGCTGGGCACTGCCATAGGCAGTACCAGGCACTTTCCCTCCTTCAACTCTCCTGCGCTGCTCAAACGGTCCCACCACCACCGTAAAAGAGCTGTTCCTCTGCTCTCTGGTAGATGCTTCTTATTATGCTCTATCATGCTGACAGTTAATTTCCAAAGCTCACTTCGGAAACAAATTTTCTCTTCTACTGCCTTTAGTTCTCTTTCCTGCAGCAAGTATTTTAATTTTACCCTGCCACTACATGTGATGCTGTAAAGACATGCTGACTAGACCATGAAGGGGCAGTCAATTCCATTATTCTTAAACAGTCCTACATCAAAAAAATGCATTTCAGCACCGCTGCGTCAGGCTTCTGGAGAGCAGTGGTACTGGTACAAATGCAGTAACAGCCGGTGTGACTGAGTGCCCACTGTAAATATACACTAATCACACATTAACGCATTTCGTCTCAAAGCCATAAAACACAACACAGGTCCCATTAAAGGTATATTCATTCCCTACATAGTACTTTGATGAAAGAAAGGTGAGCAAAATTGCTGACAGCAACATTACTTTAAAGGCTTACGCAAAAATTTTATAGTTGTTGCCATATAATTTTAATGATTCAAGTGAAAATTAGAGAAATTGATAGGGAAATTTATTTATGGGGTTTTTTGTTTGTTTTTGTTTGTTTTATTTTTTAAAACCAGCTCCTGCAAGAGAGCTAGAAGACAGTCACCAAAACAAAGTTTTGTTAAAAAGCTGCAGAGTAATTTAGGTGTATTACATGCTCACAGTCTAAAATCCTTCCCAGGAGAAAGACAACATGAGCTTGAGCCTCACATACTTGCAGGTACTTCTTGATCCAGGAAGAAAACAACTATTTACCATCATTCTGAAAAGCATTTTGACTTTGTTGAAATGCCCTGCAAGTCGAAACCTGAGGGGCACCTTATTGATATTTAAATGCAGGTCCTACTTGCTCAATATTCTTCTACCCCATTTTTTTTTTTTAAAAAACACAGAAGCTGTATTGTCCAAAGTGCGAGCAGATTTTGTTGCTAGCTCCTGCCTTGTTCATATTCCTGCCTTCCTCAAAGCCAACTGGAAAGCAAAGCAAGTGAAGAAGCTATCTCTGATTTTGCAGTCCTTTATCAGTAATCTGAGACCTATTTTCACTGAAAGTGGAGTGAAAGCACTAGCTCTCACAGAGTAACCGAACAGTGGGATAGCATGTCTCAGTCACTTTTAATTTTCCATCTAGCTGGACATCTTAAGGCTTATATGGCTTCTACTGTACAAAATACTGCAATTTAAGGAAACATAAATGACTGGGATTGCACAGGGCCTGCCCAAAGTCTGCCAGTTAAAAAGTGAGGATGTGATAACATCACTTGCTTAATCAAGAGATTATCTTTGCATGTGTCCAGAGCCACTTCCACTAAATTTGCTTTTAAATAACTACTAATCATTAGTTCCTCACTGTATTTCACTGAGTCCCACAGAACCTGCACAGCTGTAGAGGAAAAAAATCGATTTCCACTCCAGCTCACATTATTAAAGGACTGATAAGCAAATACTAGCAGCCAAGTCTGCCACAAACATCCATGCAATCTCTTGAAAGACAACCGTACAGTACAGATGTAAGCAAGAGCAAAATATCGTCCTCTGGGAAGAACCTGGTGTCAGTGGGAGAAAAGCAGCACAGACCCTCCAGCTATTATTTCTACGTCTCCTGGTGCATCTGTAACTTAAAGCTTCCTATGAAGACTTAAGGACTTGCACGGAATAAAAAGCAGGGCACTCTCCTTCAGCACAAAGCTGGGTATCCCCACCAACTGTGTATCATGATGCAAGCATAGCACTTCATGCTTAGTCAAGATTTTAAGTAAAAAAAGGCAAACAAACTCACAACATGCTCAACATACCCTCAATGACCAGATTACTTTCTGACAGGTACTGGATCAATGAACTTTGTGGTGTGAGTGACTTTTCTGCAAATGCAACAAAAACGTCTAAATTGCAGCCGTATCTCTCCCAAACAGCACAAAGGACAACGGTATTTGATTAGAGCAGTGCTGCAATCCATGATCGGCACCCACAGGGGACAGAACAAATTGACCACACCATTTTGCCATCAAAAACATGACTTTCAACCCAGTAAGTATAGGCCAACTTACTTGTCTCCATTATCATCCTGAACGACAGTGAGATGGCGCTGAACAGCCAACAGCATCTTCACATCTCCAGTTACAGCATAATCAAAGAGAGCATTGCAGTGACGCTTGGCAAGCTGCATGGCCTTCTCCAGGAACAGATCATCTGCAACACAAAGTTCTATATTCACCAGTTCGGTTGTCTTCCTTGCAACACCACCTTCTCTTGACAGGCATTTGTGCTGCCAAAGAAATATGAAGTGCAGACCACCAAGCATTATTTACTGATTCACTGAGACAGGTTGCTAATTACTCCTGAGAGGTAAGGATAGAGAGAATGAGTCCCTTGGAAGAAAAACTAGGTGCATGCTGAGCATTCAGGCAGCAAGAATCCTGAGAACAGTCCAACTCTGGAAGCTACCTTCAAGTGGCACCGAATTAACTGCATTGATGTGCTCTTGTGCATAATGAGAGAAAAGGAGCAGGAACTTGGATTTGCTTACATACAAGTGACATCTAAGGACTCTTGTCCATAGAGCACTTAAAAGAACCTCCCATGTGGTTCCAAGTAGTTTAGACTTGAGGAAACTGAGGCACAAGAAGCCTAAGTGACCTATCAATTATTGCACAGAAACTCACAGAAAAGCTATGGAGTAAACACAGGGTTTTGTGCCCCCTCTCTGACTCGAACCATGCAGTCTCTCCTGCTTTACAGCGGCAGCACAGAGAATCTGTTCACCTGTTTAAAACTTTCCAGTGTTTACAATGCTTAGTATTTGTAGCATCCTGGTTTTAGATTTATAAAATGTACAACCACCAAGATTTCAAAAAGCAGAATTTGTCGCAGTGGGGAGGCAAAAGGGAGAAAGGGGAGGAAAAACTCATTGGTGGGAAAAAGTCACTCTAGCTGCTCTGTCAATACCTTCATGGTTCTGTATCGGCAAGAAACTAATGAAAATGAAACAGATGAACTTTCAAACCACAGTTGTCATTCTGGGAAGCAGTATCATCTGAAACCAGCCTGTATTTTCAACAGTTTCATGTTTCTATAAAACCTTGTGAGGTTAGCAATTACTAACAGCAAACAAGTAAAACAGACTTTGTCATATAAAGCACACATAGGGAGAGAACACCCAGCATTTCCAGCTACACAAAATCAGGCACTTAGACTGGGTTAGAAGCATATCCCTGATGAACATGAATACATCATCTCCGTAAGCCAATGACTTACTTGGCTATCTGTGAAGCTTATTGTTCTAGCCAATACATCACTGTGGCTCCTATACTATATGCCCAGGTTGATATGTTTATATTTGCTATTTACCTTCTAACACTAAATAATAGCATTAAATGGATGTTATGTTCAGGATATATATTCAGGGTAAAGGGTGTTAAGCAATTCAGTCTTTTCTCATTATAGACATTTCCAAAGTCCAAAAAAATGGATGCTGAACCTGCTTGGCTTCCCATATCAAGCACACAGAAAATATATCCTTCAAAATACTACAAAATAGCATCTTTTAGTCTAACACCCAAATGTTCTACCCTGCTGTAGCCACCTCAGAGCCTGTTGTTCTGCTTCTACTCTTCATGTAATCTGGAGCTTGAAATTGGCTCTTTTTGTGCCATTATAATAGATAAAGTAAAGAAACAGTCAACTTCCTGCCTACAATGTTCATTACTTGGAAACCAGGTCAACAATTCCAGCCCCTCGTTGGTGACTGCTAAATGGACATTATTATTTCTTCACATATCAGCAAAAGATTTTGCTCTCTGAATCAGTCATAGGACTTTATCATAACCAAAATGCAAACAGCAAGTTCTTCAGCTTTTCTCAGGAGTACCATCTGTTTCTCTGATCACAAGAAGCCACACCTCGGAGATTTTTACAACTACAACCTGCTACATGACTTTGGTTTCCCAAGTCACAGGTTTTAGTGCTGTTAATAGCAAGTGTCACACAGGGCTGATACACACAAGATAATGTGCCCTCTCCCTGACCAAGGAGGGAACAACAAAAGCGGTCTAGACCACACTGCACTTGGTAAAAGCCAAGAACAAAAAATTCCTTCCTGCTCAATTCCTACCACTACCATGTCTCTCTAGTCCAACTACTGGGGTTTTTTTAATTTTATGAGAAGCATGATTACTCAAATCCTTTAAGAAAGTGACCATCAACTCTTTTAAAAAACAATCCAGGAAAAGGACATCTTACTGTCTGGGAAAGGGCGATTTGTAGTCTTCACATATTTTACAACTCTACTGCTAAACCATTTCTACCGACTACTCTTACCTTCTTCCCCTTTTGCTCACCAGTTTGATATGTAAGACTTTGCTACCCAACACTATTATTTTAGTATTTGTTACATGGGAACAGATACATTTACATTTTAAATTAAAACCTTTAACACGACTTTGCACACAATTTAACTGTAGAATTGCGGGGAAGAACTACTGCAACAATGACGCCAACATCCATTTATTCATTCATTCAAGCCTATCAAATATCAAAAGCCAAGTCAACTGCTGAATTGTATTCCATGTACCTTCACTGCTTTCAGTGTTCCTCATACAGGTTTCTTATAAAGCGTACCCAGCAGGCTAAGCTATCTCTTCTCCTTGCATGACAAGCAGAAGTTCAGTTGCCCAGTGGCAGTACAAAGGTGGAAGATTACCTACAGAACTATGTATGGGGAGGGACCTTAGATTTGGCAGAATGGAATCCCTCCTGTTTTCTCCAGGAGGCATTATTATATTTTGAAACCAGCAAGCAGATGTTTATGGAGTTTCCAGGCCTTTAACACCAGCTTTGCCCATACTGCAGTTTAATCTACGCTAAATACATTTACTTGTTCACTTACCCTGCCACCTGCAATCTGCTTCATTTACTTCAGTGTTACAGGAAGAAGCAGCATCCTCCTTCTCCTCGTTATCACCAGAGGTTCTGCACTCATTCCTCTCCATAGTTTCCACTTTCATATCATGTTTCATGTCCCATTTGACACTTTGCTTATCAGAGCTCTTCCCATCTTGTTCAGCCGTGCTATATGATAGCCCTTCAAACAAAAATCAGAGTCGTTAGTGTCCAATACCGTAACTTTTTTATGCAAGCGATAAAGCTCAACTAGCCATAACCAAACCCTAAAGAAGTCAATACAAAAATTTACTTTGACATAGACGTTATCATTAAACACTCATGAATCATAATACTCCAGATGCCAACACACATGGACAGACATAGCAATATAACTTGCTCTAAAGTGATGTTATGTTTTTGACAGCCTCTGCTTTAAAGATAAACTTTTATATAAAACAGATATACCTCTCTTTTTATGGTACAAGAACACAAGTGTGAAATATTCCCAGGAAATCTAGCAGAATTATTGAGATTTACTTTTGTTTTTCCGACAGCAAATTAATCCCTGAGACTTCAGAAATAACTACCGAGTATTCAACATGTAGACTTGAAATGACTTCCCTATTTTAGGAAGCCAAGAATGCTCTCCTTATTAACTTAATCTTTTCCATTGACTTTTGTTATGTCTCTGGGCTACCGTGTAGTACCAGAGTGTAGCAACAAAGGAAGATACCCCTTCTCTGGTCTAGCTCTTGTGTCACCTGTAATCAGCATGTTCAAGGAAGTGAAAGGGTTATTGCTTGAAACATACGCTGAATATAGAAGTACATAGAGGGGGTTTAGTGACTGCTTCTCAGGAATTAGCAGTAAAAAGGAACATGCACACAGCTTTCAAGGTAGACTTGGAGAAAATTAAAGAGAAGCAGGGCAGTAAACCTACACAAGCCCTCTGCTGCCAGAGGTTCTAGAAAAGAGACTGATTCTAGGGGAAAAAAAATCAGGCCTCCCCAGCATGCTTAGCTAGACCTGTATGACACTTCAGATTCTGCTATAGAAGAAAACAAAGATGGTCAAACTCAATACAACTGTTGCAAGGATGACATTTTTACTGTTACCATGTTTCATTCCAGCATTGGACTTTGTTGTGCCAGGGTGGAAATGCATCCCTCCAAAAGCAGAGTATCCATATGAAGGATAACTGAACCCTACAGAAAGGAAAAAGATGAAGAATTAATAGAATTACATCCCAAAGGAATGAAAACACCATCTGGAAGAACACTGAACCTAAAGAACTGAAATTTTGTTTTCTACATACCTTCTGCTTTATGCCATCCGATTAAAATACATTTTCCAGACTGAAGGTGAACTCTTCCCCACCCCTTCAAAAATCAAAAAAAATTCTAGATGGTTGGCTAGCGACATGCTCTATCCCAACATCCCTAAGGCCACACAAATGTATTATCACTCGTATGCTTCATCTAACACTCAACTGAGACTTCACAAGCTACCTCTATGTTTTCGAATCTTTGTGATCACAACAGATTGTTATTCTGGTGTTATGTTATAGATGTGCTGCTAGCAATGCATGTAACAAATTTGAAAACTGCTGCTCTGTCCCCTGCTCTAAAAAGGGTTGCAAAGGTATTGTGGTTCAGATGACACTTGCTGATCTACAGGTTTTTAATGCTCTGCTGCAGGAATCAAAGCAATGCTCTTATGAACCTGCATCTAGGATATGCTCTGGCTTCGAAAGATAGAGCACAGTAGAAAATTTATGAAATATTCTTCCAAATTTTTTAACAGCTCTTTGCACTAACAGGGTTAATTTGCCACTCCTGGTCCCAGAAATAATTAAGAACCTGTTTAATTTTAAGCATCCAAGATGGTACTTAGCTGAGCCATCTCGTGAATTTCAGTGCCTTCAAGGCCCCAGGAAGTAACAAAGCTAAGGCATGATGGATTCCTAACTCAGACTCCCTCAACTAGAAAGGTGTTATCTGTGACAAAGCTTCAAGGAAGAGGAAAAAAAAAGTCACCATGAGCCTTATATCCAAGTAGGAGGGCAAACGAGCTGGAGATATTTAGAAAACAAGGAGATGCTTGACTGAAATGAGTAACACTGGTACAAAGACAGGAGAGTCAGGTCTACCTTATCTACCTAGAAGGAGACAAAATCCTCATCACCTTTTAAAAATCAGAATAAACATCTGTCCTGCTCTCACAGTAGAACCCCTTCCCCTCCTCACCCAAAATTGCTGCCTTACCAGAGCCAGGACCGCCACCTCCCCCTCCATACATGCCACCACCTCCTGCGCCACTGCCTCCACCATAGCCATCAGAGAAGTTTGGCATGAGCTTCTGCCGTTTCCTTTGCACTTCTTCTTTATCTGGGTTAGAAGAAACAGGCAGGATAAGGAGTCACTCTTACTGGTGGCCACACATAGAACAGGTTGTGCATACAGAAAGCATTACTAAAGTTTACTAGTTTACAAAGGAAAATGCAGAGTGCTGTAGAAGAGTCAACTCTCTTCTGGCTCCAAAAAACAGAACAACTTTGTATGTAATGCAGCAGTGAGAATTCCTGTGAGAAACAAGCTAGTGCCAAGTCTCCAGCCAGACCAACAGCACCGCTCAGGCCCACGTGGTCTCTTGAGTTATGTCAGGTGCCTTGTGATCAGACTGGGAGGGAAATGTGCAGAGATGTCTTGGGGGCCTCAGAATTTCCTTCAAAAGCGTCTCATGTACTTAGAGCCCCAGAAATCAGTGGTCCCAAAATTCTTCTATGTCTAAACCAAGTCATAAACCAGCAAAAGTGCACCGAACTTGAACAAGAAAATTCCTTTGGGGAACATAAGCACAGGCTCTTGTACTAAGCAAATCTACTTCAGAAATGGACCCTTATCAAAGGGTCAGGAAATCACAAGATGCTTTGATTTCCAACAGTGCAGAGTACCTGCAGTGCTCTTTGAACTTTTGTTTAAGGGTAAGGATGGCAACAAATTCTGAAAACAACATTTGCTTGAAATGATTTACTTAAAAATACCAGAAAAGCCACCAGAATAAAGATAGCTTATTTTCAGGCAGGACATAATACTGTCAAACCATGCTGAACAGCATTAGAAAAAAAGCCCAAATATTTTTATAGTGTAAGTACAAAGTAATACTTAGCCCCTCTGGAAAGCAAACCACAAAGATTTAAAAGAAGTATCCCAGTGACTGGGGAAAGTGAAAATGTCATGACAAGAGCTACAAAAATAGGGATACAAACATTGCAGGGGTTAAAATCCAGTAGAACTGTTGAGGAAAGAACAAAATATCCTTCCTTCCTTAAACTATCTAGTAGTTTTCAACAGCCATATGACAAAAAGAAATTTCATGCACAGGCACATCAATAAGTGCATCAAATGAGATAGTTGAATACATGAAACCGTGTACTGAAAAGTACAAGCGTGTTATTTCCAGGCATACATGTTCTGTAAGTATGTATGCATGCATACACCAGGCATACTCACACTGCGGAGAGAAAACTCTAGAGAGCAATCTAGTCAGGGAAAGAAACAAAAAATCCACATACGCATGTCTAAGTTTGTGTGAACACTTGCAACAAGGGGAAAAAAACCAGTCCCTAAATGCTAATTCATGATTAGGTTGTGTAGGGGATCCAAAAATGCATTGTTGAATTCATTTTACTCCATTAAGAGGCACCTAAAAGAGGTCTGCTTCAAATCTTGCAACTTTGCTCTGCAGTTCTACACTTCACTTTCCATAAAACTTGTGCAAGACATTCCTGAAACCATTAATGACACAAAATCCTCTAGCAACTCTGGAAGTTTTTGTGAATGCATGCTTTCTGCTATTTTATTATATTAGACATAAAGGAGATTCACTTGGACATCAACTACCACCCCTGCCTCCTCAGCTGTCCTTAGTCCATTACCACTGATGAACACATATTTTAGAGTTTGATAGGGTATTGATTTCAAGACAGGTCTAAGCTAGGCACTGAAAACGTGCAAGATTAGGATTTAATAGTGTGACCTGCAGGCAGGTGAACTGTTAAGCAGAAAGATTACTGTCTTAGTACAATGAAACACCAATTCTGACTTGGGCCCCAAGGCATTTCCATATCATTAACATTATTGATACTTAAAACCATGAATGCTGCTGCCACTCATATCAAACATTTCAAATGTAGACTGTAAAGGGCACAGGTCTGCTAGTTAAGCTTCTTTTCACTGACAACTTAGGAAGCAGGTCTGACGCCAACTATTCTACTTCTGCTAAGCAACTAACATTCTAACACAAGAGACTGAAACAGCACTTTCCCTGCTCTCACAAGAAGTGTCTTGGGCTTACTTAACTAGTACAGGCAATTGGAAAATTCAAAAACATCAGTGAAATTGTGAGGCATGATGGTAAAAGAAGAGAACTGCAAAATACGTACTTTTCCCACCAGATACCAACCAGTCTTTGGTTTAAGGTTTCCTCTGAAAGTAGTGACAGTAAAATGTCCTCAGATAACTATTTTGCAAAAACTCTGAGGAAGAGAGTGCCATCTACTGTATAGACAGACAGGCATGCATGCATATAGGAAACTTGCAGGAAGTAAGCTTCATGAAGAAAATACTCACAGATCTACTGCCTACCAATCCAACAAAAAAATCCTACGAACCCATTACAGAGCTACCACTTTTCATATTAGCTCTGCACAAAACAAGAAGGCAAATACCCTATTTTCTAAAAATAACAACTGCAAAAACAGTCCCTCATCCACCAAGTCCTATCTTATTAAAAACATTCCTAGGGACACTGCAGTTTCTGTTTCCATTACACAAAACAGGTTTAATGAATTACCTTTGATTTCTGGATAGTAGAGAAAAGGCTTTGGTTCACTTGTTTCTAGATCAGACTTGCGACGCAGTTGTACAAATACAGATGCTGGCTTTGTGATATTGACATCTCGATACTTGGGTGTTTTGAACACAATGGCAAACTGTGAAAGAAACAATGATAAGCACATCTATCATGGAGTACAGGTTTAGACAAATTTGCTTTTACATTTGTGTTATTTTGTAGGAGTTGGTTCATGGCTTGGGAGGCAAAAGTTCTTAGCAAAAGGCTGCTACAACAATAAACTTCCATTTTAGTTTTCAGTTGCACTTTTGAGTTTGAGTCCTAAAGCCTTTTGGGAAAGACAGAACTGCCATTCAAAGTATCACCACAACATGTATGTTAATACTGCATTGTTTGTCCCCTCATCATTCAGCATCTATTCTGTGGCTTTCTCAGTGTGTCTGCAGGAGCTCTCAGAGCTTTCTACATATCCTATCCCAATTTACACTGGTGCATGTTAAAGCAATGGGTCTATCTCCCAATTTCCTCACATTGTATTCCTAACCTGCCTAGTTACCTAACGTATGTCTTTAAAGAACAGTTAAGATTGTATTATTACTAGGAAGTAACCAACAAAAGAAGAGGTTAGTAGGGAATACAGATGCTTTCACCTAATTTATTAATTATAATATAATCCCAGTTTACGGAGATGAGAAAATCATTAACAAATGACAAATGCTCTGTTACTTACCTGTCTATGTACATCTGTAGGAGAAAAGTCTCCAAAGCCTTCCCACATACCTCCATTCTCATCCTCTTCATAGAAACGTATTTGAATATCATCTGCAAAGAGCGAAAGACACACTCTTTGGGATGTTTGTGCATTTGTTTAACCTTTGGCTAAGTTTATTTCAGATAAAAATCAACACGGTTATGTTTTGGCTGGATGATAATATTACATGAATAATACATATTATAATATTATCTTTGTCCATTTTATGAAAACATCCTAAAGAACCCATTTTTACATAATTTTAGATCAGCCTAATTCTAATGACGTCACTGAAGCTGCTCTCTATTTACTGAGCCGTAAAAGGAGAACTAGATTCACTACCTCTTCCTATTCTAGGGCTATAAAACATTCCAGAGGAGCTTTATTTGGAACAAACATGTAGGGAGGGGAGAACTTGAAGTGTGAAACATAGAAACCACCCTCTCTCCTCCAACAGTTTCAGTTCAAAAAACTGTAGCAAAACCTGAAGTGCCACGATTCAAGTTCCGCTTGCTGCTGGCAGGGTGCCACTTTGGAGCTGCGGCTCAGAGAGGCGGCAAGGGTGTGAGCAAGCAGCGTGTCAGCAGTGATCTCTCACCCCCCAAACACAGCACGGGCCAGAAACGTGAGATTTGGCTCCTGCTCCTCTAAACAAATTTTCTTTCATTCTCTTTGTATTTATTTATTTATATTTTTAGGAGAAGCTGGGAAATATCGCACTAACATATTCCTTCCCCAGCACTCCTGGTGAGAAAACACCAGAAAAAGCCTATTCTCTAAGGTGACTGACACAGGACAGGCTTTTAGAGCAGACAGACTGCTTCCTCTGATCCACCACCTGCTAGTCTCAAGACTGTGAACCACCACTTCCAGTCCTGCTGTCCTGCATGCTCAAGTTCCTTCAGGCAGGAGGTTTCTGAGAGCAATGAGGTCAGGGGAAACCCCGATCTGGCTGAGGGGAAACCCCACCTCAGGGCTTCCACTGAGTCAGACATTTATTTATTTATTTTGTGTGCAAGAGTTGTTTCATCTCAGTCCTTCTGATAGCAGGGGGTATATACGCTACTGAAGGAAAACAGTTTTTTCAAAACCCCTAAAAGCCCCCAAAGTCCTCTCTCTTTCCTAAGTGGTAGAAGAACATTTGCAAGAAAGAGAGGTGAAAAAGGACAGCCTGTATTAACAGAAAATGTCAGCGTGATTTTGACGACATATGCAGGGACTGATTCCAAACAGGTGAGAACGGGGCACCTGCTCCACCATGCAATCTACAGCAGGGAGTCCCAGATACTACCTATAGCCGAAAAATTCAAAGGATTTCCCTCACTCTCATTTTTTTCTTTTTATTTCAGCCCAAATACTACAACCAATCACGTTAAACATTATCTTCCTATCCAAAAACAAAGGATCCAAATCCACACTGCCCAATCCTGACACATTCATAGCCATGAGCAGAGATTACCAAAATGAGCATGTGAGGAGTATTTCTTTACACCAAGCAACCTCTACTGTTAGCATATACATAAAAATGAAGTTACTAGCAACAGTGCTGAACACATTCCATTCCCGTCGGTTCTCATCCCAACAGAGAATGCTCATACCTACTCTTTAAAATCAGGAACTTAATAATAAATCAGAAACTTCTGAATAATTTCACAGCAGGTGTTAGTTAATGGAGTCAAACATCACCCAAGACCCACCACCCACAAAAACCACAGAACAAGGGCAAGGGCAGAAATCTGAGAAGAACAGAGATGATGCATGGTCTCTGTGGAAGCAACACAAGCTGAATTTGCTTTGCAACAGACTATTTTGATTTATTCATTTTCTGGACTGCTGGCCTGTCTTCCAGAAAGGCTGAGTGCCTACCAATCCTGCTGCGCTATCAGAGCGGGAGAATAAGGCAGCACAGCACGCTTCATGTGTACTCCAGATGAACACCCTGGTGTGCCTTACAATACTCGGGACACTTACCTTTCTGAACTTTGTCACAGAGAAGGTAAATCTCTTCCCCTCCTGTTACGCACCCTGCTGTTCTGTCCATTCTTACGATTTTTAAGTTGGAGGCATTGGGAGCTTCTATTGAAAGGAAAGATTAAAAAAAAACCTGCTTACCTTCATAACAGTTTTAGATTTCCAAAAAACCCCAAGCACAACACACAGAAATACAATGGAAAGACAAGCCTCCAGTACAACCTACCAAAATTTGTCTATGTTTTTTTAAAACATGAATAAATCAACAGTTTTTCATCTGAAAGGCATAATCGTGTATCCTCTAGGCTTTGACTGAACTGTGAACTATAAAACAAGGCCCTGGTCATTCCAGCACAATTTCTGCACTAGTAAAGTAGCACAGCAGTGAATTCCATCCAGCAGTCTGCACTAGTACTAACTTTATGACAAGAGCACATTACAAGAGAATATAATTTTTTCTTCCCTGCTTTCTTGACAGCGTGACACTCTTGAGAGCTGTTCCCTATATCTCACTATTTGAATGCAATATGTAATGCTTCGCTTTACACTGTGGGTTACTTGAAAGCATTGTCAGTCCTTGGCCAACGTACTGGACAGTGATCAAAAAGCCCACCTCCACAGATCTTAGTAGAAGCATCAATGGATACCTACTGGTCCTCAAGACAGAACTATCACCTGATAAGTAAAAGCAGCTGTGATAGACAGTTATGCTATCACAACTTGTGTCTGTTCTGTGGAAGAGGCTTGAAAGGTGCCAGTGAAGAGTATGAGGAAAAAAAAGAAAACCCGAGAAAAATCTTTTGGAATTGACAACCAAGAATACACCTTGGGAGCTCAGAAACTAGTAACTGACACCTAATGTAGTGACTTCAAACAGCAGAAACATGCATACAAAATTTCACCTCTATTCATCTCCTCAGTTAAGAGTCAAAATTTTGATGGTCAGATTCAGAAGGATAGGATAACTTCAACTGTTTTTATATGTATGGCTTGATACATGCTCTACCTCTGCTGATGCTTTGTCTTACTCCTCCTCTTTGCTTTAAAAATACTCTCTATCATTATGCAGGTGTGAGAGAGTAAGGAAAACAAATAGAAACTGTAACTGTTTCTAATGAAAATCAAGATTCCTTAAAGACTCTGGTTGGTAAATCACCTCAGCATCCAGATGAAAAGATTTGTGTTTTCTCATCCAGAAAATGCAGGTCATGTGTGCCATAAGAACAGCAGACATCACTTTTTTCCCACTCAGTGAATATACGCACAATGGCTGTGCTACATCACTACATTCCCCAATTAATAGCAAGCAACAGACTATATTAGAACTGTCACATTTAATAACTTTTCATCTAGATTTTGTCCTTAAAAAGTGATGAGATAGACATGACTGTTGCACAAAGGAAAAAAAATTGTGTGAGTCATTACAGAATGACTATCAGGAACATGGTAATCCACAACTATAGGGAGGAAAACTCAGGCAGCAGAAAGGGTTCAGGTAAGAAGAGTAAGTATAATCAAAAAGCACAAGAGAAAACATGAAGTGAAAAGATTCACTTAGAGAAAAAGACAAATAGAGGGATGTAACAGAAGTATAAAAAATACTGACAGAGCTAAAGGAAATGGATTGAGAACGCTGGTTGTGTTAAGTCTCACAAAACAAGGACAAGCAGACGGCCAGCAAAACTGAACCATGTCAAATTCTCAACAGGACTGAAGCAAAGTTATTTTTTCCTCGCATCTTGTCTGACAAGGCTTTGTCATATAAAGCAACTGAAAACTCCGCAAAATTCAAGCACTTCTTATGAATATAACAAGAATTTACAAAATCCTTATAATAAAAGTGGCAGGATTAAACATGCTAACAGCAAACAAAAATCTTCCTTTATGGCTTACATTGCCATCTATTAAAAACCAGAATGATACCATGTGTACTTGGACAGATATGGGGCCAATTATCTATGGGCTACTTACCTGTTACTGATCAAATAACAGGGAAGCAGCAGGGCTAAATGAGTCTACATATAGCAATATCTACATATCATTTTTGTATGTGCAAAAGCTTGCCTCTTATTAAAAAAGTAATTAAAGCCAAATATACTTACTGCTGTCATATATTGCATCTGATATAACAGGATCAAGTTTCCGTGTGAAACTACCATTACTGTCAGGGAGAAAGGCTGTAAACATAAGACGCACCACACTGAGATCCATTTCTTTAGTCTGTTGTAGTGCTGCCTGACGAATAATTTCTCTTTCTCGTTCTGGAACCGATAAGTAGACAGATGAATTAACACAAGGAGTAGGGGACCCATAACAAAACAGAGACCGCATTTTCCAAACATTACGATCAAAAGGCACCAACAGCAAGCAAATGTTTTCTTTTTCATTTAGTATCCATCCGCTTCTCTCTTTTTAAGCAGAGAGGAGCAGCTATTCAAAACATACTGCATTCATCTTGCAGTTTGTGCATCAGATGTTGTTTAAGATAAGCTATATAATTAAGAGACATAAAGAATATGACTATTTTCTGCTCTCAATTTATAAAGGTTGCAAAAAGGACAAAGGCCGCCACTAAGAACATTTGAATACCCCTATACAGTGCCTGAAAGCAACGTAGACCACAAGTTTTACAGGGATATGGGTGAAATGCAGCTGAATGAAACAGGTATTCTCAAAAGAAGGTCCCCAAGTTACTTAAGGATATCACGTCTTGCAGCAATCATGCAAAATTACTCTATTTATCAGCTTATTAAACAGGATAAGAGCAATGAAATACAGGTGCAGAAGTGGGTACAGGCAGCTATGGAAGGAAGTTGCTCCATTGTCATGTGTGTGTTCACAGCAAAGACCCTTTATTTCAGATTCCCTAAAACACGGCAACAACGCCCCACCTCTTAAAGCACATAGCCACAGGCTGTTTTCCTCCCCAAGGCCTTTTTCTGGCTAAGAATCTGTGTTTTCAGAAGCTAAACCTGTTCTTAGTAAGAGACCTATTAAAACCAGGCCATCATTTCTACATACCGGTTAGCTGTCTGTCTCCACATCCTTCTGCCTGCAGATATCCCAGTTCCGGATGCACCAGGAGTCCCGGGTTGTATCCTTTTTTGCAAGCATCTATCATGCGTGTCTCCAGAGTTTCAAACACTTTCTTCTTTGTGACATGAAGTATTCCAAGATTTGCAAACCTGCCGAATTTTGATCGAGGGAAGTATTTTCTTAATGCTTCATGCCAAACCTGCAGCAGGTACTCTCTCTCTTACCAGAGGCAGCTACACAGCTGAGGTCAATGGAAGGACTCTATAGGCTTACTTAGGCACTATTAATTCTTGAGGGCGAATTTTCCAGCAAGAAAAATTCAGCCAAGCTTACATAACATGTAAAACGCGCACCATTATATGGCAGCAATCATATGGGTGCATGGGATTTTCCCACGGTGAAAGTAGTAATCTATTAGGTTTCAGACTTACACTGTGGAAGCAACTTACAAAACATTTGAAAATCTGGCTGTCACACTTTGTTTGCTCTGTCTTGGCAATGACATTAATGTCATTCTATATGGCTGTTATGCAGAGCAACTGCTTAGAATAAGCTCCATCTGTTCCAAATCATTTGGAGAGCAAGCTAAAAAGCTAAAAACAGTGCAACATTTTCCAAAGGAAGTATTTTAAGCAAGGCTCTGGACATTCAGCAAGACACTTCAGGTATCCATTTGAATGAAAACTTCCATACTACAAGATCTACTTTTGTAAAAATCTCTGGGCACATTTAAAAATCAATTAGATCTGGAAGTTTGAAAACAAGACAATAACTCAATTTTCATGTGGGTCAATTGAGGATAGGAAAGCTGTTTCTAAACAACTGATGAAAAACAAGACAGGTTAGGAAATGAGCCAAACTTTTCAAGATGAAAAGGAGCATTTCAAATAAAGCTATTTAAATTGTTGTGCTTGGTAAAGCTAGTGCACTGGGCTTGGACATCAAAAGTTACAGTTTAAAAGAATCTCTCTCTCCCAACCTTCTCAGCTTTTTAAACTTCATCTTCTTCACCAACAAAGACATTCTTGAGATCACAGAACTAAAACTCACAGCCAGCATGAAACCTGATCTAAGCCTGAAAACGTAGACAGGAGCCTCAGCTCCACTTACTGATATAAACAATTATTCTTTTAAATTAAACAAGAACACACCAACTACAATTTCACTATAATCTTACAGCTTTAAACTTAAAAAGTTTGACTCATTTAGTATTTTCATGTTTATACGTGTCTTGCATTAATTTCAAATTTACTAACCCGTTTTTCTTAACACTTTTCACTATATTCCTATTGGCAGATTTCAGCAAAAGTAAAATATTGATCAAGATGGTAACAAAAGCTTTTCTTCAGTAATTTTACAGTCCCTTCTCTTTGACCAAAACTACTTATATTTTAAAGAATGGGCTTACAATACAAATTTGGACTGTACACCAAGAGAGTGAAACTACAAATTCTAAGTGAAAATTATGTGCTTAAACCTATTTAGCTTGCTTAGGGCAAATTCTACAAAGCTAAACAGAAATGCCATTTATTTTTCTATTTAAGATACAAACAAAACACAGATCAGAGCATGAAGACTAGTGCTCCACTTAGCTGCCTCTAAGTGGTATTTTTGTATTGCTTCTTACAGTGTTTGTATTTGATTGTCTCTCCCTTAGTCCAGCTTTACAAATGAGTTGACACTTACCCTACAACCATATCTTTAGGTCCTGCATTAACCGTGCATACTCCGTCTTCACAAAATTTACCCACCAAGCTGTGAGCATGTAAGTGGACGTACTTCCCATTAGTAACTAACTGGACAATTACTTTTGCAGGTCCAACATAATTACAGATCTGTAAATAATATTAAAAAAATATAGGGTTGGGGTTTTTTTCATGGAACAAGTAATGATTCCAGTTGAGTATTTTTCTGTCAGCTAAGTACAATCAAGCCTACATAGGAGAAACGTATATGCATTTTCTCTTGAAATACAAATGACGAACTAACTGTACCAGATTATCACAAAGAAAAGCCAACACTTTTTTCTTTAATTAAACTTGACATAAAAGTGGCAGGAGCAGTGGCCAAAAAAGTTAAGAAATAAAAAAAAGCTAAAGGAAAGCAACCTTCTGTTTCCCAAATCATGAATCTCAATTTTACATTCTGGCCAGTTACTCCACATTGCTCTCCTTAAATTTCAATCAGTACATTGATTTCATAATAAACATTGTTACATGTTAAGAAGCATATAGAAAATGTACATATTTAACAAAAAAGCCTGCATTATTTTGCCCAATTTGAAAACACTTAAAAATTATTTTTATTATGACTGTTTTAAAACATTTTGGCCTCATTACAATGACTCTTCAGGTAGAGATTTTAAAGTTAATTATTTCTATATTCATAGGTATTTTGTGAGTTCAATATGCTACATCAACACACATTATCCAGTCCAGTAAATATTTCCCTTAAGGGTACATGAGGATATTCGCTAAATCCCCACCTAAAATTTTGCAGGACTGGAGCTATGATAAACCGGGTGCCTTAATATAAGCCAACTCTGGAGGACTACAAACCCTTTCTTCCCTGTTTAGTTTCTAATCACTGTACATTTTTTAATAGCTTTTAAAATTGTGATGTCAAGTAATGCCTCAAAAACAAACCTAAAATTGCTAATAACATACCATATTGGTAAGTTATTTGCTTTACATATATTATTTAGAGCTTTATTTTCTTTCCTCACAAGTAATACTCTTCAAGTCAGTTATTGGTTACTCACCACTTTCAAATTATGCTGAACACAAAATCACTTTTAAAAAAGCAAACATTACCTTCCCTTCCAATTCACTTAATTAACCCTTTTATCAAGGTTGGGTTTTTTTTCCCTCCTCCTCTAATTTTTCTTCTAATTTGCCTTGGGCAAAGTTCTTTGTATTACAGCAGCTTATAGATCTAATCAACCAAGCTATTAAAGGATGACGATAAACATTAAAGTGATGAATCAGTGATGAACTGAATACTTAAGGTTATATTGTTGATAAAATGCCGATAACCAGGGAATGCCACGATTTCACCACATTACTAAGTCCTCCTAGCTTCCTTCACTCCAGTTAACCCCTCTCTTGAACCCATTCCATCACAGCTGAAACACTGCATATGTACAACGCGTGCCCTATCTTCCCATTCACTGCTAAAAGAAAAAAAAAATCCCAACTATTAAGAAGCTGTTCCAGAAGGAACAGGTGTGCAAAGGTCCTCTCATTACTCACTGCCTGCTAGTTAACTGTATAGTACTATATCAGTGTGCATTTTACAAGCAGCAGTTTCTAAGACACAAAACATGGTGTACTCATGCTTCCTCCTGCTTCCAAATTGTAATCCCACCTGGACTGAAACAATACAAAGATGCAGAATAATCACCACTTCACCATTCCCACCATTTACCAGCAGTGAGAAAATAGAGGGATCCCTAGGTAACTTTCACAAAGTCACCTGAAAATAAAAATGATTGTGCTGGGTGCTACATGTCACCACCACTACTACAATCAATTTAAGAGGGGGGCTTTTTAAAAAATTACTTTTGTTTTATCCCTCACTAAACAAGCCTTTCCCTGCTCTAAAGTTTGCAGCACATCTACAGCGTTACATTCATTATGAGTAACATGCATGTTCTGGTATCACATCAGAAAAGTTCAAGAAAATCCTTCATCAGCTGTAGAAACCACAGTGAAACTGTAGGTAGGACTGGTGCACGTCAAGGACTTTCCAGCCTCTGAAAGCAGAACATACAACTGCAGCGGTAACCAGATTGCAATCTGCCCCTGTTACTCAGCTCAGCATGATCTTTGTAGTCTCTCTCAGGGGAAAAATCAAGAGAGTTTTTAAAACGTAATACCTTATGTAGGTCATAAGGCAAGAAAGGACTATTTTTATCACCCAGTCTGATGTCCTATGCTGCAAAGGCTACACAATGTCTCTGAGCTGCTTCCTACCTATATTTCTTATAGGCAGACTTTCCTACTTGATTTTGAGACATCCAGGTTATCTCGGTGCCCAACAAAATAGCCTCAATGTTTAATACCCTTATGTACCACAAATTAAGTCTGAAATAATTTTTCAGCGTCTTTGAATCATTGACGCCACAATTTCAGAATAACTTAAAATTTATTCTGGCACTAAGATATACAAATTACTATCACCTTTTACGTAAGAACTTAAAAAACACTGTTAAAGGCATTGAAAGGTAGACAGTGTATTACAGTGCTGAATATCTATAGAAACCTAAGGGTTATGGTGTTGACACAAAAACATATACTCAATATGAGAGGGAGATAGTACGTGGGTGCTGTACTCTCAAAATCAGAGCTGTGATCTGAAAAAATAGCTACTGAACTTGAAATTAAAGATAGGGGAGAAAAAAGAAAATAAGGAGTTCCTGGGAAGAGCATAGCTGTAATACTTGATTACATCCTGTACTGAAACAGCATTCAATTGATCTAATCTGATAAAGGTAAAATGCTGCAGGCTCACATTTATCTGCTGTTTCTGTGTGAGAGAGATTTGTCTGAGAGATTAAAAGGACCCTGTGAACTTGAAATTGAGTCAGTTTCAAAACAAGAGTTGAAAGTTTTTTCAGTTATTTCACATCCTCCTGTGATCCAGACCCCAGCCAATTTTTTTATAGTTTCTGAAACTTTACAAAAACTTTATAAGAACGTTTTCCTACTTCAAAGACCTTTTTTTTCCAGTTACTCTTAACAAGCAAGAAGTGAAACCAACTGGTCAACGACAGAAAGCAAATGATGGAAAAGACCACGTCAACCCTACAAAGCCAGCAACGACAAAAATACTTATTTCTCTTTCGAATTACTTTGCTATAGCAACTACAACCCCAATCCTGCCTAACCTTCAGTGTGTCACTAGTGCTATCCTCAATATGTGCATACAAAAAGTGTTCCACAGATGAGGTGTTGCTCACTGTTTATAAACAGCGTGTTTTCACAGAGCAGCATAACTTTTTTTTTTCCCCCCAGCTGCTAGTTTAAGACAAAATAATGCAGATGTGGTACACATCACTTAGGCAACTGAATACTTACTTAGAAGTCTAAGAATAAGCAATGTAAAGTAACTTAAACCAACAGGAGCTGAAGATCTTCTGATCCTCTCAATGTGAGGTCACTCTCGTGCCAAAAACACAGTTAGGTACTCTGCTTTAGGAGCCCAACTAAAGGGACTCGGTGCCCCGTATTCAGCCAAATTAACTGTAACAGTAAAAATCACAAATCTCATTGAATTTAGCTTTGCCTGAATTTGGTTCACTACAGGTGTTTAAGATGGGCAAACTTTTATAACAGAAGGTCTGCTCATTCTTGTCTCATGCTTAATTCCTTAATTCAGCTTGTAATCAGCGATCTATCACTCTACAATTTAATTCCTATGGGGGGAAAAAAGCAAATATGCTGCTCCTTTCTTCACCAAGAAGGCTCATCAACAAAATAACTTGCCTAATTTTCCATAAATTCCCTTCCCGAACTTGAAGTATTTGCTGAAATCCCTGATTTCAATAAGAACACTTCTCTCCAAATTGAGGCATAATTTAGGATAACCCCAGGACGTGACCGGATGGGCAGTGCTCCTGTTCAGGTGCCTGGGTTCGGGGCTGCCTAACTGGTATGCAGTTTCAATTCCCAACTGAACTGCACGATGTCCAAACTCATCGGCAGAGAGATGGTGCTCATTAGCTCGGGCACACCTCTGCGCAATCGGTTACTCAGCCTCTGGGCTGGAGCTGATTTACATCCAGCTCACAGAGAATAGGCAACCTGAGTTTGGAGCCACCCACGTAGATTTGCCCCAGAGGAGATGAAAATTCAGGACATTTCCTTCACACGGCTATTTTCAGCAAATTCTCTTCACACCCAAGACTGGATCAGTATTTCAGTGTAAAACATGAATATGCCTACACTAACAGTATGCAAGACCAGGACACACATGGTAAATGTGTAAGAAGGCCAGTAGAAATTTTCTGTGCAAGTTTTCTCACAGTTTTTCAAATACATAAAACCAAGCAAATTATGAATAAAAAATTTAGATAAGTAAGCTGGTGATAATATTAGACAATCAAGTTTTATTCTTTCTTCCTATACTATTGACTGTTTTTTTCCCTGGACAAAAAGCTAATGATGAATAAGCAGCTCAGGAGTTTTGATTTCAATTGTTCTAGACAGTAAAATTTTCCAGTATTGTGTTACTTACACTAAGCAGATGAAAATGAAATTTAAATGAAGAATTTTAGGTAGCTTTCTACTTTAATCATGAACCTTGTCATGAAATGTAACTCCATTATAACATGTTCAGTATCTACAACTTCTCCTCTCTCCATAACTACATGCAAAGTTATATAAAATCCTCTGAAAATCTAAGCTGTTTTGTACATGATATTAGGATTACTGTTAACAAAGACAGGGCTAAACAAGGGAATGTAATTCCATAAACCATAAAGATTAATTAATCCCATTTTTGATATTATAGAAAAATAGTACTGTTATCTAGACTCCATTTGTCATGACCGTGCAGTTAAAACAAGAGGGTTTAAATCAATTCCACCTTGCTGGCCAGTGCAGATTTGTCTTAAGTGTAATGACTGCCATTACAGAACTGCTAGTACTCCTGACCTACGCCATCTCCTAATACACTATACAGGAGGCGGTTAAATATGCAATTAACTACTAAAACATCTTAGAGACATAGCAAAGTCTTCAGCACTCCAGCCTTTAAATGAAAGATACATCTTTACGTGTTCCAGATCAGCTACAAGTTAGGGACTAGGTGCAGGAAAAAATAAAAAGGGTGAAGTTGAACAGTTCACATTATGCAAGAGGTCATATCAGATAAATGTGTTTTCTTTTGGCCTTCAATCCATAATCCTACAAAAAGGGAGTAGGGAGACCGCAACGCTTTTTTCCTGCACTGAAGATGTTTATTTTCAGCTCATCCTGTGGTAGCTACTGGTAAATTACACCAGCTTTCTGTACAGAGTTGGCCAGAGTGAGCCGCACTGTCCATGCCATGGCCAAGGTTTAAAGATGTGTCACAAAACCTCCTTTTTACAGTACAGCCAAAGCTCACGCTACTGTCCTTTCACAGCACTGTGATCAACTAATGGAGGTTTTATGCTGAAAGCCCTGGCACAGGAGTAAAAAAAAAAAAAAAAAAGACACACCACACACCCCCCCCCCAAACCAAAAAAGCCCAATGCAACAAAAAATGGTGATCTTCAATTGTGCTCATCTCAGCTGGGACAAGGTGAGCACCCTTGACAAAACACAGGAGAGACTTACAGGAAAAGGTGTGAAACACTTCTGTCTTTACTGGCACCACTTGAATCAAGAACAGGCACTAACAAGCAATGGCCTTGAGGAATTTACTTGTTGTGTTCCCTTGCCAGCCTCTCCCAGCAGGTGTTGCCATGTGGGGATTTGTACTAGAAAAAACCCAGATGCACACAGCAGGACGAGAAGGAGGGAGGGGAAGGGACACGTGTGTGTGTGTAAGCTTTAGATGAAATTAAAATCTGATGATCAATGAAAACAGAAGGTTTGATGGACAGCCAAAGAACATTTTGCTTTCTAGTTTACTCATGGTGAAATTCCATTTCCTGTATAACTCCCCATTGCATATCTCCTTGTCATGCTATTGTGCGACCCATTGCACCTTTATAAAGTATCATTTGTATTATTATCAATACAGATTGGACTGGAATCCAAAGATCTGGCCCAATTGATGTAAATTATTTTATATCTGAACATACCAGTGCAATTTCATTCATTGGTTCATCCTTACTGTCACAATAGGAAAGGGAAAAGCAAGTAGATCCTTTGCCTGGGCTAGTAATTTTTCATAGGAGTTTTGCAAGGCTACATGAAATCAGCTTTCCCAGCCTCTTCTCAATTCACAAGACTAACACCCTAGGCTATCTCAGCCAATGCCGATTATTTTCCATTGAGTCATGCTCATACTGATTCATTATGGAGATGCAACTGTTCCAAACTCCAGCCTTTCTCAAGAACCTGCAGAACTACACGCATACTGCAGAGAAAGCTGAGGAGTGGCACACACCAAGACAGAGGCTGAGGGCTTGGCATCCTTTCCTCCCCTTCCCACCACGTGAAGGAGAGAGTAAGAGGTAACACCAGAATTAAAATACATTAACCCCACTCCTCATGAAACAATCTCTAGTGCAACAGTTTAAAGAGGTAAAGGCAATACCAAGACTAAGACTTTCATTAAGTTAAAAAAATACTGAAAAGACACAGTATGTCTTTTCCCCACTTCCATGGAAAAAGAATTTCCTGCAAGAACCATAGACAAAGACAGGTCTTATCTAATCTGAGAATGATTAATCACCACTGTCATAATCTTCATATTGTGCTAGCACAGAATGTTTCTTTGATTAACATCCTTGAATTTTTTCCAGGGGAAAAAAGCTCCAAAAAACATTCAGCAAACACCTGAACATAATGCTGCTCCTATTAAAATGAGAAGTTTTCCATTGACTTTAAAGGAATTAAGCCCTTAAGAACGGAGTATCCTAGAGATACTGAATAAGGAGTAACAGGAACAGAGAAAGAGGGAAAATTTGGTAAACAGCATCTTACAGTGAAGTGGAATAACTGACCAGATTCATGCTTTGCAGTATGCTGTGTGGAGTAACTGAGCAGCTCAGGCCTTGCTTTATGCTAAAACTGCACCTTAAGGAAGAGCTCCATTAATCTGCACGAGGGCAGTGAGGTGGTACTGCTCAGCTGCTGGCACATGAATACGGTGCCAGAATAATGCCACAGATCTGGAGACAACTTCCTTTTCAAAATCAATTACATTTTGAAAGTTGGGATTGATTGAAATGCAGTCAGTCTTGAGTAATTTCATAGAAATTTATGTTGATATGCAGTAAGGTCCTATATACATACACAGGGCACTTGCATTCAGTTTGCAAAATTAATGATTTATGTACTTACTTTGACCTGAGGGTATGATTTTTTGTTCTTTTCGCTAGAAGCACCAGGAAGGCCACCATGTGAAGGCCCTTCGCATACGTATCGGAAACGAAACCCCCTCTGTGGAAATAAAGGAAAAGAAACTTGAAAGCTGTTTAGAAACAAAACTTAAAAAAAAGGCACACGCATGCGCGAGTGCAGACACACAAACAACACTTGCCCAAACAGCCCACGAACAGAAAAGTTACAACTGTTCATCCCTGAAATGCTGTCTGAGTACTGGTTGACAAAGCACCAGTACACTGTATAGCCCTGGAAAACTGTTCTATTCTCACTCTTAGACACAGCAGCAACCCAAATTTTTTCTTTCAGCAAGTGAAGATATTTTGAAGCAGAGATCTATTTATACTCTCAAAACAAGATAAAAATTAAAAGAGAGAGAATGCAAGAACAGATGCTTTTTCTCCCATGATTACTGCTAGGTAGGGAGAATTGAAGCCAATAATAATCAAGGAAGTCCAAAGCATCATAAAGGAAAGAACAGGGATGAAACAGAAATGCTTCTTCCCTCTGGGAAGAGCATGTGAAAGCTCTATCTCCCAGTGAAGTCCAGAAACAGCACAAAAGCTTCAGGGGACTTTGAATGGCTGGGTTTTCATCTCAGCTACATAAATAGATGTCTGAATATACTTTAGGGAACTGCAGGACATTAGCAACCGCTCTGGAGTAGAGCTGTCCATTTACTGAATTTTTATTTGTAGGAAATAACATCCCCCCCTTTACTTTACAGAGTAATCTATAAGGCACAAAGATGCAACTCTTAAGCAAATGTATTTGGTAACTCTATTTCATGTAGCCCCCAACTTTGAATACTTTCAGATCTACTCCCCAGTCCTGCAATTTCTGGCAAAATGCCTGTCTTATACAGGGCTCTCAGTGTCTGTCCAAACAGCACCAGCTAGCATTGTATCCTTCATCAAGAATCTTTCAGCTTCTTTCTAACAGCAGACAACTCTGCATTCAAAGTCTGTATTAGCTGACAGTAAACAACACGGTTCAAAAATCGCTCTGTAATCATTAGCTTCAATACCTACCTCACTACAGCCTTTTCAGTTTAAAAACTTGGTTTGCCAGGCAAATGGAAAGATCTTTTATTCAGATACTGACCAGACAATGTAATTCATCCTTAAGCACATATTTGCCTTCCTATGGTGAACTGAGTGACGTTGCACGTGAAGTGCCCAGCTACAATAAGCTTGAACTCAAGTTGTCCAAAAGGGAAAGCAACCTCTGCAGTCAAGATGCATGAGACAACCCAGTCTCTCTTCACCTCTATGCCTTCGGTCCAAAAGATCCAGCAGTCACCTGTGTGGCCTTCCCCTGTCTACTGCCCTTGCTATCCTAGTTATGTTTTCATACATACAGTCTTACTCCCCCCAGTTGTCTCTTTGCTCCAAAACTGATCATAAGCACAGCACTCTGCTGATGGAACACCCTCATCACCCTGTTATAAACCATTGCCCAGCTTGCCACATGGGTACTCCACTACAGGAGCTCCTTGCTGAGAAGTCATGCATGGAAACAACAGTTTCTCCTTAGGCACTGTGCGCTGTAGGCTCCACCGTGCAAAGACACGGCCTGATTTGGGATGAACTAAACCAACAAGGAATAGGCAGCATATTCTTCCAAGAGTTCACACTACACTGCTGTTTCACCTATGACCACGAAGTGTCCCTATTCCTGGAGGGATGCTTGAGCACAAAAATGTCTTTGGTCTGTGGCTGAAACAAATGTTCTCTACCACCTCCTCTAAGGAAGGCTAGATCGCGGCATGCTTCTGCAGAACACCAAGCAGAGGACAGGACGGCTTTTAGTCACCCTCTTCCCCTGTCCACCTAACAGCTCCATAAGGTAGGATTTTATGCAACAGACTGGGAGACACAGGAAAGGGGTCTCCATACTGTAGTAGCCTAAGGAGGAATACTTGTAACTGATGATGCCACCAGCTAAAGGGGAACAACATCCTGGCATACTTCAGGGCGATGTTCACCCAGCAATTATTTTGTGTATCAGTTGCATGAAAACTAATCAGTGCATTGGGATGACTTTCATACTGTCAGAGGAGCGTGAGTGTTTGCTACACGGTCACAAAAAAGTCATATTCAAGCATTTATCTTCATTTTTCTTGGGTTATTCAACACAGCCAACTGTGACGAGAGGGATCTCAAAGGACAACAGAGTTTCTTTACAATGACAAAGCACAAGTCAAAAGTTCCTGTAACTTGGGAACAGAATGAAATGTTTTTATTTCTTTCATGTGTTTCAAGAAACACGAAACAAATTCTAAAAATCTTCCACGTTTGGTCTAATGATTTACATTTCAAAATACTGGGGTACTGTAAGAGTCACTTTTAAGATGAAGAGTCTATACTTACCAAGACATATTTTTAAAACACTCAGGTGTTTTTTTGTCTTACGACATTTCCAGAGAGACACAAAAGATGAAAACAGAACAAAACAGGAAACGATTTAAGTACAAAAGCGAGAGGAAAAACTGCTCATGGTTAAGTGCCACATTTGTTATGAGAGTTCAGCCTCTTCAATACTCTTTTTCTCATCTTAAGTCATAATTTTATTCAAAGCTGAATATAGTGACATAGCTACCTTAAAGATTTTAAAAGTGTAGTGTTCTTCTTACCTGTTTTGGCTGTTCTATGATTTGAAGATATGGTCCATCTGCTAATATAAAAGAAAGAAAAGTCATAATAGAAACTATATTTCTATTACTATGACATATAAATTGCAAGGGTAAAATTGATGTCCTTGAATGTCTTTATCTAAAATTTTTGAAAGCACCTAAGCATCTTCAGAACTTAAATTTTAATGAATAATTTGCTCAGTTGGCAGTCTGTCATTTCCAATATTCTGTAAGACCAGTGGAGTAAGAAGGGAAAGATTAACTCAAAAAAGTTAATTTTAGCTCAGAGGGTCTAAATGGGCAACTCTGATCACTCAGTTCAGACTGGCAAGGGTGAGTAAGAACAGGATCTTCCCCTTGCCACTGACAAGCAGCCTGGCCTTCCTGAGCTAAGGTTAACTTTTGTATTTAAACCCCTTGGGCTCTAAATACTATACTCACAAGCTTTTGGCCCTAGGGCTTCCTACTGAATAGGTGCTTTTGAAAGTCTAGGGACAGCCAATGGGAGGCTCTGAGGTATGGGAATATAGGAGGAATTTAAGCTGTCTCAACATGCCCTAACAGTCAGAACTGCTTTAAAAAAAAGCCTGGAATTGAGGAGACTAAACAATTTACATTCTTTTAATAATTTCAGATACACTTTTACATATACTGTTCTGCTGTGCCTCTAAAAACACTAAACACACTCTATTTGACTACAGATGCAGACTCTATAATGAGATCCATCTTTGAGCATGATGCCAAGACATAGGATTATGTTCTACTAAAATTCTACTTGTGTCTTTCAAAGAAGTCTTCCTTGAACAACGTTCAGTCTTGCACCACCCCCTGAACAGTGGCTAACTTCATACCATAAACCTCATTCAAAATTCACCAGTTTAAATAGCCTTTGAGCAGGCCCTTAATCCAATGAGAACTCGGTGCCACCAGAGTTAAGAATTCATCACCTGATCAAAGTTTAGCTCCAACTCTGATCATTTAGATTATTTACATCAAGAAGGAAAGCTGTCTCAGTGGATGGCTGTGAAATACCTCTTAAAATTTAAACCATTCCCAAGTCCGAAAACAACAGTTCCAAGGGGTAGGATTTCTTCCCTGCCTCTTGCTGAGCAGAGAAGATTCAGATTTCAATGCTAAAAATTCAGTTGTGATCAAAGCAGATCCCAAATGACAGCTTCACTGTGAATTCCTACACAATATTTTGCCAGCTATATTCCTGTTGGAATTATGTATCACCACTTACTATTAAAAGGCATTAATGCTAAGGAATCAAGCAGGCTCACTGGGACATGTGAAATCTCCAAAGCAGACAAGCCACAGCTATGTGGCAAAGCCTGCAAGCGTATAAAGCATACCAGGCCCTGCCAACATCCAGGTGTGATCTGCCTCTGAACAACTGCACCATCTGCATGTACCACACCATCCAGCTACCTCAACTAGGTAGTACTTGGCTTCAGCACAGAACTACATACTTGCATCAACTTTAACTTGCCAATAGGCCTAATGTTCACTGATAATTAAAAATGGCAGAGGATTCATTAATTTACAGTTTGTAGTATGACTACATGGATCCTTCTTAGGTCCTCAATACAACTTCACTTTAATAAAACAGACCTTCATGTCTTTAGTCAGCACAGGTCTTAACTGAACAGGCTTCTCTCAAAATGAAAGTTTTGAATATGCTAATAGATAGAATTAGTATTTTGCTGTTGAAGTTGGCTGACTCAGCAACTGAATTAGCTTCATGCCAAAGTTATATTGCAAATGTCAGTCACAACAATTTTACATATAAAGATCATTTATTTCCCAAGTCCAACACTCTTCCTGTGAAAAAGTACACAGTGCTACAATTAAAACCTTGAAGTCATGCAAACAATTGCCTCAAGATCACATACACATCATCTTACATTAGAAAGCATGAAAACCAGTTTGGACTTCAGAAACTTTAAAAGAGTAATATTTAGCTTTGGTGTGGTTTTACATTTCAGTTTTTGTCTGTAACATGGAGTCAAGATTAGTAGAGTTGGGTTTAAGCATTGTATCAGCACTTAAATTTAAGACCTGTTCATAGAACTCTAACCCTCCTCATGCTTTAGGCATCTAAAATTTTATACTTTAACAATTCAGAGGCCTTGTATCTTCTGGGCACTGGCAGAAATAATGCACCTAAAATACAACTGTGTAGTTCGACTTTCAACCAAGCCTCCAGGGCGGGATCTGCCAAGTAATTGTTCTTTGGCTGTTCTCCCCCTAGGAATTCATTTTCAAGGCACATGCACCGGGTTAGTATAGGCACACAATACTACTGCTTTCTCTTAAACATTAACCAGAAAAGGAAGTGCTCTTTTATTCAACAGCTAAGTGGCTGCAGCAGCGCCCTAGGTTGCAGCAGACCCAGGTTCCAACTACTGCTCAGCATAAGGATATTCAAACTCCTAAAAGAGGGATACACACTATATTGGCATTTTGGAAAGCTCAAGAGGAATTCTTCTTACTGCTGAAGTAGTTTCACCTTACAAGGCACTTGTGAAAAACTCAGGAAAATGGAATACTTAGGACTGTGGTTCTTATGCCCCTTTGGAAAAAAGCTTACAAAAAGCATACAATTATACTAATACAAAAAACCAAAATATCTTAAATGCTAATACTAGGAAAGTGAAAAAAATGTGCACTGTAAATGTACAAAGGCAAATTAGATGCCTGTTATCATTAAATGAGATTATGTAAGTCATATACCAATGTATTTAAAACAAAGTTTTGTGAAGTCTTATTTTAACCTTTGGGTTTTGTGACTAAACATTTTGTTTTTTGCAATGACTAAGTAACTCTCTGGTACAGCATCTGAACCAGATCCAAGTAACAGTACAGAGAAGGCACTCTAAAGCAAGGCACTTAATTACATCTGCAATGCTATTTAAAAATAAAGCAACAATATTCAAGGTAACTTCCAAGCATAAATGGCACATTATTTTGACTATAAAAAGGATTTTACTTAGTGAAAGGTCTCATACAGCTGTCTTCACTAAACTCTGAATACTTTTCGGGAGTACATTAGACAGGCAGCCTAACACTGACTATGTGTGCTTCCTTCTTTCTCTCTCTCATCCTTTCCCGCGGGGAAAAGAAAAGATGTTTAGTGTTTTGCACAGGGAAGTTTTCAATATTTCATTTCTATTAGTAGGCATGTCTGGTCTAAGCAGACAGGAGGAACCTGAAGATGTACACATTGTAAGAGGAACTAATAATGACAAGATTTGTGATGATCTTTTGCACCTCTGTTCTAGGCTGGAAAGTTGCTTGCTTCAAGTTCTTGTTTAAGTGTTAAACAACCACAAGAAGGAACGCTACTTAATGCATAGCTTAAGTTCTACTTTTGCCCTACAGAGCGGCTGAAGTGGCATACAGTCATGGAGCTGGCCTCTACACAAGGATGACTGTCATGGTTGCCAAGAGCCAAGTTTTGACACAAGCATTCCTCATGACTTGCCTGGCACTGCTGCAGTCAGCGGGGTTAAGAACTGCAACTAAAACATGCAGTCCTCCAGCCTGGAGGGGGTTTGGTGCAGACTGCCACATCCTGGGTATGCTTCAGTGCTTCCTTTTCTGTCTTCTCACCTCAGTTGCCACAGACCAACTCGCATCCCGCTGCCTCCCCTCCAGCCTGAGTCACAGTCCCACTTCCCCACGTCTTCTTCAACTGCTACATTTCTTCATTTTCCTTCCTGCCTGAGTCAGAGGCCCTCCTGCGTCTTGACACTCCCACCGCTTACATTCCTTCTTCCTCTTGACAGGCCTCACCCTGCACACACACTTCCCAAAGGAGCACCCATCTTAGGCTCCCTCTTGGTTCCTTCTTCCCATCAGAGCAAAGTCAAGAAAAAAATGGTCTGTGAGTGTGGTGGGATATCCCTGCAAGCCTGGCAGCACCGCAGGACTAGTGGGGTCCTTTACCTAACAGCTTGCCTAGTACCTGAAACCATTCAATTTAACCTGCAACCAGCTGTGGTCAAGCTCCCCCCTCACCTCCTGTCTGTTAGTGGGTCCCCCAGAACAGGCATCTCACCCTTGTCATTGTGCGACGTTTTGCTCTGTGGGCATCGATAAAAACGCTCATAGCCTCTAGGTTTTGACTGCTAAATCCAGCACCCACCCATCCTGGCAGTGGTACCTTGCTGCTGAAAGCTCAGACTCTAGATCTAGTGTCTCACCCTTCCTGAAGGCCTATGGTAGCGTTTTTATGCCCTCACCCTCAGGGATTCATCCGCACACGAACACCCTCTTGCATCTCAGCTCTGCAGTGTTCAAAGCATGATGTTTATAGCAAGCAGCACACGGGCTTTGCTTAACCTCTCTCTTCCCTCAGCTCACTCTTCAAAATACAAGCACAGAAGATCTAGAAAAAACACCAGAAGCAGTATGCAAGTCTGCTCATGCTTCTGATGATTACAGCCACTGCTATGGGACAGGGAAAATGAACACTCATCTAATTTCTGGTGACGGTCAGGCTTCCTTGAATCTCTTCCTAACATCATCTCCTCTCAGAAAAAAAAAAAAACAAAATGAAGTTTTTTGTAAGTGCCTTCTTTTTCCCCTCTATGCCCTTCTCATTTCTCAACAGCAAGTATCACAGAGGGTTGGGCAGAGGAGGTTAAAGAAATATCAAAAAACTGTAATTTTAGCAGCCTCCAGGCAATATTGTTCAGCTGCTGACAGCCCTGCTTCAACTTCACAGGCTTTGTCTAACTGCAATAAAAAAACCCCACAACACCTCAATGCCAACAGCTAATTAGACGAGGGCCCCCCAAAACCAAAACAATTAACCAGTTCCCAAAACCACCTCTAACTGGCACTACATTACATGGTTGTAGATAGCCTTGTATAATCAGGAGGAAGTAAGAGACACCCAAAATTATAAAATGCTTTGCTCAGAGCTCTGCCCATTTCCTCTCCAATTTAAGGCATCGCTTTGTCCCTCCATTACACAGTGGACACCACACTGATGTGTATCTGCTTTTACGCCGCCTAAATGCATCCATGGATAATGCTCCCTCCATCCCCAATGCCACTGAGGATGCCTAACTCTCAAAGGCAGGATACTTCCCAATGAGCCAAAGAAGAGGCTGACTTTGTGACATACTGCCCTTGCTGCTGGAGGTGTTTTAAACACACAGCTCAGTCCTGCAGTTTGCATGGTTATGGCACTTGCTATAGATACATCCTTTTGTCACTAAAGGCACACAGAGACTACTTCTCTTTCTAGACTTAGATGTAAATGTAGAACTTGAACCACATAACTATTTACTACAGCTTTAAAGCCAAAATAACCAAGCCTAATTTTTACTTAAAACGGACATACGTGAGAGAGAAAAAGAAGTGAGCAAAGACACTTGAGCACGGACAACCTCATCGAGAAAATCCTTGTCCCGACATCTCAAAGGTTTTCTACTATTACTGTAAATATTAACATAACAGCAGAACATCTATCATCAGAAAGTCCCCAAATTCCCCACCTATTTGTTGATTCAGCTACGCTGGCATGATACAGCAATCCACAGTTATATATTAAACCTGCCTGCCAATGTAATAAGTCTGACGTGCGTTTATGAATGCACAGACTGAAAGATGTAGGCACAACACCAAATCATGAGCAACAATTAATGTCTTTGGTTCTTTCTGTTTAAATTATCCAACCGTCCTAGAGAAAAATCCTTTTTAGAACACTTATTTCACCCTCTTGATATCTCGGCTGGAAGAACTTTTGGAAAATCCCACAGGAATTTTTAACTGGCCTTGCTGTGTAGAAAGAATTCATTAGTTCCTGCTTGGAAACAACTAAAGCATAATACATAAATTATTATATTACCTTACAACTGAAGAGCTAGTCCACAGTAATGACACGCCATAGTTTCAAGCAGGGAAGGAAGTAAGCATAACAGTGATACTACTTAAGAAACAAAATCACTAGGGCACCATCTGATGGCATTGAAGTGATCAACTTTTTCTAAACCTTATGATGAACTTTTTGTTTGCAATAACCTGAAATCCGTGATCCTTTATTAAATCCAATTTTGTACACAGGGAACTTGCCACCTATAGTGCAGCAGTAGACAAGAGCAGCGACATTAAAAACCTGCCTTTTCTAAGCAATTTTGTAAATTAAGGATAGAGCTAGGCGGAGCCCACTAAGAGTTTTCTGTGACTCCAGAACTCAGTGAATTCTTGACTCCACCACATGGTTTTAAAAAAACAGCTGTTTTCTAGTTTAGACAGGACACTGGTATCTGAAAATCAGTTTTATATATCTGAATAATTTGTATGGAATGAGTCTGGCATGAGGAGTACAGAGTAAGCTTAAAAGGTACATGTAAGAGAGATCATTATGAGGAAATCAGATTTCAATAACCCTATCTGTTCCACAGAAACTCTGTGAGAACAGCAAAAAACCCCCTTGGTATACAAGGTACAAGCCCTTTAATCCTACACAGATTAATCTTACTGAACAATTTTATCTGCCTTAATAAAAACATACTGCAAACAAATGATTGCAACACTAATTTGTTGGATGCTTGTCCATATTTGTCAAGAGCTTCGCTCATCAGAGCATTTTATCTCAAAACAAAATTATCTGTACCATATGTGTTTCTTGATCCTTCCTCACTACTATTCAGTCAAGAAAACCGAAGTATGGTTTAAACCAGGAAACACTGAAAGAGTAAGCATGCCTTAATTTTTATTTTCCAATCAGCATTTATTGTTACTTTAGTGTGGAATTTTACCTATGAAGTAAAAAGCTAACTGCTTATTTCATTTTACCCTTCACACCTTCACTGCTGTCAAGTGTATCAAATATTGCAAACAAAAGTCATTTGACTTTTCAGCAAAAGAAAGCAACCTGTAATACAGAAGATACCAGCTACATCCTGATACAAGAGTCAAACGGATCAACAACAGAAAGTTCTCATGTTAGAAAACATTAATAGCTATATTGGAGATGTATATCGAGAAAAACCTCATACACTTAACTAAATTTTTATTTCTTTCCTCCTTTCATATCAGCTGTTCTAATAAACTAAGCAGGAGAAACAGTTTTCTAAATTCAAGCAAGAAGTAATATAAAAAGAAATTATAAAAAGAAATTTAATAAGCAAAACCAGACCAAGGCTGATCAAGCAGCTAATACTGGCTGAGATATAACACACTTCTATTTGATATTCCGGTTCTGCAATCATACAGGAAGAACTGCGTATCAGACCTCGGAGGAATACTATTTGCTTATTTTCAGCGATTGCTTGCAAAATTTGTCTCTGAAATTGCAAACTGGTGTTATTATTCAGGTACTTTTAATACCAGACTGCCACTTTACAGGAAACAGAGAAGTCACCGAGAAGGAAAAACAGATTTGAATGACACAGGAAGTTGAATATACTCTACATTTTATTAGTGAAAAACAAGCACCTTAAGAATTGTTACAAAAAATGAAACACCATTCAAAAGGGAAAAAAAAGTACATGTTGCACTCTGCAAACTGGCAACAAACATGTAGGTCACTGAAGATGCAAATTTAGAAAAAAATACAAAGTAAGTTATAAAAACAGGTCACTCAAACCATTTAACTAATTGAAACTTTCAGTTTCTGTACAAGCCAAAAGAAAATCAGATTTGCCTCACTGTTGAAAGTTTCATGAAGGCAAGAAAGATACACATAAGGGTGTAATAAAAAGGCTAGCTGACAACTTTGGGATCCAGTATTATGAAATACAAGAGCGTAAACAAACAAGCCTCTGAAAAGAACTTCACAAAAAAACAAACTGGAAGACACAGCAGGACAATAAGCACAATCAAATAGCAACGGTTCCTACCTGTTCGTAGTGGTAAGTCTGAAGTGATGTAATTTGTATTATTAAATAATGCATTCATTCCTATTAACTGATCCACTGCAAACATCTGTATTGAAAGAAAATACATTCTTTATTACTACTTATATACATAATTTCATAAAACATCTATCAGCAAAGAATTTCAAAGTTCTCTGCAAATACTGAGACAGCAAACACCCTGGTGCAGTGTGTAAACATTTTCGATCTATTTTATTTTTGCTGGCAACAGCAGTGCAAGCAAAGCTGATAGTACTGACCAAGTTTCACCAGTATCATGAGATTGCACTGAGCTCAGCACAGTTTCTAAGTATGCATTTTGCTTACCTGCACTAACAACTACATATTCAAAAAGCTTATACGGTAAATTCTAAATATCTGACCCTAGATGTCTTGCCCAAAGCCTTACTGAGAACCTGTGAGTTCTCATTCCCACTTCTGTGATTAAACCCCACCAGACTACGTTCCTTATGTAAATGTACTTACAAGCTCTAAAGCAAGAAAACAGTATACCCAGGTTAAAGGTTTGGTTTGGTTTTTTTGTTTTGTTTTTTTGACTACTGACATGTCTTAACTCACTGTAATTGTTGTCAGGTATATATCTATTGTCTTCCAAAGTGGAGCAAGCATAAAGGAGAAAATAGTTGCTTTTTGGAAATTAAGGTGAGTAGAAATGATCTGTTCTTCACTTGACTTTTCACTCAAGCACCATTCTCACAATTCAAATGAATCATGAAATGACCTAATGAGATCAAGAGGAGCTTCCGAAGAGCTAGGCCTACTGATCTGTGTGAGTGAAGGAACATTGTAGTCATCAACGTCAATGCAAATTTCACAAAAAATGATACAAAGGGGCCTTTTAGGGCATAAGGGGCTTTATTTTCAGATAAAGTCCAATGTCCACCACAGAATACATTTCAGAGCAAGTGTCACAGGCAGATAGGGCATAAAAATGAGTATTTTTTCAGTTGCTTCTTTCAGCAGGCCTAGCTTTCCTTTTCATTTCAGCCATTTCATTAGTGGCAAGGCACTTTACAGGTCACGTAAAAGACACCTTAGAGAAAAAAAAAAACCCAAACTAGATTTCCCCAAGCCTGATTTCTGCCAATAGCTAGAATGCTTTTATATATCCATGTTATCAAGCCTAGGAAATGACAGGACAATGTGAGAGGAAGCCAAAACAGAGTGCTAGGAGAGAATACAGAGATCTGGAAAATACAGAAATCCACTTACTTGGGGATCAGACACTCCCATAATATAGGAATCTTCTCCTGCCATTTTAAGTCCTGAAATATAAAAACACGATCAGAACTCTCATTTTTTCAATGTACAGCAATAGAGAAACTTGAAAAACGTTTAGTTAAAAGCCCCAGCTCTGACCCTTCTTATTTTACTCATAATGTTAACGATTTCTACAATACTCTTAAAATTCCTCAGTATTTGCAAGGGGCAGACTAAGGACAGGATAGGCTACAGCTAGGATTTTCCATTGCCTGCTGCCAAGCAACTAAAAATTACAAAGTCCTGAAGTAAAAATTATTAAAATTAGGAATTAATTTGTTTCTGTCATTGCTGTGACTATTCTGCCATTAGAGTTTAGGCAAAATCATTACCATAGTTTCGCAAAAGCAGGACTCTACATTTTTATACAATAAAAAGACTTCTGAGCATTCATGAATGAACCCCAATGGTTTTCTTGTGAAGTATTACTAAATGCCAGATAAAGATGCCAGAGAAAGAACATCCAGTATTTTTTCTTTAAATAAAAACTGGAGTCAAACATTGACTAATTTTGGACACCTTTATTTCCAGAGGTCCACAAGTGCGTGGCACCTACAACAACTCAGTGCTGACAATGACAATTATGGATGTACAGCATACCTAACCCTCTCTCACAGTTCTACATGTAAATGCCGGACACTGGGAAAGTTTAGCCTGGCTTAGTTTTCCTGTAGCCAGTAGCAAGCCAGCCGCAGAGCCTGGAAATCTTCTTAGGAATTTATTAGGTCTACTATAAAAGATTAGTGCTACCTCCTTTCATGCAGATATTATTGACAGAATTACAATTTCACTTACGCTGACCTTACTAAAAAAGGCTTTCCAAGGGAACATCTGAAAATAACTGCAGTGACTATTTCAAGAGACTCATGTCTGCATGCAAGCAGATACTTTAAATAAGGTTCATAACTAATAGAAGATAGAAACATGTCACTGGCCCTCATATTCCACCACAATGAACATGAACCATGTTTTCCAGCAAAGCAAAGTGAACTGTGAAAACCTACTGCCCTACAAAAGAGAGTGACTAGTGATCAGTAAACCAGTAAAGAAAAACTGAGTCACCATCTACTTTCTACAAGAACTAGAAAGGCAAATATGAAAAAGAAAATTGGAATACTCAGGTACCTCACTGTGATGGAGGCTCAACTCAGCTTGTTAACAAGCTCCAAAGACAACACATAGCCACCCATCCCATACGAGTGAAAAATGGAAGAAAATTTAAAATGGACAAATAGAGACACTTAATATCCAGATGACTTCCAGGAAAAAGAGGTCCATGAGGATAAAATTATTTTTTAACCTAGAAAATAAAAGTACTCGCCTGTTTGTAACTCAATTTTAGAGAAATATTTACTTGGTAATATTTACTTGTAGTACTTGAGCAAATACCAAGTAACTGGTCCTAACATTTCAGCCGAAAATGAGTAACAGATATAACAAGCAGCCACAGTCACCCATGCTGTACTTCATCACCTAATATATCAGGATTTCAGCAATATTAAAAATACCAGTCAATCACATTATCTCACAGGCACATTCTGCAAAGCATTATTTTCATCAATAATTTGCTATTGTTATGATCAATGTTTACGGAAAAAAGTCAACATACAAGGCATAACAAAGCCTTCAGCATACAACAAACTTTACAAAGACATTTTTATTTGACATTCTGTTCCTTAGAAAGAACAGAAATCTCATCACCAATTGATAAGTTACTGAAATCACTGAAGTAACTGTAATTTAGTTTTTGGCAAACACTTCCCAGTTAAAGGTGCAGATATTACAGAAAACAATCTGAAGTCCTCAACAGCCAACATTTTTTAGGAAGTGTCAGAAAATACCCACCCTGCTGATGTGCGCTGATTAGGTAACTGTGAGTGCAAATGCCAGATTTCTTCTGCATAAACAGAATTAAAACTGGTCCTAAAGTCTTGTTTTATGATCTCTCATATCTAATAACTTGCTATTTCATGAGCCACATATGCAAGACAGATACCATGGTAAATATGGTTGTTCAGTAAAAAAACAAAAAGATTCTGAGGAGCCCATACAAATAGCATCTGCCCACTTGCCTGTTTGTTAAATGTGTACTTCTTTGCAAAACTTGCAAAGCATCTCACAACTTTTTCTGTAAGCCCAATAGGATAAATTTAATAGCATGTTCCATCATCTTTGCCCTATTCTAGTTTCTCATACTGCATCACTCTCACTCCAGCAGAACTCCGTGGGAGAAGGGCAGTTCTCCACCAGCTATGCTTCGTGGTCACATTTACAATTTTGCAATACATGACTTCAACAAAATGGAAAAATACCGCAGAGGCAGTATTTCTGAAAATTTTTCATTTAAAGTACTTTTGATATAAAAATTAGAATCCATACAGAAATAAAACCTACATCTATCTGAATCAGTCCTTCAATTTCACCTGATCAAAACAGTCATTTCTGGCTTTTTGGCTGATGCAATGAACAATGTCATGAGAGCAAAACAGCAGTCATTAAAGATGAACACTCAGAAGCAGCAAGATAACTATCCACATACTACCCAGCTGCTGTAGGTATGTAGTAATGGATTTCTAACCAGGTATTAAACACAATCTCTTGCACCAAAAGCACAGGTGTCTCTTACTTGAGGTCTTCTGTGTTCAAGAGTCAGCTGCAGTGGTTGGGGCAGAGGTTAAAGACATTCTCTCTGGTTTGAATGCTAAGTCAGTTTATTATAAACACACAATGATTTAGATGTGCAAACATACGCCTTTGTGTATGTAAACTGACACTTAATTGCCTTTTCAGGGCCTAGACAAAAATTAACCCAGCAGTTTAAAATGACCCCTCTAAATGACTGAAAACACTCTCATTTTCACTATATGTTTTGTCCTCTTTCAAAGCCAAACAAACAACAAAAATGTTCCAGGAGCCCTACCTCCAAAACAGAATTAGTTTGCTTTGGATTTATTTAGTTAACAAATCCCTAAGCATCCTCCTCTAACAAGAAAACTGGGGCAAATTCATGTCAATAACATGCTTAAAAAGCAAAAAGGCACCTGCCGAAAAACAGACCCTAGCATTAATTGTATGACTTTCAATTTGCCTCTTCCCTTATTGCTTGAGTTTCTAAGCGCCTTTCCTACATGCATTAAGTGGTAAGATTAGCATCTACCACGAGTAGCTTTGTTCATTCTCTCTCTACATGAGCTGTATTTTGGGGCAGAGATTGTTTTCATCCAAGCTATATTTGCTGCTATATGCATCTTACAGAAGTCAGGTCAAAACCACCTTTCTCGTTTGAAGATGACTGGGATTAAAATTGCTTTGTGGAAGTTTGTGTTACCATATATGCCTGCTTCCCGCATAATCTCCAATTCCCGCAAACTGTACTGCAAACTTGCATCTACAATAAAAAAAATAGCCCTACACCTGCAGACCACAATCAACCATGACAGTCCCCACCCTGGAGATCATCTGAAGCCTTTCAGATAATGGGGCACAGGAAACTAAACATTTCAACTCGCAGTATTTTTTAGTGTGAAAATTCAAAGGTGGGTGAGGGAACGTCATTTAGCTCTTAGCACAATGGGAAAACATAAAACCCAGCTAAACTTGTCCAAAACCATACAGCTGTGCCAACTGAGGGACTGTAAGTGTGTATGCGTGTGCATATGCATGCAGTATTCCTTTCTCCCCACAGCAGGTCAGTTGCCCTTGTGAAAAAGGTTAACAAAAAAGGAGAAAAAGAAAAAACCTAGGAAGATATATATACATACACATACATGGAAGTTGATGGGGTTGCACGAACCAACCAAGGAAACATAATGGCAGTTACTTTGCATCACTGCTCCTCCTTAATAACCAAGTAATACCAGGTACAAGTAGGCACAGCTGGAAGAACAGAAGCTCATTTATTGTATTCCAAGTATTGGCTTTAAAGCTTCAAAAAGATCAGGCATTTAAAATGGAAACAACATAATGAATGTAGGAATGCTCTCAGCCAGGAACAAGAATTCTCATTTCTGTTTATCTTGATCATTTGATTTCATATCTCCTGCTGTTCTCCAACATCCACTGTATCTAACTACCTTTTAAAAACAAAGATAGGTTTTTCTAACCAACTTTTGCCAGCCCCCTGACTTTTTTGGAGTCCAGATCCTTCCCTCTACTGTTCCTCTTCAACTTTCCAGCCTGAATTTTAAAAATGAGGTAAAGCATCTTCCTCTTTGATACCTGTATCCAATCCAATACCTACAAACAGAGAAAGGGGCTTCTTCCTATCACCTTTCTCCAGACAAGCATAACCCGATGCAAATTTCATCATCTATGAGGAGTCAAGCTTTAATGTTTGATTCAGATACTAATAATCCAGTAATTTCTGAAAACACTTAAGAGAGTCCAGCTATTTCTGAAAACATTTACAGACATCTCACCCAGCAGCTGCATGCCTTTTAAAAAACTAAGACTTTAAACGTCATTCTTTTTCTTTCTAGTTTTGTTCTCTTACTGGCCTGGCTAAAAACCTGAACAGCATATATACTAACAAATGAGAAGACTTCTTATTCCTCCAAGCAGGAAATAAAGTCATTTGAATAAATAAATAGTTGAACCACCTACCTTCCACCCCAAAAGAAAAAAAAGAAAAAAAAAAAAAGAAAGAAATTTGAGATTTAATACCCCAAATCTATCTATCCATGTTTCATAGCGTACCAGCGTGCTTATTGATGAAGCTAACATTTCACATAGGACCAGAAAAAAAACAAAACCCAAAACCATGACATACGCTTCCTTTCCCAGACCTTCAAAGAGAGACATGGTAAGCAGGTCTTTACTTTTAATCTGTGTTCTTTGAAAATAAATGTATTTTTTAAATCAATTTGGAGAGATGAAGAATGAACAGCATCACCAGCTTCTCTACCCTACAAAGACCTGCCTCATCATAAAAGAGGGTGATGCCTGGTAGAAACTCTTATCAGCCACTCTTTTCTTTTAAACTTTCTGTACTTTGAGCCAACCAAACAAAATAAAAGCATAAAAACTGCTGTGACAGAATGCCCATTATGTCCTTGGAAAATGAAGGCAAAAGACTAGCATCAGGTTATCTGCCTGCTGTTGTGTTTTAAAATACAAAGAATCAACTCATCCCTTCTAAAACTTGTCCATTATTTTTTAATTAGTTCAGTATAAAGGCTGAGTTCAGGACATTAATATTTTATGGAAATAGGTTTGGTTATAGCACAGATCAGTTTAACAGGATAGAAATTAAGGCATATTCTGTAAAAGGTACACTGAAGATATGTATGTTAGTGAATTATGATCTTTATTACCCAGAGTTCACTACACTTCTGAACTGGAATTAGTCTGATGGTTTGAAATAAATTTCTATGTTGAAGAACATCCGTCTCTTACTTTATGAGACATTTTACATCAACCTCTTCTCACCCGTCAAAGCTTAGATTCAGAAAGCAAGCCTCAAGACAAGAAACTCAACTACTGTGCTCCAGCTGACTTGATACATTGAAAGCACAGTTCCTTCTGCAAGTTTTCTAGCAGAGTGTTTTTTCTCTTTGACTTGGCTTTCAGTGGAATTTACCTGTTAAAAATAAACTTCTTCAACTGGACTCTGAAAGTCATGAAATCCACTGTGATTATGCTCTTAGCCTGTTTATTTTGCTTATTAAAAGTAGAGAAGAAAAAGGCTGAAAGAGAGGCAAAGACATTTGTGTTTTATATATTAGATTGTAAGTAGATTTTTGCTACATCAGGGCTATAAAACATGGCAGACTATCTGACTGAAGAGAACTATGTTTTTAGGAACAGCATCAAGTTCTCTGAAATCCTGTAGCAGCTATGAAATACTGAGGTAGAAACAGTCACTGTTGTACTGTACAGTCTCTACAACGTGTTTTACCTGGTATTGTTTACTTCTTTTAGTGGCAACTATCCACCCTTGAGCCTCACACTTCTATCCTTTGCAAAACATAATCTGTATAGAGACAATTGTTTTAGAGATCAGCATTTCCCAAATGGAGATGCTGGGAAATGTATTGTGCAATAGACACTGCGAGTTGCTGGGTCAGGGCTGGCAGCAAGACAAGAGCTGCTGAGATGATTTTGGCTAGAGGACAGAGCAGGCTGCTCTGACAGAACAGAGATACTGATCCAAGACGTTTAGTCTCAAGCAATCATCACTGCGGTGTCTTCAAAGTCAGGATGCTGCCCAACCCTTTCGACGCCCGGCTTTTTCACCTTAGCTCTGGCCACCTCCTCTCAACTTCATCTAGCACTTCATTTCCCTTGTAACCCAGTTATTTTTCCCCAAATACTGGGAGTGCAGCTCCAGAGCAAAAACCTTTAGTGCAGAATATATTCTTAGAGAAGCATAGGGAGGTGAAAAAAGGAAGTTTGAGAACTGCTATTTTCTACCTCTGCACAAAATAGCAGGCCATACATATAGACAAGGCTTAGGTCTTCCGACGCTTCAGAGGATGCACAAGTCGGGTCATGAGCCTACAGCAGTTACATGGACAACCCTTAGTTTAAGCTGCGCATATCCTTCTAACTACTTTAATTTTTTTAAGACTGAATAGAAGATGCTTTTCTTAAGAAAAATAAATCCCATTTTTGTTAAAAGCAACGTAACAATAGTAGGAATATTGTACAAGGAGGATTCCAAACAGTTGCTGGCATTTTGAACACATGTTGTCCAAACCTGCTTAAAGCAGGTCTACACAACTAAACTCCAACAGCTGTTAGCTACCAGCACCTTGTACTTCCATTACTGTTGCCACAAATGAAGTTGCTGCAGAAGAAATTTTTCTGGAGAGAGAGAGTAGGGAGGGGGGGAGGAAGAGAGACATCCCCTTCCCAAACACTAATGAAGCAAAATTGTAACACAGAAAAGGTTTTACCAACGGCTATTTTATTTACATTGTTCTCAACTGCTCATTTTGATTGCATCCACTTTATACTGTTTCTGAAGTCCCTAGGCAAAGGTTAAGACTGGACCAAATATTTATCATTTAAGATAAATGAACGCTGTCCTGATGCAGAGTCTGGAAAACTTGGGGAAATGCAAGCTATACACACACACAAGCATACATTTTTCTTTTTAAAAATAAAAGGAAATGAAAAAAATGTGCTACAGACAGCAAATCCCTGGATTATTCAAAATAAGAGGTGATAAACAGCTATAGTATTCTGAAATATACAAAGTAAATAGAACCAAAAGATTAAGGAAACATCATGCATACTTTCACTCACATTATTGGCATAGTCTCTTAAGTGCAAACAGGAAAGAAAAAAGCATTTTAAAAACCATGAGAAGTGATTGCTAACTTGCTCAAGTTGACAAGGAGCCCCATCAACTACGGGTTTTTTGAAGGGATTTTAACTCAGTAATGAAACAGACTTGAAATTTGAAGTTTGTTTTTAAATGTTCAAAGTTTACTAATATTTCTTCTCCCATCTATGACTTCAATACTTGGGGATGTAAGGGGTGTTTTAAGGAAACCGTATTCTCAGTATAAAACTCAACAATGCTCAATTTCCGCAAAAGCGGCATGCGGAAGCTGTATTTTTTACTTTCCTTCAGCTGCTACAAAGACGCGTGATCTCTGAACAAAGATTTGAGTATAATTTCTCAGTATACAAGTCAGAAAAGGTTTGTGCAGAGAGGCATTTTTGTCACAGATACTACTTTCCTCTGCAGACTTTTTCTCATCTGTAGACTGTTGCAGCTGCAATAATGCTACATGACCCTAAATGACATTGTTTGTTTTTCTTATATAACAACAGGAATTGCCTCCTCTTGTTATTAATTAAGCCTGCTTATTATTTCCTGTTGGGTGGAACCTGGGAGTTCTGTTTGTGTATTTTTAAAATTAAAAAACTATTTAAGTTAAAATTTTCAAATATTTTCAGTCATGAGCAGATGCATTATTGGACAACAGTATAAAAGGTACAAAACATTTAGGAAATCAATCACAAGTATTAATAGAGATTTCAGAAGTGTGATGTTCTGAATCAGAATCGTTGGGTGCAGAATTATTGTAGATCTAGACTCAAATTTATTACACCAGATAACTACTAAATTTGAAGAAGAATTCATAGCATGAGGAGATTCACTTGGCAAAGAGTAACTGGACCACCTGAATGGTTACTTTATTAGGTATCTCGACAAACAGAATTTTTGTGTGTTTTATGCCTTTCCCAAATGTCAAAGTAGTGAACTAATACGACAAGAGGAAATACTAAGATGCCATAAACATATAAACTGTTTTTCCAGGATATTGTTAGAATAAAATTAGAATGTTTTTGTTAAAACACATTCAAAGCAACTTAAACCAATGGAATAAACAGTATTCAAATATATGGCAAACATACTCAGGTATACGTATAATGCTAAGTATATGTAAAAATAACTGAGGTTCAACACAGCAAAACAACCTTAGTAACTATGCTGTATTTTAGCCACGTGGGGTGGTAATGCTACTTGAACTAACCTGAATATCATGTCAAAATGCTGTTACTTTTTCCTACAGATTAAAAAGAATCACTGAATGTTCTTTAAAAATGGTCCTAGTTGTTCATCAAAGTCAAACTTTAACTTAAAAAGCCACACATACCCATTTTATAAGCCTTAAGTGTAATGAATCATCAGTATTAAACAGCAAACCTTTTCCTTTTTGCGGGGAAGAGAACAGCGCTTCTGAGAAGCAAAGTAACAAGCAAATGCAGGATTTCAGAAGTCCAGTTCATGTAAGGTTTGCTGTATCACCAAGTACTTTCACGCAGGTTCTGAGGTCTTACTGAAGACACAGTCCTCCATTTCATGAACAGCGGTGGCAGAAGACGGCTCAGAAAATAGCAAGGGCTGTTACCACTGCAATCACAGAAGTGAGCTAAGGGATTCTCGGTGTCCTTTTGGCTTTGAACAGCCACTGAAAACGTAACATGCCAGAAGTGCTCACTTAAATAACACCAGTAAGTGGAACCAAACGGGTAGAACTGAGTCCAGCACCATTAACAGTTATACCCCAGGTTTCAAGTCTACAGGTGCAAAGTGATTATATGGCTTTTTTCTCTTTTTACAAAGAAACAGTAAAACTCCTGCAGCCTCAATTTTCTACACTAACCTACGATATAACAAAAACCACTTAGACTAAACCAAGACCCCAAAAAAATCTGCTCACTTTGTTTTTACTTCATTTGTGTGTTAAAATCTGTCCACGTTTAAACAGATAGAAATATGATCTTTAGAAGCAGCAAACAAAAAACTAAACAAAACAAGCAACACCACACAACTCAGACCTACTTTGTTCCTGATCTGTTGATACCAGTACAGTTTGCTTGGAGGATGCAATGAAATACAGGGGTATTTTAGTTTAGCCAATTCTCCAATTTAAATGAAGAAAAAAAAAAAAAATATCTGGCACTGCTTTTCAAGAGAACGTAAAAGTTGAAAGGAGGAAAAAATGCTAGTAGTAGCAACAGTAGCTTCCTCCCCACACACGGTCTGTCAGCTCCACCTAAATCCTAAACAAAGGATTTTACCTTGAGACTAGAATAATTTGAAACATCTTTTAAGGCCTTACTTCTGAAACTGTCAACACTGCTTCAGCAAAATATATATGTTTAAATGAAAGCATTTAAGACGACAACTCACTGAATTATTTCTATGCTCGAAATTAGATGCAAACTTAGCGCCTGACCTAAGGGCACAGTTAATGACAACTGTAATTATGATCTTATCAATGCAGAACTTCATAAAAGGTTCACAGCTTATTTAAAGGACATCAAATTACAACTTCCACTTCTAAAATATCTGTGTCAGAGCTAAAAGTGACCAAGACCAGGAATTTTTTTTTCATTATTTGTCTGAAACATTCTCTCCTCTTTGTTTTATAATAGCTGTATTATATTGTGTCTGAGAACCAAAGAAAAGCTATGAACATGTTGGAGAAAAAATTTTAAACTAACTTTAGAGTTTTCATTAGTTGCTTCGGGAAATGAGTAACAATTTTCTTTAAGACTAGTACTTCTGAATTTATAGTTGGCACACATTTACAGCACCAAAAGGTGAGAAGATTTTAGCAAGTACATTTTGAAGCGATCTATGAAAACACAGAGTAATTAAACAGAATCGCTGAAGATAGTGGAATTTTCTCATCACTAGCTGCATCAGAAAGACAACTGTAAGTTAGTAAAAAAAATACTGTGTTTCACTGTACTTTTGCAACTTCAAAACAACATTTACTTTGTATGCATACAACTACTGAGGGAGACTTGAACTTTCTACTCAGCATAGAGCATCCTTGATAGTAAAGGCTCACAGGCCTTCAAACTTGGTTCCTCTCCTTCCAGACTCAGCAATGATAAGCACAATAACACAAATTCCTAACAGCAATTATTTCTGGAGTTTGCATGTATTCATGAGACAGTGGCATGGGAAGATTTTGGGAAAAGGCAATGATGAAAAGAAGGAGCACTGTTTACATGAAAACTCAAAAAAAAAAAAATCTATTAATTAGCAAATTTGCACCAGTGATATTTACTTGTAGGTATCCGTTACTGAAGTCGCATAATGCAAGCTCAATGAAAAAAAGGAAATTTAAATTTATTATTAAAATTGATTTTAAAAGTCAAATACATAGTAACAGAGAAACAATTACATTGCTGTTTTTCAATAAATGAAGTGGGAAATTTTAGAATGTGCGTATAAATGAAGTACCACTGTCTGCTTTCCACCCTCTCACAAGATTCCTTGTTCTCTCCCAGCACACTCTTTTTTTTCCCAGTAAACTTTTCCAATTCTAAAAGATATACTACAAAAACATTACCAAGGTGCTGACTGAACTAAGCATCTACAGGTATGAAGATTATCTGCTACAACACTATTTTTTAAAAACACACAACATGACACAAAGCGATACAAAGCCATTCTCAGTTTTACAACCTGAACTCTACTCAAAGCGTATTCATTACTTGCATGAGAAAATAATTTCATTTTTTGAGGATTCTACTGCTGATTGACACTTCTTTCTTCAAAAAAGGGACAAAGGGTGGAAAGAAAAAGGCTTTTTCCCTTCTGTTTAATATTTCAGATTAAATTATTTAACAGATCTTACACATGTTTCAGCACTGAGTTTCCTTGAACTCTCCACACTCTGTGGCAGAACCTGACAATAATAATTCAGCATAAATGCCAGTTAAATTCTTGAGCCAGGGCAGTTTACAGAACAGAGGATATGCCTCTGGATAGTTACAGGCTGCTGCTTCCTTTCGTTTTCTCAATCAAACTGTAGTCATTTCTGTAGATTACAAAACACTGCAGACAGGATGACGTCTCAGAATGACGTCTTGGTTAATGCTTTCCTAGAATGGGCAGCTACATTCTCTTTTGAAAGAATAAAAATGCTTTGACTGAAATACCATTTCAAAAGCTGGTACTTCACAGTACATAGCACAGAGACTCTGGATGTCAATAAAAACAAAGAGCTGTACTTTCAACTCTGTTCTGCGAGCTTGGCACTGGTGGCATCGCACCTTACAGCATGTAAGGCACCAGGTGATACAGTCGAGAATTCATGCGCTTAGTCCTAATATTCTCTGTGAACGGAATAAATGAAAAAAGGACTTCTGAAGCACAAAACACGTCAAATACGCTCGGCACCTTAAAACCATTTTTTAAAAAAAATAATCTGTATTTCTTTTAAAATGTTATTCTTTGGCAAAGATTTTGAGCATTTTAAAACAGAAAGTTGAAATGCGGCACCAAAGTTATGAGGATCCCTTGCCTACAAAGCCTTATTCGGCAAATGCTTACAGGCACTCATATTTACTTATTTGAATGAAATTACATAGCAGTACACTGCATTACGGTAATGGCCAAATAACACATAGCTCACCTGTACTACAGTTCAGAAATAATACTCCATTTCATGTTCACATAAAGTAAGTCAATAGTGCTTCGTTATCGAAGTTACCACCAAAGCAGAAAGCATCGACAGGTTAAAAAAAAGAAAAAATGCGGTGATGAAAAGTTGAATATTCTTGTTTTTAAGGTCAAATGTAACATAACGATCACTCCGATAATATTCCTTGTCACGGTGAGAACTTTTCACTCTCATCACTTACTACCGAATTGCCTTTAAGAAACTCACTACTGGTTTTATATTTATACTACCCGTGGCACTCGGCAAGCCCCACCCAAGGCCAGGACACCGAAAGCTGCCAGCAGCACAGCCGTGCTGGCCGGTGACGGGCCGCTTTCTGCAGGCCAGCCGGGGACCGCAGCCGAGCGGAGGCTCCGCACCGCGCCTCAGGGTCACGTCACCTCCGAAACCAAAAGCGTCAAAAGCAGCACCTCCTCTCCCTCCCAGCACACGCTCTACCGTCAGCAGAAGCCGGGTTTTAAAACTTTCTTCGTTTCACTTGACAGTCCTCCGCAGACACCCCTTCCCAGCTAGGAAGGCCCCTACAACACCTCAGCGGAAACGCCTGCTGCGCGCTTAAAAAATAAACCGCGCAAGAGGCGCGAGGCGGTTCGTGCGCTAACAGAGTGCCATTGCTCAAATCCGCAACGGCACGGAAAGCGAGGCGGCACTCGCCCCTTTCAGAAACTCCGCACCGGGAAGAAGCGGGTGTCCGCCCCCCCTCCCCCCCCCGGCCGGCAGGGCCGGCACCAGCGGCGCGACCCACAGGCCCCCGCCGTCCCCCCGAGCCACGGCGCCGGCCGCCGCCGCTTGCCCGCCTCCCCCTCCCGCTGGCTGCAGCCGCCCCGGCGAGCGCCGGCAAAGCCCGCGGCCACCCCTCCCGGCGCCGCAGCGGGAGCTCCGCGCCCCAGCCGAGGTCACGGGCGAGCGGCCGCCCGGCGCCACGCGTGGGGCCGGCCCGGGGGACGCGCTGCCCGTCGACAAACTCCCCCGCCCCCCCCCGGGGGCCGCCATGCTCCCCAGGGCGCTTCCCCCCGCTCCCAGCCCAGCCCGAGCGCGGCGCAGCTGCCCGCTCCCACCCCGCTCTCGCTGCGCATCGGGCCGCAGGAAGCGCGGCCCGCGGCGAGCGGGCGCCGAGGGAAGGGCAGGGGCGAAGGCAGGCGGCGGGGCAGGGGCCGCCCGAGGCTCACCCGGGGCAGGGCAGGGCTTCTCCTCGTCGTCGTCGTCGTCGTCTGCCGCTGGAGGGTCCCGGCCGCGCGTCCCTCAGCGCCGCGCCATGCAATCGGCGTGACGCCGCCGGCGCCGCCCGCGCCCTGGCTCCGCGCGGACTTTCCCTCCCTCCCTCCCTCCCTCTTCCTCCCTCCCTCCCGTCCGCCCCACCGCGGGCCCGCTGGCGAGGGCAGCCGAGCGGCACCGGCCTGCGCGGCCGCCGCCTGCGTAGCCGCCGCCCCCGCCTCCCTCCCCGCCCCTGGCCCCCGTCCCGCCGCACTTCCTGGCTGGAAATTCCCGCTGACGCTCCGCCGGCGCAAACGGCCGCGCGGGGGGCGGGGCGGGGCGGGAGCCGGCGGCCGTTGGGGGGCAGAGGGGGAGCGGGCGGCCCTGGGGCGGCAGCGCCGCGGCCGGGCGGGAGGAGGGGCGCCGGGGCGGCCCCCAGCCCCCTCACGGCCCTGGAGAAGCCCAGCGCGGGCGGGCGAGGAGAGAGAAGCCCACCGCAGGCGGGCGAGGAGAGGCGGCGGCGGGGCGAGCGGGGCAGCGCGGAGCCAAACAAGCGCCTGCCCTGCCACCCCCGCCGCTGCCGACGAAACCCCCCTCGCAGGGGCAGGCCCTCCGGCCTGGGGGGAGCCGCGTCGCTACGTGAGCCTTGGCATCCCGGGGGAATTGCCGCCAGCGCAGGGAATAATCCTGCTGCCGTCCGTCTCGCTTGGCCCGCAGCGACGTTCTCAACACTTCCGTGGAGTCGGGCCCGGCCTGGTGGCTGCCGACGTTTTCTTGTTGGTTGACCCCTAAAAAGTTTTGAAGGGAAGAGAGGTTATGCATAGGGCGAAGTTAAACCCGCTTACATAGTGCCTGGCTGTTGGCTGCCTTTCCTGGGCACATCATAAAGGGAGGTTTGCTGATTGACCCCCACCTGATGTCTGAAAACGGCACTAAGCAAGAAAATACAGGCTACGCAGCACCATTTTTCTGCGGATTTCTACAGCTTCTGGCAGAGCAGCCTCCCAGGTTGACTCCTGTTAAATAGTGCCAACCATCAATAATGCACCGGTGGTCTTAATACTGAAATGCAAGTTTGTAGCACAGTAACCAAGTCTCCCTGACACATCTAACCCAAGGCTGAAGAAAGTCAGCTAGTGCCACGTTTAATTGGCACAAATACTACGTGAAACATTTAAGTTCAAACATCTCTATGCTGAGACTCAGATGTCTGGTTTGCTAAGGGTGAAGAGCATCTCAAATCAGCAGCCAGCATGGCTCACCTGACGTGTGTTAGCCCAGAGATTCAGCAGCGCACCTGGAAAGTGCCTCTGGGGGATTTTGTTATGCTAAGGCCACATGAGGTGGAGCTTTACTAATTATTTATCTCAGAGTTGAATGAGGCTAACAAAAGTCATAATTGACAAGAAGGATTTAAAAAAAAAAAAAAACCTATAAATGAATGAAATGATGTGACTGTTGCTTCTCATATTGAAGCAAGGAACTGTAATCCATAGCAAAAATGGAGTCAAAAGAAACAGGGTCAAATCATAAGCCACCTGTTGACTGGGACAAGAAGAAAGTGGTATTTTAACCAGAGAGCTATTACAGCCTTGTCTTTAACACTGTGTAGATAGTCCAGTCACATCATAGAGGGAGACAATGCTGCTGCACACTTCCAGTCTATCCAGACGGTAGGTGATTTTATTCCTGGAAAGGGTGTAGATTCAGATGTTATGCTTTGTGCCCCATCTCTGGGTTGGAACAGAGACATGCTCATTTAAAATCAGTGCCAAGACTGTGAAAGGGAGCTTGAAACGCAAAGGATTTTTTCTGTCTCTTGATAAGTGAAATCCATACAGGTTACACATATGTATGTATGAAGAGGCAGTAATTTCCTTTATTTAGATTGCCACTCGTGCTCTGTGATGCAGTTCTAAAAATGCATTCCCCCATTCCCTTCACAATCCAGGTTGGGCATTGAGAATGACTCAGCATTTTTGAGTAAAACATGGTTTTCCTTATTGCGTGGGGGTACTTTCTCAAGACCCAATATTAATCTTTTCTGTGGAAGCAAGCATGCTGAAGTAAACCGAGCAAGTGAGGAGAGAATTGGGCCCCAAAGCCCTTTAAGAAGGAAGTTGAAATGGATTTAAAATACAAGCAGCATTTCAAAACAAGATTCATTTGAAAGGAAAGGTGCCATGTCACAGCTAGTCAAAGGCATGCTCACAGGGCAAAACCTGTATGAACAAGTACCAGGAAATCAGACAATATGGAAAAGTTCCAAAACTTAAGGAGACTTACCTGGTAGATTTATTTTAAAAGACACACTATCAAGTACTCAAGCTCAGCTTTCCCTGTGAAATCTTAACCAGCTTCCACATACATCTAGCTTTCAAAAGAAAAATCCTCTTTTCAATTATATTTAAAACATAAATTTGTCTTCCTTATAACTTAACACCGTAACAGAAATGTTATTTTTATTGAAACCCCCAATAGTGCCAGGCTGTAAGCCTACAGTTTGGTAAAATTATCTTCACAGGACGTTCTAGGTAAATGAACTGCTTTAAAGCATAGGATTCTCACCTGAAGAGCCAAATGAGCAATTATTTCTCTAATGCTGTTTCCAGTCACTAGGGAAATTAGGCAGAAATATAGACTCAGGTGTGTGAGTGGGTTGCAGTGATGAAGTGGTGCCTCTTTCCTGGATAACACAGGTATGTGCTGTTGCCATCAAGATACTTCAGTACCTGGGTAATAGCAGCTCACAAATGAAGAGCAGGTGATTAAAGCTGAACCCAAAGGAGTAAATGCTTATGTTGCTGAGCTGAGGGAGATATTGTGAAATGTTTCTAGCTGTGTTACGGTCTTTAGTAGCTAGGGAGGTGTATTAGAAGTAAGGCTTTCTAGCTGTACGCTTACCCAGGCTGTCTCGCCTTAGTAAGGTTGTGTAGGTTTAAGTTTCCTGATATGTAAATGCAATCTAAGAGCTCTGTCTTTTCTCTGCTAGGTTTGCCCTGAGAGTACAGATCCCTTTCTAAGGTTAGAAGTCTTTGGCCTCAGTGCTTTTTAATCCTGTAACTAATACCGTTTCTCCTTGAGAACAAAGTGTTATTTCTGAGAATTAACCTTTATTTCTCCAGGGATGCCTGAAAACAGATAAACATGTAAGGCTGGCAGAGACTTTTAAAATAATCACTCTTCACTTTAATTGGTATGCCCAAATTGGAGAAGAAAAAAAAAAAAAAAAAATTGAAGTTTCCGACTTTATTTTTTTCCCCTGTTTCCAAGGGACTTATTGGAATCGGGACAGGATCTTTTCATTCCCTTTGACCTAGTAGCTTTGATACTAAAACAGGAAGAGATGAGGGAAGGTCTAAAATAGCTCCTGAGAGATACTTCCTTTTAAAGCTTTCAGCTGCCTGTCTTCATTGGCCTGTTAGGTCATACCACCCAAATCTCTTTCTGATTAATCCATTATTTCTCTACCATCCAGAAGTCCTAATTTAGAAACTGATTTCCCTTGGATAGTAGTCAGCGTTTGTCTTACACACACTTGATTAACCTCTATGAGGACTCAATGTTTAGCCAATGTTGGCTGTTGGCATTGCCATTAACTCCTGTAACTTGAATCCACTGGGAACATAAGAAGACAATATGCTTAAAAAAAAAAATTAGTATTTTTAGGATGGTGCCATCATTCTGAGACACAATATATATCGAGCTCTAATGAAGTAGACAATAGAAACTGTATAAAAAAAAAAATCTGTAAGTAGCCAAAGTATGTATGCAAAGTCAACCAATTTGAACTACAGTGAGAGCCAGGGTCTAGAGTTCAGTGATGCTGCTGAATCCCCACACTGCAGCATCCATGAGAAGTACTTTCTGTCATCACTGTTTTCTGGTGGATGATGACCTGGCCTCAATTCACCAGCACTTAGATGGGCACAGCAACACACTGCAAAATTCAGAACAGTGTGGTGTCTCCTGTAATTACACAGGTCGTGTTCCAAATGTAGCTTCCACTTGCTTCCCACAGAACCGCAAATCAGATATGGGACCCTATATTAGCTCCAAAGTGGTTCAGACCCGTAGCTATGCTAAAAGACTAAATTTCTAGTGGATTGGGTAATAGTGCCAGAGCTGAAGCAGGAGGAGATTTCAGTAGTGAATAGCTACTGTACAGGGGGAAGAAAATAGATTTAGTAGACTTAAAAGAGAACCATGAGGTTATAGACATGGCTGATGTGTATAATTAATAGAGAAAGGGGAACCTTTGGAGAGAGATAGAAGTAAACAAGAAAAGAAGATTAAAGAATTATAAAAAAAATACAGAAGTGATCATGAAACCTTGGATAGGGTGTTATTAAGGATGAGCACTAATCTGAACAATCTGAATAGGAGTGTGAGCGAACCTGACTTTCTATGTGATAGCTGACTTGTGTGCGTGAGATACAGATAGAGGTAAATAACAGGTTAGCTCGGTCTTATGCTCCAAGTGGTGGGAAGATCTGAATGGAGGGAAGGGAGTTTATCAGATTGCCTGTTCTGTATTTTCTCTTCCAGAGTTCTATAATTTTCTTGCATTAATAGCTGATATATACAATTATGGTCTACTTCTATCTATCTCTTTTTCCATGAAGTAAGTCTGCCAGTTAATTTAGAAAATAAATCTAGGCAAAAACACATTAGGTGTTACGATAACAGCTTTAGCTCTGACATAATCTGCTTTGTTTTCATGTATGACTGCTCAACATTTACTCTTATAGCTATGATACAGTATAGGGTGTCACTTACTTAAAGACATGGAAAGAACCGAGCAGAGAAGGCAATTTTATGTATATCATTTTTGGAATGGTTAGCCTAGCCTCCCCTCAGTTTGGCTGTGTAATGCCAGGCCTCCTTCCTTCCTTTTACACTGGCAGATAGCAAGGAGCATTTCACAGCAAACCTCTCAGTTACACTGAAAATGGTGGCTTATCTATTCTGTGTGAACCTGTTGCAAGGTAGCTGCTCTCAATGGAGAGCTACCCAGAGCACTGTGAGTTGTTAGCTGACTAGCGCGCCTGTGCCCTGAAGCTTCTTCATGCAAAAGATACAGACTGTTCCAAAAGTGTTTTCTAGGCTGCTCCTACTTACCAGGCCAGGTTTAGAGGTTGAGCTGTGTAATACAGTACAATAGTATGTACGTGTATCCTCAGAATAGAAATGGTTATGTTTATAGAAACTGTAGGACCATGTATGTAGCAGCGTAACAATGTTAAGAACACACACCTTAGAGCCAAAACCAAATTGCTACAGCAAGTAGAGTCACAGTTAAGAGTTGTGCTTTCTGGTAATAAATCTGATAATCTACCAGTCAGTTCTTCAGAATCTGGACCTACTACAGATTGTGAGTCATTCACTCTTCTGTTGTTCAGCTACCTAACACCTTGGCCAGCCACTGAAGGCAGAGGGATGGGCTTTTGCCATTTGAGTTCACTGACAGGAGGTCCTTACCAGTCCACTGCATACACCCCCTTCTCTTCCCACCTACCCTCCCTGTCTTTTGATTAATACTGCATTATGTTCAGTATTTCTTACATGAGTGGGTTGGTTTCTCTTCATAGTCTTTTGCATATCTGAATGATACGTACTTCAGACTTTTATCTGATTACACCTATTGGAACCTGGTTCAGGGGCCCAGTTGTTTTCCCAAGAGACATGAGTTCTTCCCATTATATGATTGCAGCTTTAGAGCCTCAGCAATGTTTCATCCAGTTAGCTAATGCAAACAAGAACAGCTGTTTGATTCTTGTTGTCTTTGTCACTTTGTTTTTTTAATAGTCACTTGCATTAAAAATACGCTCAGCTCAATTTATGAGGCCATTTTGGGTCAGGTGTACTGAATAGGACCAATGTTAACTCTGTAGAGAAAGCAGAATTTAGCTAACTTGACTTTGTATTACTGCTATTTTATGCTGTAGCAGCTCTTTAAGGCCCGGGTAGAAGAAAGAAGTTCCAGACAGCTAAGCGTTGTCCAAATATACAGGGAAGAGATTTTCTCTGCCACAGAACTTTCAACATCTAAATATATAATGGAAAACAGATTATGGAAGCACAAAGTAGCACTCTCTGCTGTTTGAGCTCATGCAATGATTCATTTAAGTCTTCTGGTCAACTGCTGGTAGAAGTACTGATCTCCTGAATGGTTTCTGTTGCAAGTTTCAGCCTTTACCATAATTTGTGATATTCTCCTTAAAATTCCCATCCTGGAATCTCTGGATATATGGCTAGTTTTCTCTCGGGTTTTGATGAAAACTTAAAACTTAGGTTTAAGAACTGAAAAATATCAACATTCAAAAGGTATCTTTTAAATGGATGTGATTCTCTTTAGGCAAATCCTGCGGGTTTAGGGGACTTTATAATTTTGTAATGATGGGGGATTAACAACAGTGAGTGGTGAGCTAAGACAAATCACTAGTGTAATGGATCAGGCCTTCTCAAAATACAAGATTATAAAAGAATATTTGGAGGGCAATAGGAAAGGCAAGTTGTCTCATGGATTTGGTTTCATAAAAGCTCATGTTCTCTACCTTTGCTCCAGAGCTGTGAGGGCTAGAAACTTTTTTTAGGAAAGTATTCTTACTGCATGTTAAAGCTGCAACATCAGAAACTGTACAGGTGCTATCTAAGATTGTGATAAGATGCAACAGGCTGATGAAAAGCGAGAGAGTATGCAATAACAAGAAAAAGAGCCCTGTGATGGAGCATGGTTTCAGGAAAAGAGGGGGACCTCAGTCTGTTTTTTACTCTACACAAGAAAAGCAATGAGTGATAGTAGTGGAGGAAGCAGCGTGTTCTCCTTATTCTAGTTTCTTTCTCAGTTCCCCTCTTGATTTACTGATTGGAAGCTGAAGCCTGGGGTGGTAATGGGACAGAGACTTTTATTCTTTTTCTGCCCTGTGTAAGAGCACGGTGCAGAGGCTTTTAAGCTATAAATAAACATCCCAGCACTGAAAGCCAGAACTGGTATGACCATGCAATTCTGTTGCTGTTCCCAAGCACATTGTCTAGGATGCTGTTGTGCTTATATGGCCTGCCTTGCTTTCAAGGCTAAGGGTCCCCGCACAGTGCTGTAACACATTAGGTACATGTACTTGTACAGGCTCAGGGTCTCCTTGCTGCTGAGACCTGATCTGAAAGTGCATGTGACTTTTCTCACCTGAGGGCAGGGAAATGGAAATGCAAAGTCTTCAAATGTTGCTGTTTACCTAGACGTCCAAATAAGAATATGAGACTACTGTTTAAGCCCTTGGGTGTATTTACAATAGCTCTTCCCAGCTTTAAGCATTGTGCTGCCAACAATTGACTGCACCCAAAGACACTCCCTTAGCATAGTGAGAACTCAGTGCTGCTTGTATTCAGATCAACAGTAAACTCTTGTTGACCTATCTAGGTGTAGGGCTGGCAGCTGAGGGAGGATCCCTGCCTTCTCTACAGACTTGGAAAGCGTTCTGACAGTGGGCTCATGTGGCTCTAACTATTTAGTTAGTTGGCTGGGCAGCATTTGCAAAACCGTTCAAGTATTTTCTTGAAGCAAGACTTAGCTTTGCAAACTGTATCTTGGTCTGCAAGAAGGTAAGGTGGGTGTCATGGCGACTTCATGAATGCTTCTGGGTAGGTCTAGCTGAGTCTGCTGGACTTCTGACAGTGGTCTAGACAGGTGAGAATGTGTTCTTGTGACAAAAATGCTATTCATATTCTAAGGATACAGAACAAAAGCCCAAAGAAATGAAGATTGAAAATATGAATGTTAGGATGAATCTGAAACACCGAGAGTCTGATTTTCCTCACAGTTCTTATCACTAGATAGGTGAATTTGCCCACACTATTGCTTACGATCTGTATGTGCCACACTTGGACAATTCATGTGGCCCTGGAGCCCACTGCGTCTTGCTCCATCCCATGAGAATATTTGAAGGAGGTGGTTGTGCCATTAGAAGAAACTAATCTGTCATTGGACGATACTACAGGACCTGCCTGACTAGAAAAGTTGGACACACTGGTATAGTACTTGCTATTTTCAAAACATTTGCCCCTGTTGACTTCCGTTGCAGATGTGAGTGTTTTTAGTACTTCTGCACTCAGACTTCAGTGTCCAAGTCAAGCACCTAGAAAATGAGGAACATTGACTACCTGTGAAAAGTTTGGTTTGTGATGTGACTAGCATCACACAGAAACTCTGGCACAGAAGAGGAGACATTACAGCTCACTTGGTCAGGATTAAGGATATAATCCTGTCTCTTCCAGCAGTTACCTGCTTTTTCATTATAATTCTCCCAGGTTTTGCCAGGAAATTAATGGAGGCCCTATGGAAAGCAGTCTCTTTAACATCTAGTTCTTCTCTAGAGCAGCCCCATCCTAACAACTCAGCTTGATACAGATGCCCTGGAGCAGCAACTTTCATACAAAGCAAAGAAATTTTGCTGAAGTTATAAACTGAAAATCTTCTCCTCTTAATAAGAAGTTCTCATCAATAGATTATTAGTACTAGTAATATAATCAGCCCCATTCATAATATAAAGACAAACTTGTGGTTAGAGCAAAAGTCTCAGAATGTGAGTTCTCTATGTCGACTTCCAGTGTAACTTCAGAGAAGAGAAACTGTGACCATTTATGTTAAAGGCTGGAGAAAGAGTGGGAAGAGCTAAAATAAAGATAATAGCCAGTGACCCATTCTTGTTCAGTATTGCATGTAACCCTTAAATTATTTTCCACTTTGCAAACAAATGAGCAGCATGGCAAGCAAACAAACCTCCAAATTCTGGTTTTGCTGACTTGGATAGCAAAACACTTATTTTGGTCCTCCACTGACATGCAGTAGTGTGATTTTTCTGGTTGCGTGAAACACTGTGGGGTGAAGCATTAAAACCGAATAGCCACAAGTCAGTCTCCTGATCTGCCTGTTTCACTAAGCTGTGCCTTTTAGACGAATGGCTTTAAAGCCTTGAAAGAGTCTGAAATGGAGCTAGTGATTCCCTCTCTAGAAGATGCTTAGCTTATGAACAGCACAAGTTGAAACAGAAATGCTGAGCATGAAGGTAAACCTGAAAACTGGACTACTGAGCTATAAAACTCTTGATGGCTTTTATCATGATAACCTGCATAAAAAGTCTACCCCCACTACCTTTCATCCAATATGACCTGAAACTGTCAGGCACCATTGCATCTCGGGCATTTATTAGTTCTTTGATGTTACTGAAATGGAAGGATTCTCCTCATCCTCACCCTTTTTAGAAGAAAAATATTTCTGAAGTCATTGATGGTCTCTCCCCCCCCCTCCCCAGTGTGAAGTATACACGACTCCTTACTTGTCATAAAATACTGTAAAGTCATGAAATAATCAAGTAGCACCGCAAATGAGGATGCTGTCATCTTAAGCTGTCGTGAGCCTCATGGTTTTCTGAGGATTCCAGTGGTGTTTCTCAGACTGTGATTCATGTCTTTAACAGAACAGGTCAGAGATTTCGGTAGAGAAGCTTGATCACATGCAGTGCATGCCCAAACCTGTTACAGCTCTTTACCCAGGGGCCAAAACCAACCACAAGTGTTTCTGTTTCGTCACCTTACCCCTTAACAGAAAAAACAGCTATTGAGATTTATTATGTTTGTTATTAAGCTCTCTTAATAGCTATGCAAAGTGCCTCTTTTTCCATGCATATATCAAAGCTATATCATCATGAAAAAAAATTAAAAAAATCAGTTCTGACTCCTTTTAACTTCTGCATGTGCTTCTGTGCCAAGACTGCTATAAGGGCCTGAGCTAGACTCTGCTTAGAAAATGTGCAATTGACAGAATACTTTGCCAAATTCTCACTCGCCATTTCTAGAAAGGAAAGCTCCCGTTGATTCTGAGTTCTAAATCTTTTCCACTTTGGCTTGCATGGAAACACTTGAAAGATGCATTAAAGAACAGACACAATGGAAATGAGTGGTGCATACAGAAAAGTCACATCTAATGAATGGAGACCACCCAAAACTTAGTCCTGCCCTGAAATCCATAGAAGAAATAGATGTATTCTGGTTTTAATATCTAGCTTAAAAGGCATTTGGCAATTTGAACAATTCCAAAATTTCCAGATTTGGTAGTATTCACATGTCAGACATTTGTTAGGCAAGTACTTCTGACCTGTGAACAGTAGCTCTGGAATCTCCAGACTGGCTGCAACATCTAAAAAAATGTAAGCAGCTTGTCAGACTTACATCAATCTAAACTTGTTTAACGAAGACCAGAGGGAAAAAATACAGAGGAAATTCTGAGTAAATGGAGTCAATAGTTATCAGTGTCTGTCTTGGCTGCACAAGAAAGGAGACAAACTTGACACAGAACAAACAAAAAAAAAGCCCCAGTGGATTTCCATCTAATCCATTGCATTAAACACTAACCCACACAGACAACTGGGTACAGTACTCTGCTTGCCACTGCGTGAAGGTTTGCCACAGCAGAACTAAATGCCAAAGTATTGTAGTACAAACAGAAGGTCATAGAGTTAAGGAAATTACTCTTAAAATAACAGCTTTCTAAACATTGAATAGATTACTACAGAGAAGAAACAGTATGCTTGGGGATACCAGTAAAGGCATCTGGGCACTCAAGTCACCTGATGAAGATCTCATCACCTGATAGGAGGCTCCTTCAGTCATATGACAGGGAGTCTAAAGAGCCCTAACAGGAGTTGAAAATTTAGTTTTCTCTAGCTGCTACGGTGTATGGTTTATCTGGAAGACAGTAATAACAGAAAATATCCTCGGTGTTTTTCACTACCTGTGGAATTTCTGAGACACTTAACAACAGGGTGAGTCTGAGTAAAAGTGCTTAGTTTTTTTGGGGCTCTGCTCCTCCCCCCCCCCCCTTTTTTTTTTCTTTCTCCTTTAAGAGCTATTAATACCTTTTTTCAGAGAAAAAGTGTGGCGTGATGAGAAATCTTTTGCCTTTCGGTTTCTGAAGAACTCATGTACTTTGTGATTTTGTGGGAAGGAATGTATTGAAGCTCCTGAGGGACTTGGGGCTAGGCTCTATGGAGAGAATGTTAAATTGTGAGCCTGGCTCCTGGAAGAGATCATCTGTACCCTGTGAGTGTTTTTAGGCTGTGTCTCAACAGGATTCACCAGTAGTGAAGCACTGATGACAAGCACAGCAAGCTTGTGTCCAGGGAAAGCCTCAGCCTAGAAAATGCGTAGAGCAATTGAGCCAAGTGAGCCTACAGGGTATTTGCTGATAGCAGGAGCAATGTGATGCAGGCTGACATGATAGTCTGCTTGTCGGGGAAAACAGATAACTGACTTTGAGAGTCTGGAAAAGACTATATTATGAGTTGTCTGTAAGGTGCAAAGGCAGGGGGTCTTGTTTCCAGCTATATGGACAGGCTTTTGAGAAATGCTAGAGAGGAACTGACTCTTGTGGTAAAACGGGTAACAGTGACACAGGGAGGTTCTGCAGTCAAATTTAGGCTGTGACATAGAAAACCAGAAAGCAGAACTTCCATACATCATTTTCTGAAATGTGCTTAGTACTACATGCAGTGTCAGTCAGATTTGCAGAGCTAGCTTCAATATCCAGCTGAGAAAATGACATCAGAAGGAAAGTTTGAAAGTCATCGGGAAGTGGCCACGTAAAATGTGAGAGGCTATAGCAAGCGTATGCCAGACCATGCCTAAGGATCCTGGTTCTCCAATTGCTTCAACCGAGGACCTGCCCAAAGTCGTCTTCACCACAGAAACCAATATGCCAGAAGCTGACAAATTTTGATCTTTCCTTTGCTGTGGGGTCAGGACACTATAGGATGTGATCCACCATGCACAAATTGGTCTCTAGCCAGAGTTACACCATCGTGTTTCCTTCATAAGCTTATAAAGAGAGACTCCTAAACTCTTACTTTAAGCAGATGAAGGCCACAGAGCTGTTCCTTTATAGCTCTTCCAAGTAAGTTCACCTCTTTTCATTGATCTGAAATGGGTATTTATTATCAAACCAACATAACACTGTTAAGAGACCTAAAATTACTCTGTAACATTAGTTACTACTTACAGAACATGAAATGCATTAGGTTTATGAGATCTGCAACCCACCAGTTGGGTTCATTGTATAATTCATTGTATAACTTGTACAGGAGGCAATAATACATATAGATAAAATTGGTGCTAAGGGTAAAGAGACTCATAGATTCCTTTCTTTATTGCATGTGCTGCAGTCTTCTTTACAGGTATGAGAGCTAGTTTCAGTGCTGAACGTAGCAGTGGGTTCATTACAATTTGATGCAAACCATTCACTTTTGCTAGTACAGATACAAGTGTCCAGCATTTGTGACTGTTATTTGTGGTAAGGTCAGGTTATTTTGTTTGCTGCATTGTTTTTCCTTGTGTTTTAATATAAAACTAGTTTCAACAGCAGAACTGTCCCTGAAACCCTGCTCTCAAGATTAGTTCCAATTCTTAACAGAATAAATCAATGATGTCTTCATAAAAGACATTGATACTAAGCCTAACTGATATTTACCAAACAACAACAAATATTTAGTCAAGACTAGAGCGTATACATGTGGGAGGGAGGGAAATGGTTGCTGCTGTAGTATTAGAGCTACATATAGCTGGGCTGCAACTTTCAACCTTGCTGTACTTTGACTATATGATCTGTTTGGCAGGGGAGGACCAACTCAAAAGGTGATGGTGAGGTTATATCTAATAATGTTAGTATTTGGGTTTTTACTTATTGTAGGGATGAGTAACAAGGGGCGGGGGGGGAGGGGGGGGGGGAGGGAAGAGCCATGGGCAAATCAACACTGCCTCCAGCCCAAATTCTAATAGGTTTCACTGAACAAGGTACGGGAATGCATGTAGAGCAAGGAAAATAGAATAAGGTATCACTGCTTATTTGGTGAACTGTGACTTGGAGGGGGAGGAATAAAAGATGGTATCATGTAGATAAAGGCAGTCATGATGTATTTGGATAAAGTACAGGTGTTGGTACATAAAATAAGGATATACAGCCTACCTGAATGCTGACATTCTTCTGGCTGAGTCTCTGATCAATCACAACCATAATGTTCTTTATATAACTACATGTACAAAAATTGCTCCTTAACTGTATTAAACTCTAATGAGTAACTTGGAGAGGATTTCATTTAAGTTTAGTTTGGTATTACTAGCTCCAATCCTGTGGCAACCCGGCTAAACCTGGGCAACTCAGCAGGAAATCGACTCTGCTATTTCTAGTGTCCTCACCAGTACATACTATCCAGATTTTACCACTAATCTGGGTTTCTCACTGTCTTCACCCTGAATATTGAATCACAATCAATAAATTTTATGGTTTTAAGTGATTTTTTTAAATGCCTATTTTAGCTCTTGCCACTTGTCCAATATTAAAAAAATTATGAAGTGGAATGATACACTTTTAATGGAAAACTCTACAGTATTGCTTTTAGCCATCAAAATAAGCCTATGTAACTATTAAAATCCAACCATAAATTATATTCTGAAGAAATTACAACACATCTCCCTCCCTCCCTCCCTCCAGCATGACCTGAAAAGCATTAACTCTACTCTCTTAGACCCAGAACCTGATCTAATTCCTGGGGAGGGGAAATCTTTGTAAATGAGAACATTTTGCATCCTACAATTTTGACAACCAGAGGAGGAATGCTTCTTTTTTTTCTCTTGATTCTGACTGTCCTCCCACCACCTATTTCAGAATAAAGGAAGAAAGATTATTTTTTGCCTGTTTTTTGGTTGGGTTTGGTTTTTTGTTTTTTTTTGTTTTTTTTTTTAAACCAGCTAAAAGTGTTTGCAAGAGGGATCCAGGGAAAATAAATCACTGTAGAGCTACTGCCACCTACAGTCTTGCTGAAAAAATGCCAGCTTCGGGAAAAACAAATGTAGTAATAACTGGGTCTTAAATGTCCACCCAGAGAACACTACAATACAATGCAAATTATTTAAAGTACATTTAGGATTCACCTAAGGATCCTGAAATGCCTTTCTGAAGGAGATCTTAATCAGCTCCTATTTTCCTAGCCTTCATTATGTGATAGTTGATTTTTCTTGCAAATACTAATGATTGACACCCTAAAAAATGCTCACTTTCTTTCCCCCGCATTATGCAGTGAACCACTTTAATAGACACCAGATGTAAAGAGGAATGAGATACTGCTGATACCACAGCAATGAATGCTGTTGCACCAGCTGAGCAGAGGTGAGGTGCATCCCAAGAAGTAGGAGGGTTCCAAAATGCTTGCAAAGGGATCATGGTCAGCTCTACAGTAGCAGTCCCTGGTCTTCCTGACACTGGGGAAGCAAAAAGTTGAACCAAGAGATGAACCAGAAGTAGAGTCCTAACAGATCACACAAATAAAAACTGCAAAGAATGGGAATTTAAAGCTGTACTCTTTGTCAAGTGCCTTGTTATTGCCAGTAAAGAACAGGTTTGGTTTGGGTTGTTTTT